>NC_142101.1:4545454-4848484 GCF_054644295.1 Miniopterus natalensis
GTGAACAGGCCCCGGGCTGTTGCTAGGAGCATGGCCTCGCCCTGTGACATGTAACCACCGTGCTGTTGAGTCCATGACCTTGCCCATGGTTTCCTTCAAGGAACAGAAGCCCTTAGTTTTGTTGTGACAAAACTTATCAACTCGGTTTGTGTTTTTGAAGTTCTGTTTAATAATTCCTTTCCTAGCTCTTAGTTCCAAAGATGTTTTTCTATATCATTTTCTATGAATTTTATAGTTCCGTCTTTCACATGTAGATATTTAATTCATCCCAAACACTTTTGTATGGATTTGTATAGAAATAATTTAATTTTTCTCCATCACTAGACCAGTTTTTCCAGCAGCATGTAGTAAGCAGTCTGTCCTTTCTCCACCGATCTGTGGAGCCGCTTCTGTGGTATAGCCGGTTCCCCTCTGGACACAGTCTACTCCAAGTTCCCTCTTCTGCTCCATTGGGCTATTTATCTGTTCTTTGGCCACTATCCCCATTTTAAAATTTATTTAAGTGGCTTCAAAGTATGTCAATAAATTCTGGGTAAGTTCCCTGACTTTTCTTTTTAAAGATTGACTTCATTATTGATGGACCCCTATTTATGTACATATGTAAAATTTAGAACAAGTTTTTCAAGAAAAAAAATCCAACTGGAATTTCGTTTGGGATGGAACTAGATTTAGAGATTAATTTGGAAATAATTGATATTTTTTTATCCAAAATCATGGGATATCTTTCCTTCCCTCCCCCCCTCCTTGGACCATCTTCTATTTAAGTGGACATCCTTTATCTCTTTCCTTGCCAGGTAACGTTGGTTAGGACCTCAGGACACTGTGTTGAACAGCAGCCGCCTTCAACTGTCTTCTTGTCTTACTATTCTAAAGGGGGGAAGTAAATATTCTCTGAGTACAATGTTTGCAGTATTTTTGGTTTGTAAAATGTGTTGAATAAAGTATGGCCCCTTTTATTCTTAATTTGCTAAGAGTTTTCCCCCCTTCATCATAAATAGCTATCGAGCTTTAATACTCTCTGCATCTATTGATCACACAGGTTCTCTCTACTCTGATGATACACTGAACTGCATTAATCGGTTGTCCAGTGTTATTCCACGTTTATATACCTGGAATAAATTCAGTTATGTCGTCTTCTTTATATGGTGTTGGTTCTAATTCAGTTTGCTACTATTTGGTTTGAGATGTTGGACACCTTATTTATGAGTGGGACTGGCCTGTCATATTCCTGATGCCCTTGTCTAGTTTTACTATTAATGTGTTTTTTAAATTTTATTTATTGATTTTTAGAGAGAGATTGATTTGTTCCACTTATTTATGCATCATTGGTTGACTCTTGTATGTGCCCTGACCAGGCCAGGGATCAAACCCTCAGCCTTGGTGCATCGGGATGACTCTCCACCCCACGGAGCCACCTGGCCAGGGCCACTATTAATGCTTTACGGTAAACAGAATGTCTTTATTTTCTAGAAGAGGCTTTAGAAGTTTGGAATGATCTGTTCCTTTCCAGTTGGGTAGAACTTGCTTTTCAACTGGCCAGATGTAGGAGTATTCCTTTTCTTTAAAAATAAAAATGTATAAAAGAAAAATAGATATCTATTCGTATGCATGTAAGTGTGTACGTTTCCTGAAGCATTACATATGCCTAAGAAGTGGGAAACACATAGCTGTGTACCTTGATGCTCACAAAAATGCAGTGTGTTCACCCTAATTTGTATTTACCGATTTCTTTCCTCATCATTAATTCTTGTGTGTGAGACTTTTTCTTCCTTTGAAAGTATATTGTTTGAGTTCTTTTAGTATCAGTAAGAGATCATCTTTTTAGTTAATATGAAAATGTCTTTATTTTGCCCTTTGTTGAAAGATGGGTTTGATGGGACCTCGTTCCAGGCTGCCGCTTATTTCTCTCAGACGCTGAAGCGTTCACCCCGCTGTCATCTCACTCACACTGCTGCTACGAGAAGTCTGCATATGTAATTGTCTTTCCTTCCGAAGCGATCTGCCTTTTCCCTGCGGCTGCTTTTAAGGTTATTTTTTTAACTTTCTATCCTGCAATTTCACTGCGGCGTCTGTGAGGATGTCCCTTTACCCATCCTGTGACATTCGCTGGGTTCTTGAATCGGTGGATGGGTGGATGTCGTTCATCATTTCTTGGAAATTCTTGCCCTTTCGCTACTTGAACATGGCCTTTCTTTCATTTTCTCTTCTCTCTCCCTTTGGGATTCTGATTCGGTGTCTGCTGGGCCTCTTCCCTCCAGGTTTCATGTCTCTTACCCCTTTTTCATGTTCTAGTTTCTATGCTGAAACCTGGTGGTTTCTTCAGAATTATCTTCCAGTTAACTGATTCTCTCACCTGAATCTAGTTTACTTGCTAATCTATCTGTTGAGTTTGAAATATCCATGATTATATTTGTTCGTTCTTAAATGTTATTTTCTTTTTTTACATTAGTTTTGATCGTCCCTTGTTTGCTCGTCTTAAACTTTCGGTCTTCCTTAAATCTGATCACGCGTTCCCCATGTCTTACGTAGCTGCTGCACATCAGAATCTGGCAATTCCCATACTTGGAGTCCTCGGAGGCTTAAATCTGTTATTTGTTGTTTCTGCTGACTTTTACTAATATCAGATTCCCGACTGCTGATTTTTTTAAATTGTGAGTTCTTGCCTGACTGTGGGTAAGCTGTGGGAATCAGAATGCCTAAAGCGGAGCGGTTTTCGTCCAAGTGAGCCTTCGAGTTTGTTTCTACCAGGAGCAGGAGATACTACCACACGCTGTCACTTTGGTCCCATTTGAGGGTCTTGGCTAACTGCGGAGCCTTCGATTGGACCTCAGTCACGCACCGTGTACTGATGACCATGTGCAGGACGGTGGGCCCGTACGATTATAGTGGAAGTTAACTGCTTCTTTGTTTAGATATGTTCAGATACACAGGTACTTTCCATGGTGTTACAGTTGCCTCCAGCATTCAGTAGAGCAACACGCTGCACAGGTTCGCAGCCTGCGAGCAGCAGATACACCATATAGCCCAGGCGCGCAGCAGGCCGCACCGTGTGGGGGGGTGAGTGCGCTCCGTGATGTTCGCACGTGGACAAAATGACCTAAGGACGAGTTTCTCAGAACTGAGCTGCACTCGACTGAACTGCATCACTCGCCGGCCTGGGGCTTCGCCTGCGAACCACAGCAAAGTTACCTGCAGTTGCCCAGGGAAAGCACAACTTCTGTTTTGCTCTGTTGTCATCAGCCAGCTTTCAACTCACTAGCCCTTTTATTTATTTTTATTATTATTTTAAAAATATGTTTTTATTGACTTGAGAGAGACAGAGGAGGGGAGAGGTAGACGGAGAGACACATTGATGAGAGAGAAATTGATAGCTGCCTCCTGCACACCCCCTACCAGGGATCGACCCCGAAACCGGGCATGTGCCCTGACGTGGAATCAAACCAGCGACCTTTGGCGAACTTTCGGTGCAGGGTCAACACTGAGCCAGCTGAGCCACACCGGCCAGGGCGCTCGCCCTTTTAATATCTTCATTTTTGTTGGTGTCAGGCTTGCTGAGGAGGAACACACGAGGCCAGATGAGAGGCAAAGGCAACTTTATCAGGGCATCTGGATACAGATGGTTAAAGCACCTGCACTCGGATGGGCTGAGCTCCAAGCGGCATCAGCCCCGTGGCTGGGAGGAAATCTCTTTGTAGGGTGTGGGGAGGGAACTTTTTGGCTCCGGTGCGGTTTTTGTGAGCGGGAGTAGAAAGCTATTGAGTGTGAGGAACACACTGTGACTTGAGATCCCCTCTCCTGCAGGGAGTGAAAGTTGTCAAGCATAACGAACAGAACATGGGGCGGGGGGAGCCCTCAGGAACATTAGGCTTTTGTCCAAACCTAGCACTTGGTTCCCAGTCTATGGGCTGAAATAACTTCCTCACAATCTAAAGCACAGGACCCTCCCTCTTCCTCAGAGCACAGGACCTCGTCTTGTTTTGTTTCGAGTACATGAGAGTTCTCCAACCTTGGATTTTAGAGAAGCCGCTTTCCCTTTCCTGTGCGGAGGGGGGACGGGAGGGAGGGGGGTGTTGAGGAAAGGTTAAGCAGGGCCCGAAAGCAGGCACGTGGAGAGAGTATGTTGATAGAGAATCTCAAAGCGGAGCGAGGCAGAAGCACCTCGGCTGGTCACAACCCAGCCTCTGCTGAGCCGGGGGACAGGGTGGTGACGCAGCGGCAATAGGTTCACTGTGAATTCCTGGTAAGGGCTCCTGTCCCCAAGTGAAACAACAGTGGATCGTTTTGTTTCTGTTTCTGTCAATGTGGCAACGTGAGAGGGGAACTGAGCCAAGGCAGCCGCCAGTGATACTGGATCTGCTGTTTCAGACGCCTGTCTGTTGTGATAAGGGCGCTACAAGATTTCGGGAAACGAAAATCCCATCTCAGACCACAAACTGGCTGGAAGAGCTGAAAGAAACTGACACCCCGGTGGTCTCTGGAGATACGGTTTAATGGACGCGAGGGACTGGGAGCTGACAAGTTTATTTACGATTGTTGAAATACACTGTAGCTAAGGTAATAGGGATCCTCTTTATCTGGCTTTTTATTTATACTTGTTTGTCTTAACTTCTCTTATTCCTACTGATCCTGGTAATAGTAAGTCCTCCTGGGTATTGTCACTGCTGTCACCACATGTTTAGTTCTATAACAATGAGACAGGCTAGTGGCCAGAATAGGGAAACTGAGACATAGTTAAATGGCCAAGCAGTTTACGGCCATCTAGTAAATTGTAAACACCTATCTCCTGTAACCAGGGACACTTAAGAGTAAATGGTTCGCACTTCCCCTCCCCAACCAGAGGGTAAATAGCTTAAATCACCCAGCTCAGGGAGACAGATACAGAAATCCAATCAGTGCCGTTTGCCAGCCACACGCAAGAACAGATGAGGGTAAGGGAATAAACCTGATTTTGGCACATCAGCATAAAACTCGTGAATATTCTATTGAGATCCTCCCCTAAGACCCCCCTAAACTCCCAGCCTTTACAACCCCTTAAAAACGAAGGTCCCACCCGAGGCTCTCCCTCCCAGAAGCATGCCCAGGACTTTCCCCTCCCTCTTTCCTTCCCCACAGGCGTGCACCTCTTAAACTCTAAGGGACCGCTTGAGACTTGCAACCAGCGAGCAATGGGCAGCAGCAGCTAGTCCCAGGTGAACCCCTTGACCCTCTCCCCAAGGTCCCTTTTCTCTGACTTCTTAGTGAGCCAAAGCAGCCCAGCCTAGGCTCATTTACCCACCTAGTCCCTCTCCTGTTATCCTAGGCCCTTCCTTGTTTCACTGTCCCCAGCTTTAATAAACACCCTCTAAAGTTCACCTGGACTCATTTGTGAAATCTTTCCTGCATGAGTCAAGAACCCACACATGCCCTGGCCAGTGTGGCTCAGTTGGTTGGAGCATTATCCCGGACACCAAGAGGTGGCGGGTTCTATTCCCTGTCTGTGCGGGAGGCAACCAATTAGTGTTCCTCTCTCACATCGATGTTTTTGTCTTTCTCTCTCCCTTCCTCTCTCTCAGATCAATTAAAAAAAAATAACAACAAAACCCGTACAGTGCCGGCCAGCCCTAAGCACACAGCCTCAGGGCCAGGTCCCCTTTCCAACTGGCATTTCTGTGTTATTTAAGGCTTTTGTTGAGGGCCCTGTGCTCTCCTCTCTTATAACCCTTTCCCCTCCTCATCAGCAGTATTCAATGAGTTTTGCTGAGTCTTTACTGTAATAGTAGCAGCTAACACTAGCAGAGCATTAGGCCTGACACTCTGATAGGGAGCTAGTGGTGAACAAGCAGGCATGTCTCTGCCTGACAGTCCCACTCTCTTCCTTGTTTAACCTCACTAGGTTGCTGCAATCTTACTGTAAAATGCTGCCTTGCTTGAGAAATCAAAGACTGGCCCTGGATCCAGGCATAGGAGAAAAGGTAGTATTGCAAATAGGACATTTATCATGAATTTCCATGACCTGAGTACAGTAGATATCTGCTGGGTTGTCTTGGCCGATCTGCACCCCAATCCACATGCCCTTCACAGTTCTGGGAAAAGCACCCATGTTTATACGGATGTGGTGATTTGGGGTGGGTACCAGGCTCCCGCAGATCCTGAGGATCTGGATTCAGGACCAAGAGATTATATTCCCATTCTAGAAAGAGACTGAACTCTTAGAGAAAGGGCTGCATGTTCTGTGCATGTGAACTGATAAGCAGAGAAAGCTGCTGTGCAGTGGGAAAGGAAAGCTGACAGTCTGAAAAGAGCAGCAAGACTAGAAACCCTGAGGTTTCTGAGGAACTGAGTCCCTGCTTCCAGTTCAGTCTGCAGCCCGGCTGCCTCTCTGCACCTTTGGTCAACAAGCAGACATGTCTCTGCCTGACATGCCCTTTCTGCTTAAACTAGTTCAGGTAGATTTCCATTAATTTTGCACTAAGACATAAAGTTGGAATAGGTGCCCTGACCAGTGTGGCTCAGTTGGTTGGGTGTCATCCCATGTACCGAAAGGTGGCCAGTTCGATTCCTGGTCAGGGCACATACCCTGGTTGCAGACTCGATCCCCAGTAGGGGGCATGCAAGAGGCAGCCAATCAATGTTTTCCCTCGCACATTGATGTTTCTCTCTCTTTCCTCTCTCCCTCTCTTCCCTTCTCTCTCTAAAAATCAATAAAAATATATATTTTTAAAATTGGAATAGGTAAATATGCTTAGAGGCTTTCTAAGGACCATTAGCAGGCTTAGTAGTTTGGGCAAAAGTCACTATGTTTCATGGGTCAATTTGTATGTCCCTATTTTGAGAGAACTTGGAGAAGTACAGTAGGGAATCATTCATCATTTATTGGATAACAAAGGACAACTTTGGGTTAATTATACTTACAATGTGGTACTGTTGTAGGCAGTGGGAACAGCACAGGGTGTTAGGCCAATGGGATCAGACCAGACCTGGGTTCAGCAACCTCGGAATTGGGTTTTGGCTAGGAAAGAATTCAGAGCCAAGACCCAAACTGTAAGAGAACATTTATTTGGTAAATCACAGAGATAGAAAAAGTAATTCCTAAAAGAAATGGACTTAGGAAACAAGTTATAGGGGCAAGGAGGGGGTGAGGGGCTTGGAGCTTGGGAGTGAGGAAGGTAATGGTAACTATCCTGGGGTTGGGGGAGGAAGGGAAGGGAAAAGAGGCCGGTGTGCTCTCTGGAGGGAGAGGGCCCTAGGTCCTCTGTCCTAAGGCTTTTAAGGGTGGAGATTTTAGGGGAGGACCCAGGGGAAGACCTCATTATAATATTCAGCAGCTTGCAGGTGTGTCCTTTCAGGGTTGTGATCTCCACTGATTGGCTAGTCGGCACCAGGGCAGGGGGTCATTATCCAATGCAGCTGGTCCTGAGGTCAGCTGTGGCTGGTTTTATTGCTTTTCTGGGCCTGGAGCTGAGATACAACTGAGGCCTTGATGTTACCTCTAGGGGGGAAAGGTCAGTGCATGACCAGCGGTATGTTAGGAGGAAAGGCTACCCTGGGGATAAGGCCCCACTCTACAATTGTCCTTTGCTGTACATCCAGGGCTTTCCACCCTGATGACCTTCTGTACCTGGCCCGTTGTCCTTGCTCTGCTCATGTCTGTCTAACCGCCTGCCACAGCATTACATTGTATGCCTTGAGTTTGAGCAGGAGAATGTCAGTGTCTCAGGGAGGACTTCCCCTCAGGACTCCTGCTACATGAGTGCCAGGAAAGCCACGTGGGTTCCTCTCATTGTTTGTCTCTGGTACATGGTTCTAGCTGTTCTGAGCAGGAGCCCCTCCTGCTAGACTTGTAATCCCCCTTGCCTGGCACTTCCTGTCTCTTTTCTCGGCTTTATTTTCTCCTTGGCACCATTTAGACACACAATATATTTTACTTATCCTGCTTCTTTCCTTTCTTTTCCATTAGAATGTAGGTTCTAATGGAACGTAGGTTCTAACCCCGATCTTATTCTGAGCCGGGGCACCTCTATTATCCTCTCCGCTCACAGGGCCACTTGTGCAGCTGAGGACTGCAGGACCTTTATGCGTCGTGGGTGAGAAAGCGGTTGGCATAAAGTCTTCACTGTTGCTCATTTATTCAGCGGACGGTTATTGAGTGACCGCTGTGTGTCAGGTGCTATTCTGTGTGCTGAGGACATAGCAGAGGACAAGTCAAACTACTGTCCTCACCCCATGGAACCTGCATGCAGAGGAGCTGGCCCCGCAGGTATTTGGAGGAGGGTGTGCCAGGCAGAGAGCGACACACAGGCCCAGGGGAGGCTGCTCAGTGTGTCTGAAGAACAGCAGGAGGGGAGTGTGGCCGAAGGGGGAGAGCCAAGGGGAGAGCAAATGGAGACGAGGTTAGGGGATCCCGGGCTCAGATTCCAGGAGGCCTCGCGGTCACTGTGAAAACTGGGCTTTTACCTTTTACGATGAGCAAGGCGGCAGCCGCTGAAGGGCCATGAGCAGGTGAAGGACACGACTTAATGCCTGTTTTCACAAGAGCTCTATGGTTGTTTTGTTGAGAAAAAATTAAAGACAGGTGAGGAGAGCAGCGGGAAGACCAGTGAGAAAGATGGGGCTTGAACTGGGGTCATGGACTCGCTGAGCAGTTAGGATCTAGGGGGGTGAGAAAGAGCCAGCAGCGTTGGATCAGATTGGGGTGAGAGAGAGGGAGAAGAGACAATAAAAGACCAAGGATTTGGGCCTAAATAACGAGGAAAAGGGAGTTACCATTTGTTGAACTGGGAACATGGCAAGAGGAGCGTGTCGGAGGCGGGAGCTGTGTCACCAAAGTGAACATGTGAAGGAGGCAGGTGGACATGTGTCTGGAGTCGAATGCAGAGCTCTAGGCTGGAGATACAGATTTGGGAGTCACTAACAGGGTGGCATTTAAAGTAACTGGGAGAAGTCACCGCGGGAGCGATAGTAAGCGGCAAAACAGAAGATCCCATTAGAGGCCTGGAGATGAGAAGCAGCCGGCAAAGGAGATGGACGACCCTAAGGTGGGAGAAGCAGGGAAGCAGATTCTGGAAGGGGAGGGTGACCAGCTGTGCCAAGTGCTGCTTTGGGTCACGTAAAGGAGACCTGAGACTTGGCCTTGGGATACAGCAGCACTGTCAGAAGTCAGCGGGGAGCTTGGTAAGGGCAGCGAGGCGGACACTTGATTAGAGTGGGTTCAGGAGAGACCCGGGAGCAGGCCTGAGCGAGGCAAATCCGGGTGACCACGCCAGGGGTGTGCTGTGAAGAGGCATGGCAGGGAGGGTGCTTGCAAAGGATGGGAGTAGCTACAACA
This sequence comes from Miniopterus natalensis, assembly GCF_054644295.1. Taxonomy (NCBI): domain Eukaryota; kingdom Metazoa; phylum Chordata; class Mammalia; order Chiroptera; family Miniopteridae; genus Miniopterus; species Miniopterus natalensis. Next base: position 4,554,759 of record NC_142101.1, read on the forward strand.
TGCTTTTATATATTGATGGAGTAAGTCTGGAGAGTGGGAAACTGATCATGTAGGAAAGAGGTGAAAGAATTGTTAGAAATGCCCGTGGATTGGCAACGGGAATCGGGGGTTGGCACAGGTGCAGGTGGGTTGATGTGGTAGTGGGAGACCTAGGGCTATACTTTGGTTTCTATATGCTTTTTGCAAATGAAATAAGGTTTTTGGTTAGCATACTTATATTTTAAGTGTTAACAATAGTGATGGCCGAGTTACTCGCTTTGGGATGAAAGGTTTTCTTTAAAATCAGAAAGTGCTCACGTTGCTGAGGCTGCCGCTGTGGACACTGAGAGAAATGGCATGCTAATACTCCCAGAGCGCCTGCTGGCTTCTCCAAACAGTTCTTCCCGACACTGCCACTCGGATGTTTTAAAGTGTTTCCTTAATAATCAATTCTATTAAAATAACCTTACAATAATTAGTTCCCTTCATTAAACACTAGCTATTTGTTAGTTTGGATCTTTGAGTCAGAAAGCTCTTCTTGTGATTTTGTTTCTCAAAGTTTACTACATTCCTGTTCCCTGGGCATTATTATGTGTGGTCTAGTCTATTTCAGAAATGGGTAAAATATGACTACCAATGGCTCCACTCACTCAACTTGCCATTTACAGCTACTTTCCAGTTCCAACTATTACCTGTGGGAACACAGAGTAATAGACCACTTATGACTTGCTGACATTGATGCTCATCCTGAAAATGGGAAGGGATAATTTTTAAATGTTTTAATACATTAGAAAAAGACTTGCTGTTGGCTGGTTGAAAAGAGGCTTGGTACAGCTCTCCAGTTTTTAGTGGGGTTATTGAAAGTCAGGATTGAAAAACTCATAAAAATCATCTGGCCCATTCATCCATTTGATGTTCAGACTCCCCTTTAACATTCTTGCTAAGAGCCATCTGCTCTTTGCTTAGCTCCAGTCCAGGGAAGTGTCTGCTTCATGTCTCCATAGCATAGAAATTATCCATCAAGGACACGTTGGTAGGTTTCCATTTTAAATTATTATAAATTGCATGTAACTTGTCAGGACAGTCAAGAGATTTTTCAGTTGTTACTCAAAAAATATAAATCAGAGTTATGCTTTCTGTATAGATGCAGAATGGGGATGTGCAGGTGCCGTGAATACCTTGTGCAGCAGCTCGAGGTACAGAGACTCCCAGGCTAATTCTGGTCTGAAGCACTGGTCACTACCCAGGCGAGGCCACAGAGTGACGCGGGAAGTGGAAGTTCTAGGATGCTACCCCAAAGCCGCCCAAGGAAGGTCACTGTCATTTTCTTCCAACCTTGACAGTGCTGCAGACACTTGCCTTGTCGCTGACTTAGCTCCAGGCACCTGATTGCTGCAGTTTCAAAGCTTGCCCTCTGGTTCATAATTCTGGTTGGAAGACTAAGTTAACAATCTTTCATGTTTAATAAGGTAACTGACACAACTACTCATCAGTTTTTTTTCCCTTAAAAGCACATCGTGCAGAAAGAGTGAAGTGAACCCATTTCAGGTGAATGAACTCAATGTTTCACGGTTAGAATTCATTCCAGCTGATACAGACTTTTCCATTTGTGACATAAACCTCAGGGTAGGAAGTTTACTAAACAATGATTTCACTGGGGAGGGAGGGAGGAAAGGCGGAGTACAGGACATTTTAAGGTCGGAGAAACTAGTCTATATGCTAGTATAATGGTGGATACATTGTCAGTTATACGTTGTCAAAACCCATAGATTGTATAACACCAAGAGTGAACCTAATGTAAACGATGGACTCTGGGTGACCGTGATGTGTCCGTGTAGGGTCACTGACTAATAATGTCCCACTCTGCTGGGGGACGTTGATCACGGGGTGGCTGGCATGTGCAGGGGTACCTGGGAACTGTATTTTCTGTTCACTTTTGCTGTGAACCTAAAAATTCTCTAAAAAATAGTCTATTAAAAATGACCCCACAAAGCTTTCAGATATAAACACAAGTTTTTAAATAAGTATAACTACTAGTTTCCAAAATGGTCTTTTTATTAATAAGCTTAGAGCAATGTTTTGATAAATTAGTAAAATTTTATACCTGGCAATTAAAAACCATGATGGCATTCTTTGATAAATTATTGTACATAAGTGTCCCTCTAATTAGTCCAGGGATGTCTGAAAAAAGTACCACAGATGAGGAGCATCAGATTTTAAGACATTTTTGGAAACAAACCCTGGAAATTGGGGAAAAAGATTCTCTAGGATAACTGTAAAGTAATCTGAAAAACTGAATATTTTCTCTGGGTTTTCTGATTGTTCTATAAACTGGTGGCAATCGCAGACTGGTGAAAATAGGTCGTGTTTTGTAAGAAATAGCAAGTTGATTTTACTGTCCAACAGAACAGAAAGTAGATCCCTGGGATCAAGGAAGAGAGGAGAGGTGTAAACCACCCGTTCTGTTCCTGGGGGACTAGAAGAACCCCCCGAATGATGCTTACTGTGGTGGCTGTCCTGCTCGGGAGGGGGGACTGGGGACAGTAAGAGACAGGAGGACTGCACCGGGATCCCAATCCTAGGACCATTAGGTCAGAGGCCCCACAGGGCTGGCAGTGTGTGCACTCTGCGTGTCCCTCCAGAGAAGAACGCAGGGTGTTTATGTAACATGCTAAGTGCAGTACAGCCGTCCTGCTCGAGTTCAAGAAGACAGGACCCTAAAGAGAACAAAGGAGATGACACAGAATGGAAACCAGCAAGCGTGTGATTCTGCGACGGTCAGACGGAGCCCAAAGCTGAGTCAAGATTTGACAAGTCGGAGAGGACGATGCACCGGGGCCGGGGGCTGCTCACGGAGTGTGCACAGGACACCCCACGCTCCGGGGGGTGGGGAGGAGGGGACAGTAGCGGGAGGAGGTGTGGGTGTGACCCTTGGAGAAGACACAGCAGCACAAAGCAGCTGGCTGGACGCAGGATACATGCTCACCTGAGCCCAGCGACTGTGGGTACAGACTGGCAGGAGGAGGAAGTTGGTGCCACACGGATGCTAGCAGCCACTTATGGCCACCTGTGACCTGTGCTTTCCCTACCTGCAGTCACCGTGCCCATAACCTTGTTCCTCTCTACTTCCCCTGAAGTTTGTTTTTCTGTTGTTCTCGGTGTCGCCCTCACTGTGATGTGCCTTGGACCCCGTGTGGAGTGGGCGGGGGGAGGGCAGTGGGTCATCAGACGCCCCAACATGCAGGTGGTTACATAGAACTTGGTGATTCGGTGAAGTCTTTTGCTTTGTAGAAATTAGGAGGGAGGAAGAAATAGGCAGAATTATGATTCCAGTTTTCCCAATTATTTAGGTTTAATAGATTTCCCCTGACCATATTATATGTTAACTTCTAGCAGGTCACAATATATTTGTTATACAAAAGGAGGTTTATCCAAACTGCACGTCACTGTGTAAACTCCTTTAGAAATGGAAATAAATTAAAATACTCAAGTTTATCAGCTGTAATGCTGTTAAGTGAGAATGCTTGAGAGTGTCACAGCTGAGTAAATATTAACAAAAAACACAGATACTCTAGGAAGATAACTAATAACAAGCCACAGGCCAGCCAAGTTCTTTGGATTCATTAATTTTAATCCCTATTACTTGTCAAAAGAAAAGGGGAAGAACTTCCCTCAGGAAATTCAGAAATCCTGCCATCAAGCAAAAATTCCCTTTGTAACTAAGAAATAGAAATCCACTTTTAAAAAGTTGCCGTGGCCAGTGGTTGGCACGCCAGTACGGTCTACAAATACAGTTGTTTAAACACAACAGACTGCCAGTACCCAGCAGGTTCATTAGTCACAAGTCAGCGTGAAAATTACTGGGGTTATTAAATTTCCACCCCATTACCTTGGCTTTTATTTAGGGCCGTTCACCAGCGAGTTCCTCCTTTGTGAGAAGTCACAAGCTAACCAAGCCATAGACTCGCGGAAGCGCAGTGCTTCGATGGGATCGTGAAGATGTGAATCCTTAGTTCAGTTCTGCGGCTTCACCAAGTCTCTGAAGCGCCCCAGTCACCTACTCAAGACCATTCTCAAGCCTTTGATTCAAAACCATTAACTACAGACGTTTCAAACTGTGCTTGAGGATAAAACCCCAAACTCCTGAAGTAACGGGTTTCCAGTTAATGGTCTTAACCAGTCCCTTGACGAGTGTGTTACCCCGTCTTCTTGATAGTCCCCAAACACGCCTCTGTCTGAGGAGCTGTGATCTCCTGCCTTTGTCACAGTCCCGTCTTGCTGCTCCAAGAATGCTCCTGTGCAAGCAGCCACGTGCAGGGTTGGTTCTGAGAGAGAGGTCTTCAAGATAAACAGGCCCTAAGTAGCATTAACAAATGAACGACAGTCAATTAACAAATAGTTATTGACTGTTCATTGAATTGAATGCCCACTAATGAGAATTTTGTAGAAGGTGACGACGGAGTCCCTTAAAACTTCGCACTCTGGATGTTTCTCTCACACACACATGCACTCACACATACATGCACACTCACACATGCACACACACATTCACACACATGCACTAACACATGCACACACATACACACGCATTCACACGCACACTCACACACACACATGCACTCACACTCACACTCACATGTACAGGGAATGCTGACTCCTAACAGGAAGCAGACTGCTAGTGCTCCATCTGACTCTGGACAAGTCCCCATGGAGACAAGGTTGAGAGAGGGAAGCCGCCCTCTTAGATGAGAGGGAGAGGCCTGGAAAGGGGGGTAGGGGACTAAGGGATGAGGGGTGGGGAGATCATTTGTGTTTGAGAGGGAAAGGAAGTGAATGAATCTGCGATGAATATCAACATGTTTTTGTGCATGGTCAGTGCGACTGCATTCCAAGTACGAATGAGGCTGACTTTGACTTAAGCGCACTGGACACTGCTCACTGGAAGAGAGGAAGCACACCGAGGTCATCCACAGCTCGCTGTTTGGCTCCATCAAGAATCACGGGAAGTACAGTGGCAGCTGGCCCCAGCGGAATTTCCGTCGGTGCTAAGATTGTTCCTCCGGGTTAACCCCTCCCCGTAACCTGTCCCATCCACATCAACAGCTGGACCTCACAGCTGGCCCTGACCCTGCTCAGGTGAACTGATCTGGGAGGCCCATAAATTCTTCATTTGAAAATTGCAGCAGATTTTTCTATACCTCAGTTCCAAGGCTCATCCAACGAGGCGGTGTCAGTAAGTCATAAATCACACAACTCGATGGGCAGGCTGCTGCGCTGCAGGGGCTGCCAGTGTCCTGACATGTGCTTCCCGGGTCCATACTCGGGACATCCGTGATGAGTCAATGAACGTGTGACTGCAAGCTGAGGTGGAGAAGAAGTGAGCCGAGCGGGGTTCTGGAGGACACGCGGCTTCCTGGCGGGCACTGCTGTTGCTGTCTGAGCAGCACCCCTCCTGATGGCTGAGGGTGGAGCGCTCACCGCTCACTCGTCTACCTCTTGCTCAGCTCCCTGCACGCTTGCTCTCTCCCCTCAAGCCGAGCTCTGAAAGGAACTTGAATTTTGAGAGAAAGGGACAAAGGACTAGAAGAGACTGGAACTGATCAGTCAGGGCAGTGTCCTGAAAAGACTCAGCTTAGTGTCCTCGGATGCTGTCCCGGGCACTGTTCTTCCCCGAGTGAGTGGTGCAGTCTTCCTCGCTGCTGTGAGCTATCCAATTTTCTCAGTTGCTATTCTTTTTTATTTATTTGTTTGTTGTTAATTCTCATCTGAGGATATTCTTTCCATTGATTTGCAGAGAGAGTGGGAGGGAGGGAGAGAAACATTGATGTGAGAGAGACATCGGTTGGTTGCCTCCTGCACGTGCCCTGACCGGAGCCGAGGATCAAATCTGAAACCCAGGTACCTGCCCTTGGCCAGGAATCAAACCCGCCGCCCTTGGGCGCACAGTCTGATGCTCTAACCACTGAGACACCGGCCAGGACAAGTTGCTATTCTTTTTAAAAGAATTTAGCTAGAGGTGATTTTTTTGTGACTTGCAACCAAAGGAGATTAAAGTATACACTTTCCTTCCTCTGTGACAACTCCCAACCACAGAATTCGGGATGGGAAGGTGACATCGCGATGCCGCCCAGTGCTGCTTCCCCTGCAGCTGGTTTTAGGGGCTGGGACAGTGACCACGGAGGCCGGGGTGAGAGAACAAGGAGGGCTGCAGTGGGCTCCCTAAGGAGCCACCCCTCCTCGCTCTCGTCTAGCCGTGCACACTGAAACATCCCCACAGACGTCATCGCCAACCAACCTGGGGACACAGTATCTGCTGATAAACACCTGTGACTTCCAATTTCACTCACCAAGGAAAAAACTCGTCTCCAAATGTGTGTGCCAGGCTTGCGAGCTGAAAATAAACGGGGGAGGGTACCCTTGTTGCCTTATTTTCCGGGTTAGGTAACCAGTGACAAAAGCTGCCTGAGCCCTGCACTGGGCTCTGGGCCTGCTGTCTCCTTCCCAGCAGCTGACCGCGCAAACTGACCGCTCGGTGACAACCCCAGCAGGGCTCTGCCTACAGGCCACAGATTCTGCACCTGACACCACCAGCAGGAGGGGGCCTGAGGGTAAAGGTCCGTCCGAGGACCTGAGGTTTTTATAAGAAAATTTATAATCCGCTTTTAACAACGGCAGGAAACGCCCAGGGTGGCTCAGAACATACCCCGGGAGGCGCGGGTCACCAGGAACAGCCAGGGCGGCGCGAGAGGGGCCTGGAGGGGGCCGCTGGGCTTGGGGGGAGAGGCTTCAGCAGGGCGAGGGGCTGGAGGGAGCGGCCCGCCCGCCGGTCCGGGCCTCCCGCCTCCGGGAGGGTAAGGGGGTAAGTGTCAGCGCTAAACTCGTGGCAATTTATTATAGACGCGGTGGGTGCAGAATACACGCTAGAAGGTGCTGTTTCGAGGGCTCTAGAGGTGAGGCTCTTGGTGAGACCCCCGCGGGGCCGGGCACCGAGCGCTCCGCCGCGGGGCAGTCTTGGCACGGGGACTACCCGGGGGGGGGGGGGGCATCACGGCACCGCCCGCGGGACAGGCGCCCGGCTCGCGCCTCGGCTGGGACCCCCCCGCAGGCCGGAGCGCGGGGGCTGGGGGGGTGCCCGGGCTCGGCCAGGACCCCCCGCAGGCCGGAGCGCGGGGGCTGGGGGGGTGCCCGGGCTCGGCCAGGACCCCCCGCAGGCCGGAGCGCGGGGCCTGGGGGGGGTGCCCGGGCTCGGCCAGGACCCCCCGCAGGCCGGAGCGCGGGGGCTGGGGGGGTGCCCGGGCTCGGCCAGGACCCCCCGCAGGTCGGAGCGCGGGGGCTGGGGGGGTGCCCGGGCTCGGCCAGGACCCCCCGCAGGCCGGAGCGCGGGGGCTGGGGGGGTGCCCGGGCTTGGCCAGGACCCCCCGCAGGCCGGAGCGCGGGGGCCGGGGCGTTGGCCGCGCCACGTGCGGTCCTCCCCACTCCCACGTCCGTCCCGAGCCCGCGGGGCGGTGCCTCCCTCAGGCGTCCTCTCCCCGCCCGCCGCCGTCCTCCCGGGAAATCTCGGACAAGGTGAGCCGGCCTCGCGCGCTCCCCGGGGAATGCGTGAATAAATAACAAAGCGCCCCGGTTCCGAGGTGACTCGCGAGCGCCGGCGGTCGGGGACCACGACACAGGAGGCCCGGCCGCGTTTCCAGGACGACCGCGGGGGGAGGGGCGCCCCTCTAAGCCCCGCCCGCGCCGCTCGTGTTTTGGGGCCCTCGTGGTCCCTTCTCATTGGCCGCGGGGCCGGGGGGCGGTGCGGGGGGGCGGGGCGGAGCGGCCTGGGCCGCCGCAGGTCCCGCCTCGCTCGCCGCGGCCCTGCCTTCCGCGCGGGACCACAGTTCCCACAAGGCCCCGCGCTCGGGGCGTGGCCGGCGCGGGGGCGGGGCCGGCGCGGGGCGGGGCCTGGCGGGGGCGGGGCCGCCGGGGATGTGGTGGGGGCGCCGGGCTCGCCGCCTCGCTCACAGCTGCGGCGCGCGAGGACCTCTGACCCTGGACTCTCGCCGCCGCTGGCAGCAGCCCCCGGGGGTCGTCGCCCGGGCCGCCCACGGTTCCCCCGCCCGGAGGGGCCCCGCCGGCCGCGGTGCGAGGAGCGGGCAGCATGAACCCGGGGGCCCGGCGGGCCGGCGCGGGGCAGGGGGTGGCCGCGGCGCGGCTGCTGGTCACCCTGAGCCTCCTCCGGGGCGTCGTCGAGGCCCAGGTGAGCCGGCGGTGGCGGGAGGCCGGGCGGCCTGAGGGCGGCGGGCGACCCGACGCGTCCAGGAAGCGCGGGGCGGCGACACTCGGGTGGCGGCGGGGAAAGAGGAAGAAGGTGCGGGCCCGGAGGCGGCGGTTCCCAGAGGATCTGTGGAGCCGCCGGGAGGGCGGCCGCGAAAACGGCCCCGCGGTTGGCCGGGAACGGGCCCAGGAACGCGGGGGGCTGGGGCTGGAGGCGGACCCGCGGCCTGGGGAGCCGGGCGCCGGCGCGGACGCGACCTCACTTCCCGAACTTTCGGACCGGAGGGTCCCCGGCGTCCCCGCGCGGGACCGCTGTCTCGCCCGCCGCGCCGCCCCCGGCGGCGTCCTGGTGCAGCCGCGTGCGGGTCGGAAGCCAGGGCAGACCCGCGTCCTCAGCCGCTGGCAGTCGCGGGGCTGGCGACCCCGTCTCCGCCCCGGAGAGGCGCGCTCGCTTCGGTTACCGGTCGGATTTGGACCGGCTGCTGCCAAGGGCTGCTGGGCGCACCTGCCGCGAAGTGGCAGAGCTGCCCGAGGATCAGGGTGCCTCGGGCGGCCGGAGCCGGGGGAGGGATGATTTGAGCAGTTAATGCTCCTTGCTAAGAAAAACTCGAGGCACTGCGAGTGTAGCCGTGCAAGCCCGTTTTCCTGACTCGGTTCAGACACGTTTTTCAGGGCCTTACGGGGCTGTGCACTGAATCCCAGAATGCTAAGTGTTCTGTTCCTGGCCATGTTCGAATATTTTTTAGTGAATGTTTTGATAAAAATAAAAAGGAGAAACTTGGTTTTGGGGGGCCTGTTGGAAGTGCAGATTCTGTGGCCCCACTGCCAGATGTCCTGATTGAGTGGCCCTGGATGTGGCCCAGCAGCCCTGCAGGTAGCTGGCACTGTTACCCTTCCCATCGCGTGTTCAACCCCGCTTGGAAAACCCTGAAATAGAGATGGGGGAACTTGGGCACACCTACCAGAGTTATGAAAAGCAAACTTTGGCAAAATTGCTTTCTGGTTACTAGTTGGATGCTTGTTTTTGAGTAGAATTTACATTTAGATATTTTTCTAACATGAGATTTTCTCATTTTCTCTCTCTCTTTCTCTTGGTTTCTTCCCCTACCACTAATTATGTGTATTAATGCTTCATAATTGCTCTGCCCTTACAATTTTATTATACCCAAGTGAACATGTAATTTTCTTTGATTTCATTCACCCAGTGACATTAAAGATCTGTGCATATTCTAAGTGGCACTGTGCCAAACGATCCTCAAAAGTGAATACGTTTGGTTTTGTTTCCAGTGGTACTTTCTAATATAGCGTTTGATCATATTTTAGATAGTACTTTAATCTGTAACAAGTTTCCATATACTTTCATTTTATTTGATACATTTCAGAAATGGGGCTCTTGAAGTAACTGAAGTTCAAAGAGCTCACATGACTAATATCACACTTAAGTCTGCGCGCAGGGTGAAGCGGAGCCCCAGCGGGCCTCTTTCTGATCTGAACAGTGCATCCCAATGTGCTTGCTTCTTTGTCGTATAGAAATAAAGCGCAGGAAGACCCAGGAAAATGAAAAAGGGAAACTAAGACAGTTCTTTCATTTCTCTTTCATATACTAAATTGGAAGCAAAACAGTAAAGCATAAAGGAAAGAGTAGATTTTTTTTGAAAAATACTTCTATTCACAAGAAATCACTGAGATGAATATATTGAATATATCTCCTTGTAATAAAAGCATAAAATTACTAGTGATATAACAAGTTAGTTTTCCTGTAAAGAAGTAGTTTCAGTCAGATATATTTTAAAATCTTTCTATATGCAGGTCTGAAGTGGCATGAAACCCAGAAATACACAGAGTGCCCCCCCCCTTGCCAAAGGAAAGCCTAACCTTGGGACTCAAACAAACAGTGCTGTTTTAGTCCATTACTCTGGGGATTTTCCCAAACCCCAAAGACCTTGAGCTTCTGCTTTAACAGCTGCATGGGGTGGAATGGACAAGACACAAAGCCCTGTCTGCCCAGGGAGAGGAAACTAAAAGGCGGCCTCACCCTGAAGCTTGGGCTCAAATCCGCTCGTCCCAGTCTTTTCCCCCTAAACATACTGCAGCCACGCTGACCTTTCTGTTCCTCAAACATGGCAAGTGTGTTCCTGCCTTGAGGCCTGGGTGCCTCGCACACTCTTCTCATGTAGCTCACTTGTGGCTCACCTGCTCACTTAGGTTTCTGCTGAAGCGTCACCTTATCAGACATGCCCACTTATCTGAACTGTTACCTTCCCTAATGATGCAAAATAAAAGCAAAACCCTCCACTTCACCTTCTACTTCATGTTCCTTTTACTGTCCACTTAAACTCTCCAGGGGCTTCCCATCTCACTCAGTGTGGGATTTTACAACATGTTAGGTCCTTGTCACTTGTTCCTGGCGCAGAGCTCCTGCAACCGTTGAGGTTTCCTGAGTATTAGGAATGCCTTTTGTTATTCATAATAAGCCCGTCTCAGTCAGTTAATGCTAATATTGTGACAGGTGGGGAACCCCTAGGTAGCCTTAAGATGGGACTTGTCACTGGAAAGACCAAATGATTAGAAGACTGGAGTGGTTAGCCCTGTTCCTGACCTCCAGGATGGGGAGGGGGTGCTGGAGACGGAGCTCTGTAGAAGCTCTTAAAACCATGAGGTTTCATGAGCTTCCAGGTTGGTGAATACAGACTTGGGGGGGGGGGGTGGCTCTAAGACAAGGAAGCTCTGCCTCGCACCTCCCAGTACCTGGCCCTGTTCATCTCTTCCACTTGGCTGTTCCTGAGTTGTATTCTTTACAATAAACCAGTAAACATTGTAAAGTGTTTTCCTGAGTTCTGTAGGCCATTCTAGCAAATTATCAAACTGAGGAGTCATGGGAAACCCTGGTTTATGGTCCTCAAGTGCAGGTGGCCTGGGGCTTGAGACTGGCCTTTGTAGTGGGGGAAGTCCTGTGTGACTGAGCCCTTAATCTGGGGTCTGCTCGAACTCCAGATAATAGCGGAGTTGAACTGCCCACGCAGTTAGTGTTGGAGAGTTGGTTGGTGTGAGAAAACACTGGACTCAGGAAAAGCCAAAATCTTGTAATGGTCTCCTAATTCTTTTTTACATACGAAGTAGTTTTCCTTGTATTTATTTATATATATAATTATATATGTAAATACATAATTTATATATTTATAATTAATTATAAATTTTAGAATTACATATATATAATCTTAATCCTCACCTGAGGATATTCTTTCCATTCATTTTTTAGAGAGAGTGGCGGGGCGAGAAACATCGATATGACAGAGACACATCCATTGGTTGCCTCCTGCGCATGCCCTGACTCGGGCTGGGGAGAAGCCAGCAACCCAGGTACATGCGCTTGACCAGAATTGAACCCAAGACCCTCCAGTCCACTGGCCAACTCTCTAACCACTGAGCCAGACCGGCCAGGGCCATAGACCTCCTCTTTGTTCCTCAAAAACATGGTGCCGGCTTACTGCCACGGGGCCTTCAAGTTTAGTGCTCCCAGTGTGGGGAACGTGTCCCCTGCCCACAGGAAAAGGACGACTTGCCTTCTTCTCACCTTCATGTCCTGCCAGACGCCATGAGCCCTTCCTTAATACCCCTGCAAATGGTAGCAGCCCCAGTTGTGTGAAACCTGGTCCATTTTCTGGTTTTCTTCTATGTCACTCGTTTATCACCTGCCAGACTCTGTACTTTGCTCATTCATGGTTTTCTCTCTCCTTTTATGAGACTGTATGGTCCTGGAGGGCAGAGACTTTGTCCCACCCCCCCCACCTTTCTTCTAATTCTGTATTTCCAGCACTTAGAACAGTGCAAGCCTTATGTCAGGCCTCTAGTAAATATGTTGAATGAATAAATAAATGACTGTAAAATAAATTATTCAGAATGAAGCCCAGAGATATCGGATAGTAAATATTCAAGAATTTAAGAAACATGGAGAATAGAAAGAGAAGGCTTGACATGTCTGATTGGAGTTCCAGAAGGACAGGATAGAACAGAGAAAAAGTAGTCCTGCGTCCTGCGTGTTAACATGAAAAAGAACCCAATAAAAGACATGAACAGACACTTCACACAAGAAGAAATACAAACGTCTTATAAAGCATAAGAACATTGTACCTCATTGGTGCAATAAAAATAGCAGATACCCTTTCATTTTTACTAGATTGGCAAAAAAAATAAAGCCTAGGTTAATAACAAGTATCGGTGAGGATATGACTCAATGGTAATTCCCATCCACTGTTGGTAGGATTGTGAATTGGTACAACTACTTTGGAAATACACCTGCCATTCTCTAGTAAAACTGAACCTATAGTAATTCCATTCATAAGCATATAGTCTGGAGAAACTCTCACATATCTATAGGGAGATATGCACAAAAATGTGTGCATAGCATTGATCTTTTGCTAAATCTGGAAACAACCTAAATGTAGATTATATTAGTTTTTTATTGATGCCGTAACAAATAACCACAAATTTAGTGGATTCAAACAACATAAGCTTATTATCTTATAGTTCTCTAGGCCAGAATTCTGAAAATGGGTCTTACAGGGTTAAAATCAAGGGTCAGCAAGGGGGCATTCCTTCTGGAGGCTCCCTCCTTGCCTTTTCCAAGCTCCTCGAGGCACTGTACTCCTTGGCTTGTGGCCTCTCTCCATCTTCAAAGCCAGCAGTGTAGCATCGTTCTGTATGACTCTTAAACTTCGTCTCTTAACAATTCAGGATAGGGACTCCCGGGCCAGATGGCAGGGTAGGTAAATGCGGTACTCACCTCCTCCCAGAGTCACATCAAAACGACAGCTCAGCTACAGAACAACCATCATTCAGAGCCAGTATTATATGAAACGTTAAAGGGTCTTCTTTAAGAAGATGAAAAAAAGATAAAAAATGTGAACAATAAAATGGCAATAAATACATATCTATCAATTAAATCTAAAAAACAAAGGAACAAGCAGAATAGAGACACACTCATAGATACTGAGAATATTTTGACGATTGTCAGATGGGAGAGGGTTGGGGGCTGGGTGAAAAAGGTGAAGGGATTAGGAAGCACAAATTGGTTGTTACCAAATAGTCATGAGGATGTAAAGTACAGCACAGGGAACATAGTAATATTCTAGTAACTGCATGGTGTCAGATGGTGGGAGATTTATCAGGGTGATCACTTAGTAAGTTATGTAATGTCTAATCACTGGGGTGTACACCTGAAGCTAATATCATGTCAACTGTAATTGAAAAATAAAAATAATTTTAAAATGAAAAAAATTCAGTATAATATTACCATCTTTGACTTAATCACATCTGCAAAAATCTCTTTTGCCATGTAAAATGGTAAATTCACAGGTTTCAGGAGTTAGGGCATGGGCATCTTTGGGGGCCATTTTTCTGCCTAGCATAGGGATCAACAATAAAAGAAAGAAACTGATATTTTTATATAATACAGCAGGGAAAATGAATGCTCTACTATAAAAATCATCATCTTGGATAGATGTGAAAATAAAATGTTAGCAAAGAAGCACACTGCAGAAGAATCCACACATCAGATTCCTTTCAAGTGGAAGTTCAAAAACAGAAAAATAAACCTCGAAGTATATTGTTTAGGGATATATCATATATGATGAAATTACAAAGAAAATAAATAAATTAACAAAAATAATACTTTTTACCCCCAAGGGAGGGAGATGACTGTAATTAAGGGGGAAATTTTAAAGTCTGGTGATACATAGGTTTTTGTCTTAGTAGTAGTTTTTAAGTTAGAAATATGTACATGGTAATTTTGTATATCTTACCCCAGTCCCTACCATAATTAAAATATTTTTAAATAAAACAAAATATGGTAATTTACTAACTAAAAGGCAACAGTTTAAGAAAAAGTCACAAGAAGGCACAATTGCTGGATAAAATGTTTTTAAAACCTAGAAAGTGTTTTGGTTTGTATTTTTTTGTCCTATTAGGGGGCTGGAATTGAAGTTTTCTAGGTAGTTGGCTAGAGCAGTGGAATGAAATTCGGTAGAGCTGGCCACAGGATCTTAGCAAAGCACGTAGAATTCCAGGGCCAAATTCTTGATAACAACTACTGTTCTGACACTCTGTCACAAGTTTGGGGACACATATTTACTCCCTGGGGGGAAAGCATGAGAAAGAAACCACTGGGGAGGACTGGTTTCCATTTTCTGGTCATTCTTTGCGTATTCCTTGTATTGGGTCACCTGAGTAACCTGTAACAGGCTGAGTCACATTTTGTTTTTACATTTCAAGTGTAATTGAGATAAGTGCAGGTTCCATGCAGTTTTAAGAAATAGTACAGAGAAGTGCCAGGTACCCTTTATCCAATTTTTCCCGATGGTAACATTTTGTAAACATACAAAATAATAGTATAACCAGGGCATTGACACCGTCTACGGCTCTTATTCAGACTCCCGTTCTGTGTGTCGCATTGTGTCATGCATTGGTGAATGATGTGTGAGTTCCATCCCTTTCATCACATGTGTGGGTTTGTTTATCCACCACAGCCCAGGCGATGAGCGATGAGCAGCGTCACCACAGGGATCCTTCCTATTGCCCTTTTATAGCCACACCTCCCTCCTGCGGGTCTCCACTCCAGCTCCCTCCCCGGCTCCAGTCCCTAAGCCCTGCCACCAGTTATCTGTGCTCCCTTTCCACAAATTTGACATTTCAAAAATGAAACCACATAGTATGGAACTTTTTGGGGGATTAGTGCTTTTCACTCAGCATAATTCCCTGAAGCTTTGTCCAAGCTGTGCATGTCAGTGAGTCCCACTTTAAAATTCAGCTGAATGTTATATGGGATTTTGTACTCACTTTGTAAATACCAGTTTTTCTTCAGTTAACATATACTTTAGTGAATAAGAGCATGTGCTTTAAAGTGCGACAGACTTGTGACTAAGTCTCATTCCTACTTTGGAAAATTATTTTAACCTTGCTAAGCCTTAATTTCCTTGTATGTAAAGTGGAGCTAATACCTATTTCATTGAGCATTTAGAGGATGTGGTAGCATGTGCGCTGCCCTCAGCACCATGCCTGTCACCTGCCCACAAATGGCAGTCTGAGGGAGAGCTCCTGTGGCCACATTATTTCAGTCGGTGACTTCTAGGTCAGCCTCGGAAGAAACTGCTTTAGCAGCCCAGCAACTGCGTGGACTTTTATCCTCCCCTGAGGACGTGTTTTCATTGGTTTTTAGAGAGAGAGAGGGAGGGAGGAACATGGATATGAGAGAGAAGCATCCCTCGATTTCCTCCTGTACGAGCCCTGACCGAGGATCAAACCCGCAACCTTTTGGTGAATGGGACAAAGCTCCAGCCAACTGAGCCTGCCGCCAGGGCAACTGCTTGGATTCGGTGTGTGTTGATGCATGGGAAAGAGCATTCAATATCCTTCTTTTTGACCACTAAACAACGTTTAGTTGTTTAATTCTTTAGAATTGGTATAGCTAATTCTTCTGTTGTTTTTTATTGACTTGACCATAGTAAAAAGGGACTACTTTGTTATGTATCTTAATTAGCAAATACTAGCTAATTGTATAAATTATATTTTTATGTAATAGTACAGATTTGTTAAGGTTCAAACATCATTTACTTATTTTAAATTTTATATATACTTTTTTTTTTCTAGGTCATCGGAGTCCTGGATGATTGTTTGTGTGATATTGATAGCATCGATAACTTTAACACCTTCAAGATCTTCCCCAAAATTAAGAAACTGCAAGAGCGAGACTACTTCCGTTATTACAAGGTATGGTTATAATTATGTATTCTGTTGGATTTTTTTCATTGATTTTTTCTTTTTCTTTTTTAGAGAGAATGTAACAGAGGGCAGGAGAGAGAGAGAAACACTGATGTGAGAGAGACACACATATTGGTTGCTTCGCACTTGAGCCCCCTGCCAGGGAACAAACCTGTAACCCAGGTACGTGCCCTTGACGGAATTGAACCTGAGACCCTTCAGTGCACAGGGCCCATGCTCTAACCACTGAGCGTTACCGGCCAGAGGGGTACCAAAGATTTTTATATAACTGTCTACAGGTGCGACTTTTATCACCTATTTGGAAGCCCATTTTTTACTCGTCTCAGTACCCTGTGTATATCTTTTGTCATTGGAATGTATTAAGTATTATACTGAAAACCTATTAGGCTTTTTTTTTAATAAAGATTTTTAGAGGGGGAGAGAGAGAGAGAAACATCGATGTGAGAGCAAAACATCAATGGGCTGCCTCCTGCATGCCCCCTACCAGGGATTGAGCCTGAAACCCCAGCATGTGCCCTGACCAGGAATCAAACCTGCAATCTTTCAGGGCACAGGACGACACCCAACCAACTGAGCTACACTGGTCAGGGCTGAAAATCTGTTAGTCATTTAAACACTAAGAATCTGAACCCTCTTCCTGTGTTTGGAGAATTCTTCATCTTTCACTTTCGGTTTGAGGCAGAGACTCCTCCCTCCACAGAAGCTGAAAATGCCAAGGACTTATTTTGTCATCCTGTCTTGTAACTTAGGTTCTGCCATCCAGACACACCTGCCCAGGCTTTAAGCTGATCTGAGCTGATGACAGTGTCATGTGCCAGCGTGGTTCGCCATGTAAAGTACCACAGTACTAGACATTCACCCTGGGACGGTGCTGACCAGGCTGAGGATACAGGCAGAACACCATCCCCAGTAATCCTGCAGGATCGGTTCTTAAATCTAACAAGTCTATCCAGACCTTTCCAGAGCAACCAGTGGTAGTTTAAAGGCAGCATTTAAAGAAACAGCGTTTTAAATTATAGAACAGCATTTTTAAAGCCACTCCTGTGCCTTGTCTCTGCTCTTGTTCTCAATGTTCAATTGGGTTTATAAATTCTTTGATTTTATTTTTAGTTTATTTTAAAAATTGAGCATGGCTTTCTCTTTTATCCTGATTCTGAATAGGCTCTCCTAGTTCTTTAAATATTTTTGAGGATTTAAAAAATCCAGTATTTTGGCAGGTTTAAGTTGTGCAGAAAGATAAGTTGGAGAATTAAAGATTAGCACTCCCCCCTGACCACCACAGCACCAAGAATACCCAAAAAAGGTGAATGTTTCTCTTTACAAAATTCTTTAGGAATGCAGATTCCACAAACATTTCAAAGAGTAATCTATGCCAAAGAAACTATCAAGTGTCTAGTATTCTAGGCATTTTACATACAAATAAGCTGGGTTAAAATAGCTTCTTCTAATTCTCACCTTAAATCATAAACCTGTCTGCATTTGTAGCTGCTTTCTCCTATTTCCTTTCTACTACCAGGTTTAACCATATGAAATAGTTGCTGTTATGGGTCAAAAAGGTTGAATATTGCCAGTGTCGTGTGGTTCAGTCCAGTGCAGTGGAGGAAACGTCCCTTTTGTCAGAGGTCATCCCTTCATTGAACGTCCAGGTCACATCTCCGTGCAGTCTGTCATGGCCCTTGCTCTTTCACCCCTCACTTTTGGGGTTGTAGCTTCTATTTCCATATCCTCACAGGCCTGGTCAATAGTATGCACTCAAATATTTTAGTAAGTGGCCCAGGCGGACATGGCTCAGTGGTTGAACATTGACCTAGGATCCAGGAGATTGCGGTTTGATTCCCTGTCGGAAGCATGTAGGAGGCAGCCGATCAAGGACAGTTCTCTCATCATTGATGTTTCTATCTCTCTCTCTCCCTCACCCCTTGAAATCAATAAAGATATGTTTTTTAAAATATATACATTTTAATAAGTGAATGAATATCTCATTTATTATTTATACTGGCCACCGTCAGGCCAGTGTTAGCCACATTTTTACAAATGAAGAAACAGTGGTTTGAGTGGTTAGGTAGAAGTTTATTAAGAAAAGGTGTGGGGCAGCGACACCATTGAAAAATAAGCTGAAGCAGCACACTTCAGAAACGATAGAAACTAGAGCAGGAGCTAAGGACCATTTTCTTTGTGGTACCCCCAGAATTTTGGATCAAATTCACCATTTCCCCATATTTTTGCAACACTTCATATAAGAGTCAGATTCCTGGGAGAAAGAGCCTAATTGGTCTAGGTAGGGTCATGACCTCCTGATCAAAAGAAGGAAAGACACTTTGGTTAACAGTGCTATTTGCACAGACATAAAGGAAGTCATTGTTTCTCAAAGGGAAATTAGAGGATGTTACAGAAAAAGGGAAAATGAAAGTTGTACAGGCAAAATTTACAACGTGGTCCTTGGCTAGCCAACATACAGTTTATCCTGATGCATGAAATTTTAAAAATGTTCCTAACAATATAGTGAAATTCCTCCCTCTGTAACCAGAATATATCCATATCCTCTCCCCAGGGACAGGAATGCAGTGATCTGGTTAATGTATTTAGCTCCAGGTCTAGGATATTTGGCTGATATCTACTCCTAGTTCTGTCAACCTATGAATTAAACAAAAAGGAAATGTAACCAGTATACTCTATATATCATAGTGGCAGAAAAGGAAAGCTAAGAGATTAATTTTCAACACGTCTTCATATTTATGCAGTTAGGAATTATAGGCAGAAGTAACAGTATGCCTCTGTCAACTGGTTGGCTGGCTGCTGGAGCTGGCAGTTATAATTTCTCTCTTGTACTATCCATTCCATTTCTTTAGTCACCCAGTATTTATGAATGATTAGTTAGTAGCAGGCTGTATTCTAGGTGCCATGGATACAGTGCTGAACAAGACAATGACCTTGACCTCATGGAGCTTTTATTCTGAAAAGAGAGACAGACAATAAACAAGTAAACAATTAAATGTAATTGCCTATGGTTGTAAGATAAGTGGCCATGGGGAAAAATAAAGCAAAGTGGGAGATAGAGGAATGGGGCTGGGGAACATCGTGGCCCCATTGAAAAGAGGTAGGCAGGAAGGGAAGGTATTCACGCTGGGCCATTTGAGCAGAGACCTTTCTAATGTGCAAGAGTAACAAGCCCCAGTGCCTGGGGGAGAGCACTCCCGGGAAGGGGCCCAGAGCTGCCGGCAGGAAGAGAGCTTGAGGAGGAAGGCGGTCTGCGTAGACGGAGAGAGAGGGAGAGCTGGAGGGGAAGATGGGGCCAGAAGAAAAAGTTGGGGGGCCCTGCTAAACACATGAGAATGCTGGGATTTATTGTAGATGCGATAGGAGCTACTGGAGAGATTTGTACACAGGAGACCGAACGGTGTGAGACGGGAAATAGAAACCATTTAGGAGGCTGTCCAGGTGAAAGGGTATGGGCTTGGCCTAGGGTAGTAGAGTTGGAAGAGGGGAAGGATGATCCCTCGGTGTCGTATGTAGAAGGTAACACCAACAGGCTTTGTTTATGGTTGAATGTGAGGGTAGAAGTAAAATCAAACATCATGCCTACATTTTGAGCATATTACCAAAAACTGTATCATGACCAAGTGGATTTTGTTCCAAGATGATCTTTTAGATTTTCAACACACATTCCTGATGTTTAGAAAATTCGATAGAATAAGAATGATGGGTACTTCCTTACCATGATCGTTTCAGTCCCAACATTAGCACTGGCAGCGTCCTACTTCTGGGGAGACACTAACGGAATTCTCACTTAGGCCAAGAGCCAGGAAGAAGGCACCCACTCTCTGAACTATTGGCGGGATTAGCCAGTAAGTCAAATGAGAAAAAACAACTAGAGACAAACATTTTCAAAGAATTAAGTAAAACTGCCTCACTTGTAAAGGACAAAAGTATACCTGGAAAACTCAGAGGAAATAATAAAATGAACACAAATGATAAAAAATGCATAGCAGGCTATATACTTAATAAACAAAAATCAGTATCTTCATAATTACAAACAGTAACAAGTTAGAAAGTCTAATAGAAGAGGAAGACCCATTTACATTAGCAACAAATAAAAATAAAATATATAGGAATAAATGCATGAAGAAATGTGCAAAACCTGAAGTAAGAAAGCTCCAGAGCACTCCTCAAAGACACAAAAATAATCTTGACCAATGGACAGGTGTCTTCTGTGGCATGAAGATGGTAATTTTCCCCCAAGTTAATATATAAATTTAATGGGATCCTATTAAAAGTACCAATATTTTTTTTCTGGAGCTGGACAAGTTGTCACAGGTTACGTCCCCTAGGAAGCCAGTTCTGAGACAGTGATTAGTGTGTGAGAGGCAAATTAGGGACTGCTCTTGGAACTGATGAGTTAGAGGAGGAAAAGGGAGGAAGGAAGTCAAGGTGGGGAGAGGGAGAAGGAAGGCTGGGACGCAGCTTCAGTGGAGACCTCGGTGACCCCCTAGGAGAGCTCTTAAGATGGTGGGGACAGAGCTGTCCCCACTTGAGGGAGGGTCCAGGCCTTTATGTCGCCACACCAGTCATTGGGTGGGGTGGGTGGCCTTCCTTGGGCAAAGTGGCTCTCTGCCTGCAACACATCCAGAAGCCCTTTATCCTGACGGGTGGTCTGAGCAGCAGGTTGCAGCGTCTTTTACAGCCCACTCCTTCCCTGTGTGTTCCTTATCTATTGCATAAAAAATTAGCCTGGGATTTAGCAACTTAAAATAGCAAACTGAGATGGTGGTATTTGAAGACCTAAAGAGAGTGAGACAGCAAGCCATCTGGTATCTGGAGAGAGAGCTTTCAAATAGAAGAAGCAGCAGGAGCAAAGGCCCGGTGGCCATAGGGTGCCTCCTGTGTTTGGGAGTGAACAAGGGCAGAGAGCAGGGACCAGACCACACAGAATCTTCTCAGCCAGTGTAGGAACTTGGATTTTGAACTAACCCGATTTTCAGAGGTGGTGTATGTGGGGTGAGAAAGAGAAGAAATAAGAATGATGCCACGATTTTAGCTTGAGGCACTAGGATAATGGAGGTTCTACTTCTGAGATGGCAGGAATTGCTAGAGGGAAGAGCCCAGCTTTGCACGTTAGTAAGTCTGAGGTGCCTTTGACTGTCCAGTGGAGAGCAGAAGAGGTGAGGGGAGTGAGCCATAGATGACCTGGAGGAACAAAGAACGGCCTCTGTAATGGCCCGGGGACAGAAAGGAGCACTGTGTGTGCCCACTAGAAAGGCTGGTGTGGCTGGAGGCATGTGGCAGGACGGGAGGCCAGGTGGCAGAGGGCCTGGTGAGCTGGCTGCAGGCTTTGGGAATAAATCCACAGGAAGGTTTTGAGTGGGGATCGACATCTGAATGATGTCGGTTTCAGAGACAGTTGTGGCTGCTGTGTAAGGATGGAAGGTAGTGGAAGCAGAGGGACGTGCAGTAGCCTAGGCGAGAACTGAACCGTGGCAGCGGAAGGGGTGCCAAGGGGATGGAAAAGGAAGGAAACGACAGTTTAAAGACTGTGGTCTTTGACTTGAGCAATCCATCTGCAAGTCCTGTTACTGTCTTCCTGTCCTGTTTAGAACACGACATTCCAGAGGTTTTACGATGGTTAAAATGCCCTGCACGACCTGTCCCTCCCTCCCTGCCATTCTCCCCTCCCCCACCAAAAGTCGGGGAATTCGTTGTTTTCAGTTCTCAGCAGTGTCAGAGCTCTGTCACCTTAGCCAAACACGTTTGTTGCCCCGTCATTCATCCGTCCTTAAATATTACCTCCTCCGAGGCCACCAGCCTCTGGCCCCATCGTTTCCATCAGAAAGGTCTGCATTCTGCTTGGTAGCACTCACCACAGTTTGTTACTAAAGAAACATACAAATATATAATTTTTGTTCCTTCCAGTCGAGGGTGAGTTGGGGGGGGAGGTTGTGCTTTACCTGCCTTTTCCCCTAGAGCCCACCCAGCACGGACACATAGTGTGGGCTCACGCACACTTGTTAGGTGATGGGCACTTGGGAGACCTTGGAAGATGTTGAGGTGTGGAGTCTGAAAATGGTTTCCACTTCTCAGGATGAGCTGTGCACTTGATTCTATTCCTTTTTTGAAGTGTCAGAGGACTAATAGCATCACTTATTTTTAAAAAGTAATATTACATCTGGGTGTCTGGAGAATGGCAGTCATTTAAATCCTTAACTGTACAGGAGCCTCGGGACAGGAAGCTCCTCACTCACACTGTGTCCCTGGTGCCCAGCATGGTGACAGTGAACTGGGACACGTTTGCTCATGTTAATTCATTCTTTCCCTCAAGGTTAATCTGAAGCGACCGTGTCCTTTCTGGGCAGAAGATGGCCATTGTTCCATAAAAGACTGCCATGTGGAGCCTTGTCCAGAGGTAATACAACCAGAGGCCTGTGCTGGGACAGGATCTACAGCTGGCTGACTCTTGTTTCACGCTTTCGTGAATCTGTGTCTTGTTTCATAGGCAAAGAAAATGCTACTGAAACCTTAAATTTCAAATCTAGTGTGTGAATGAAAAAGTGCATAAAGTGAGAAAATTTCAGGAATTAGGTCTTGGGTTGGTCTTCTTATAATAGGAAAAAAGGCCACACTGTTAGTGATGGAATGTTACATTTTCGATTTAGGTTTTTGGCATCTGGCATAATTAATTCTTTTTCATCAGAAATAAGTTATTAGCTATATATTTTCATTTCACTTTTTGCTTTTCTTACCTACCAGTCAGTCTAGTTTGTTTTCCTTAAAAATATGAAAAAAAAATCTGAACAAATGTCCTTCCTAATGAGAAACATTTGAAAAAGATACTATCTTCATTTCCCTTTAAGAATATAGTGCGTTTTTTAAGTTTTTAGTTTGAAATAATTTCAGACCTACAGAAAAGTTGCAATAGTACAAACAAGTCCCATAGACTTTTTATTCAGGTTCCCTAAATGTTAGTGTTTATCTCATTTGCTGTGTTTTGCTCTCTATATGTATATGTTTATTAGTATTGTATTCTAAACCACGTAGGTATAAGTTACCAGTATGATCCTTTACGCCTAAACATTTCAGTGTGTATTTCCTTAACAACAAGATTATTATCTTACCTAATCACAACATAATTAACAAAACTAGGAAATTAGCATTAATATAACACTGATGTCTTATCTATAGGCCTTAATCATGTATTGCCAACTGACTTAATAATGTGCGTTATAGAAAAGGAAAGTTTCCTATCCTAAAGCATTTGGAGAACTTGTCACCATGTCTCCTCAGTCTTCTTGTAACCTGGATAGTCCCTCAGGGGTTCTTTACTTCCAACGTCCTGAATTTTCCCTCCCTTCCTTCTTCCCTCCCTGCCTCTTTCCCTTCCAATCACCAGTTGTTTGTACGATACCCTTATTGTGGGTTTTTCTCATGTTTTCTAATTATTAGATTTGGGCCATGAACTTTTGGTGGGTATACCATACAAGTGATGTTGTGTCCCTGTGTCCTCCTCAAGGTGTCATAGTAGGAGTCACATGATGTCATCTTCATCACTTGGTTAAGATGGTATTTGCCAGATTTCTTCACTGTAAAATAGGAAAAAAATCTTTGAGACTGAAAATTTCCCATTTTTCATCTTACATTTACCATTATAGTTTTAGCATTCATTGATGATTCCTGCCTGAAATAATTATTTATGTGATGTTTGCCAAATAGTGATTTTCTTTCTTTTTTTTTTTAAAATATATCTTTATTGATTTCAGAGAGAGGAAAGGAGAGGGAGAGAGAGAGAGATAGAAACATCAATGATGAGAGAGTCATTGATCAAGCCCACAACCCGGGCATGTGCCCTGACCAGGAATCGAACCCCGATTGCCTGGATCCTAGTTCGATGCTCAACCGCTGAGCCATGCCTGGCTGGGCCAAATAGTGATTTTCTGATTCCATTTTTTCTACGTTTATTAGTTGGTATTCTACTGTAAGCAAGAGATTTTTCTTGTTTTCCATTTATTTATTTATTTATTTATTTAATAGTATGCTTATGTCAGTATGAACTCTAATTATTATTTTAATTAATATATTATTGGGGTTTTTTTGTTGTTAATCCTCACCTGAGGATATTTTTTCCACTGCTTTTTAGATAGAGTGGAAGGGAGGGAGGAGAGAAGGGGAGAGAGAGAGAGAAACAGAAACATCAATGTGAGAAAGACACATGGCCCAGCCAGGATGGCTCAGCAGTTGAGCATCAACCTAGGATCCAGGAGATCGAGGTTTGATTCCCAGTCAGAGCACACGCCCGGGTAGCAGGCTCAATCCCCAGCAGGGGGCGTGCAGGAGGCAGCTGATCAATGACTCTCTCTTCATTGATGTTTCTATCTCTCTCTCCCTCTCTCTGAAACCAATAAAGACATATTTAAAAAAACAGCCTTAAAAAAAAAGACACATGGATTGGTTGCCTCCTGCATGCACTCCTGCCCGGAGCCCGCGATCCAACCTGTGACCGAGGTACGTGCCCTTGAGTGGGAATGGAACCCAAGACCCTTCAGTCCACGGGCGACTCTCTAACCACTCAGCCAAACAGGCCAGGGCTATTATTTATTTTTTTAACAACTACTTTATTGAGACATAATTCATGTACCATAAAATTCATGCTTTCTAAAATGTACGATTTTGTGGTTTTAGTATACTCAAAGAATTGTGCAACCTTTACCATTGTCTAAATTATAAACGTTTTCACCACCCCAAAAAGAACCCCCTTCCCATTAGCTGCCACTCCCATTTCCCCGTCCCTCCTGCTGCTGGAAATCACTAATCCACTTTGTGTTTCTGTGCTTCTTACGGATGTTTCCTGTAAATAAAATCCTCCAGCACGTGGTCTTTTGTGACTGGCTGCTTTGCCTAGCGTAGCGTCTTCGGGGTTCATCCTATTGTGGCAGCGTGTATCGGGACTTCCTTCCTGCGGCCGAGTAACATCCATTGCATGGCGCACCTCATCTCTTTTACTCCTCAGCTGAGGAAAAAAGTTGAACCCACATGCAGTTCTTCCGTTGATAAACTCTAGGTTAATCATTTGGGCCAAAGAACTTACTCTTGCCATCGACATTAATCCAAAATTGCCTAAACTTTAAATGTCACTTTAGAGCAGAAATTAAAATTGAACATAACATATTTCAAATAATTTTGAAATTTTTAAAGCTCTGTTTCTGTGGTAAGAAAGTTTATGGAAGAAATGATTTCATTTTATATACCTAAAAATTATATAAACTGTTAAATACTGCATTGAGCATTTAAATTAGAGCTGATTTCGTGTATGTCATTCAGTTTCCTATCCTATGATTTACTGGTCTAAATTGGTGTAACTCTACCTTTTACCTTAAAGAGGTAGTATGATTATGGAATTTGAATGAATGTATATTTTCTCCTCATAGAATAAAATAGGCTTTCTATTAGAGCAAATAGCATTGTTAATTTGTGAAGAAATCTCAAAAAAGTGAAGATTGCTTTAAAACTTTTTGTTGTTGTTTTAAGAGTAAAGTTCCAGTCGGAATTAAAGCTGGGAGATCGAATAAGGTGAGTTGCTCTTCCTGAGTGTTTCTGCTTTACGTGGTGAAACTGACGTTTACTGCTCGCCAGCTGCTCGCCAGAGGTTGCAGAAGAGAGCAGCAGCATGGCTGGTTGGGAATGGGTACATTTTGCCTCCCTAATTCCTAATTCCTGCAGCATGCAGAGAGGTTGTACATTATTACAATTAAAATTGCAGAGTTCTGTTTTGGAACCTCTATAAGATCTAGAGTTTCTACGGTGAGGATGGCCTCCCCAGCAGGCGTTTTCTCGCGCGTTTGCAGTGTTTCAGCAGCCTGCCTCTCATACTCAGGATTAGGTTGGTCAGAGTAAACAAGTATCGAGATATTTGGAGCCTAGTACTTTTAAATGGAATGAAAATATTTCTTTATTAAAGATTACCCTTTCCTCTTCTGAGCGTGCCGTAATTTGCCGTCACTCACGTGATTTTAGATAACAGTACTCTTGCAGTTTTCCACTGTTGCGCATACACGGGAAGGTCCTCGTCTCCTCCCCCTCTGCTTCCTTATGATGCACCATCATTTCTCCATTTTCTTCTGGCGCTCTCCCTCGTCCGGTCTTTCGTTCACGTTCACCCTTTTATTTATTTTTGTTTCAGATCTCAAGTAGACAGACAAACAGTATAAAGACAGTTGGAATCCCTTCTGGACTCCTTCCCAACCCTGTTCTGTGTCCTCTCCCTCCCCAGAGCTAGACTCTTTCTGAAGTCCATGTGTATCCTTCTGTGACACTTTTCATTTTTATACTTTGTTTTATTGTACGTGTGCCCACAGTATAAATAGATTTTTTTCTATGAAATTTTTAAAAAATTTAAATAGTATATTTTTGTACTTCTTAAAATTAAAAACATTTTTTAGTCTGTATTTTTACAGAGTATTAAGCCTTTGAAATTTTGTCTCTGTTGATACATGTCAGTTTAGTTCATTTTAACAGCTGCATAATATTCAGTTGTATGATTATATCATGTGCTGTATCGATGGACATTTCAATTGCCTTTGGTTTTTTTGCTATTACAAACAGTGATGCCGTAGCATCTTTGTCTTTTGTCCCATTGTGCACACATGTAAGTTTCTCTGAGTCTGTAAGTAGAAATAAGGTTGCTGGGCCATGGGGGATGCCTATCTCAGCATCACAAGATAGTACCAGATGACTTTTGAAAGTGGTTGTACATTGTTTTTGTTTCTGCTTTTAAATGTTGCTCTGGATTTGGTTTCTGTAGTGGGACTGCTGGTTCAAGGGTTTACGCATTTTTACAGCTCTTAATAAATGTGGTCAAATTACATTCCCAAGAGGGTTTTCTCTGTTTACATCAGCAGCAGCTTCCTGATTGTTATGTTTTTATTGCCTTTGCTTAATTATTAGGTAGAAATTTGTGACTCATTTCATTTGTATTTCTTACCTATTTCAGTAATAGGACGTATCTATAGTTAGTGTATATCATCACTGCCAGATGAGCCTGAAATAAGGAGGAGAGGTGATGGTTATCACTAAAACTAGTTTATTATGAACTTCCTTTCAGTACTTGAAAGTGGCAAACAATACCAAAGAATTTGAAGATTGTGAGCAAGCTAGTAAACTGGGAGCAATTAACAGCACATTAAGGTAAGTTTTGTTTTAGTAGTATTAAAAAAATTCTATCATTTATATCAGAAATCTCCTGTTTTTCTTGTGATTTAAAAACATAAAAGTTGCAACTAATTTTTAAAAGGAAGAGGTTATTCTTTACCGTAAATTTCATGATAGCTTTGCTGCAGCTTCTCGGCTGATTTGTTTTTAAATTTCTGAATCATCATGAGTGCCTATTAAAAAGTGAACATTTAGAAGATTGCTCAGCTAGTGGGGTTTATGGGTCTGTTCTTCCTGATTATTAAGGGAAAAGGAACTTGAACCTCTCAGTCTTTTATAAATAGTAATTCAATTTATGTTACATTTTGAATGATAAAAGTTACTATTACATAACCATTAAATTTCCTAGATTTTTCTTTCTGTTGAGTTTTCCTCATTTGCTCTAAGTACAAACTTGCTTTTGAGGGCCAACATAAAAATCTGTAAGTAGTCTCAGATTATGCAGCATAAAATGATTGAACATATGTAGTGGAATAGTACAGAAATTCTTTTTAATTTTCCTGTCTGTTTAGATTTGTATTTATGTACTACAATTGTTATAGACTTAATAAAGTTAGCAATTTTATTTATCTTATTTATTGAGGAAGCATTTCAGTATAGAAAATTAGAAAGGGAAATACAATAAATACCCACATATCCTCCACTCCAGTGAATAAATGTTAACATTTTCTACCTCTTGAAACTGTTTTTTAAGAAAAGAGAAATATAAAAGATATTAAAATCCCCCATGTTCTAGCCCTCAATCGTGTTTTCTTTCCTTCTTTCTTAAAGGTAACTACTATCATGAATTTGGTGTGTGTCCAGTCCATATTTTGTTTTTACTACATATATGTATATAGTTTTGTGCATAGTTTTATTTTTCCTATATGTATTTAACATTCTGAAACTTTCTTTTTACACTGCACATTTTGCTTTCTAGATCTATCCATGTTAAACAGAGATTTGTCTCACTTTTCAACTGATGAATAGTTTTCATGATATAAATATACCACATTTTATTTATTTATTCCCCCTACTTGATGGACATTTAGTTTGTTTCAAATTTTTTACTTTTACAAACTGTGCTACTTGGAGCTTTCTTGATAATGTTGTGTGATGCACACTAAAAGGTAGTATCTGTGGAAGTTAATATTGATACCTGTTTTTCATGTACCTTGTTTTAACCATTCCTTCATGTAACCACTAGCTGAATTTGTGACACTATCTGATTAATAAAGAAGAGACCTCAGGATAGCTATTTTTGGTATGTGGGAATACGCTCCAGGCAACTGAGCCACCCAGCCAGGGCATAGGTTATCTATTTTTAATTACTAGAATACAATGTTAAAATTTTTAACTCCAGACTGGATAGCGTGGCTCAGTGGTTGAGCATTGACCTAGAGTCCAGGAGATCAGGGTTCAATTCCTGGTCAGGGCACGTGCCTGGGTTTCAGGCTCAATCCACAGTAGGGGCCGTGCAGGAGGCATCTGGTCAGTGACTCATCATTGATGTTTCTCTCTTTCTCTCTTCTTTTGCCTTCCTCTCTCTGAAATCAATAAAGATATATTTTTAAAAATTTCAACTCCAAACTAATCGTTTTCTTTTTTATTCCTCCTTCCCATAGTAATCAAAGCAAAGAGGCTTTCATCGACTGGGCGAGATACGATGACTCACAGGATCACTTCTGTGAGCTTGATGGTAATGAAATAAACTGTTGTAATTCCATTATTTTACTTAAACCTTTTTATAAGACATTGAAATCAATTACTGTATCAGCAGTTACAGCTGTAGCGCGCTGCACGTCACTGTGTGGATCTTTTGTTCACAATGGCATTTATTGAGAGCCTCTCTTCCAACCCTGTGCTAACTGCCTTAAGTACATTCCTCTCATCTCTACAGTTGCCTTATGAAATGTATATTATTTTATGTCTGAGGACAGTCTCAGAGAGCCCAAGTAACTTGCCCAAGATCACAGGATCTCACCCAGATCTGATTGAATCCAAGGCCTGTGATCTTTCCATTATGAAGTCTGTCTCCTGTGGGCTTCCAATTCAGGCCACTTAGCTGCAGGTCTGTGAACATACTATAAACATGTTAGCACTGGAGGTCTCAACAACCCTTCCAATATTAGGGAAGACTAATTACTTCCCCACAGCCCTCTTCCCAGATCTCCTGGAAAGGGACAAGTATAGGATGCTGCTGCTCTTAACAGAAGGTAATTGAGGTGACTCAGAATTTTTATCTATAGGAGAATATTCCCAAGAATTGTGTTAAGTAGGCTTAAATTAGTCATTAGGCCTCTCTCTTCACCTTTTACCTTAGTATTTTCGGTAGAGAAAAAGAACTTGGGGTTCAAGTAGGGTTGGTACAGACAGCAAACGTTCTTCTGAACGCTTGAAGCATCTGGAGTGGTCATTCTGCTTCCTGGCGGTTTTTAAAGACTCCTCAATTATGCTATCACTCCAGGCTGTGGTGGACCAGTTGACAGCGAGCTTCTTTAATCGCCTGGAAAATTGAGAAGATGCTGAGAGATGCAGTGTTATTGCCATGGTTCATATGGTTTCAGCAAGGAAATTTTTAAGAAATCTGAACAGTTTCTTTGGGTTATCTGGATATAATAATGGGCAATTAGTAAAATACCCCTATAAATGGTGCATAGAATTGTTAGCAGAGGTTTCATCGAAGCTGTGGTGCCCAGGTTGAGTGCACACTGCCGCTTACTCTTTCACCTGCCCTTTGCTTGTCATTTCGTTTATAGCTGAGAGTG
The DNA here is from genome assembly GCF_054644295.1 of Miniopterus natalensis. NCBI lineage: Eukaryota > Metazoa > Chordata > Mammalia > Chiroptera > Miniopteridae > Miniopterus > Miniopterus natalensis. The sequence continues at coordinate 4,584,707 of NC_142101.1, forward strand.
TAGCACTTACAGTCACTGCTCTCCAGCTTCTCATTTCACCTATTTGATTAAAATAAAAAAATTTCAACAGTGCTTATTTAACAGGTTTTCAGATAAATCATTATGGTTTATTTGTCTTACAGGTATTTATTTAATAAAGAGTACTACTCAGGGACCACTCTCTATTATTAAGTGATGTGCTCATTCCTTGTCATCAGTATAAACAGTGTTAACTAATGTTTTAACATTAGCCTCCTGTAATACATAATAATTAGTAGCTTTTATATTTTATGTAGTTCTTAAACACGCACCATGCCCCTGGCTGGATGACCACTCTTCTTGGTAGTAACAGTCATGTGCATCCCAGTAATTTATATGTACGATTCAAACACTGTGAAGGTTGTTTCAAGTCACTGAGTTATTTCACTTTCTAAAATCATTGGACTAAAACAGAAATTCTGAAGAATACACCCAGTTCATTGGAACCCATCATACAGCCCTGTGCTCTGCTATTTAGTTCTGTCAGCATTTGAAAGGAAGAAGATCCCTACAGATCAAATAGTAGGTTTTTAAATAATTTAGCAGTTTAGGGTAAGCTGCTGTCCCTAACCCCTCTCAATTTTTTTTTTAATTGTCTTTATACGTGGCTTGCCTCTTTGCTTCAGCTTTCTGCTCAGATGTCACTTCATGAAAGCCTGCTGTCACTCCCTTGTGAAATGGTAACCACAGTCGCCTTCTGTCTCTGCGTGCAACCTGCTCACCCAGAGAACTACCTGGGAGTGCCTGGCCTGTTACCTAGTTAGTTCGTGTCTGTCTGATCCAACCACCCGAGGGCAAGGGCCTAGCCTTTTTGGTTCACAACTGTATCCCCAGTGCCTGGGAGTGGGGAGGGAGAGAGAGAGAGAGAGAGAGAGAGAGAGAGAGAGAGAGACATCGATGTGAGAGAGACACATTGACTGGTTGCCAACCTGCATCCCAGGTACATGCCCTTGACTGGGAATCGAACCCAAGATCCTTTGGTGCACAGGTTGATGCTCTACCACTGAGCAGCACTAGCCAGGGCTATTAAACAACTTTTGATTGAATTAAGGGACTACATGTTAAGAACCTTGAGAAAGTATGTTTTACCTAAGGTAATTATAAATTGATATAATTTATTTTGCTTCTGTGATTCTTCTGCTCTTATTTTTAAATCTTTATACTTTAATATCTGAATCTGGTTGTTTTTGTTGGCAAAAATGTTGATACTAATCCAGTCTGCACTTTCATAGATGGCCCTACATATGTGTGGGCTTACACGCACACACACACACTCTTTATACATGTGTACATAGATTTGTATGTCAGTATATATGTATATTTAATAATATTTAATAATATTTTTGAAGCTTATATACATAATTGAATTAATTTTGCAAATAAATTTACTCAAGAACAGATCAAAGAAATTAAAAATATATTATAAAAGCTAGTGAATTGGTAAACTTTTGTTGGAATTTTACTATATATAAAAGCCATACTTTTATTAACTTCATAATTTGAATCTTTGTTTTTAAATTAGAATTTTAAAAAATTTTATTTAGTTTTTAAGTCTTGAATCAATTTCTGACCTTGGGCAGTGTCTGTTCATCCATCTGTAAATTAACTGTTTCCAGTGCCTTGTAGAGTGGGGTAGCCAGATGTTAGGGCTAGAAATAGAGCCGATGTTCTCCAAATCAGGTTTCCATTGTCTTTAAGTTTGACACAACTCACTTAGTGGTGATAAGTTGTAGTTCTCTTTGTACTCTTCCTATATCATGAAAGTGCCAGGTAGTTCTTAGAAGGCATGGATCAGGTGCCATTTTCCCCTTATGATTATGGATTAGCTCAGTCTGTGGTCAGTGAGTGGTAATGAATGTTGGCTGACAGGAAAATACACTATCAGGTGATGAAAAGAAGAGAGACTAAATATTTTAATGACCATATTTGGCCACTACTTTTTTTTAAATATATCTTTATTGATTTCAGAGAGAGGAAGCAAGAGAGAGAGAAACATCAATGATGAGAAAGTCATTGATTGGCTGCCTCCTGCACGCCCCCAACTGGGGATCGAGCCCACAACCCGGGTATGTGCCCTGACCAGAAATCGAACCCCATCGCCTGGATCCTAGGTCGACACTCAACTGCTGAGCCATGCCCGCCGGGTTGGCCACTATTTTAAGTCAGGTGCTCACATACTATTAATTTAGTAGGTAGGAAGCCCATGAATAAAGGAATACGTCAGTGCCAACATATGGCACTTCAGCTTCTATGCATTATGACTATACATTTTTGAACAAATGTTATAATTTTTCTATGAGTATGAGAGCATGTGTTTCCCTTTCTGCCTAGAATGTGAGCCTCAGTAATAAATACCATTTTTCTTTATCTTGGGGCCCTCAGCGATCTCTATTAAAATGTATCCAAACAGTGGAGATCTAGTAAACGGTCATTTAGGTTTTAACATGGAAAATGGTTATTTAATTTTAAATATCTTAACAAGTTTTTGAAATTGTGCCTACTGTATTAGTTTGAGAGGGGAAAAAAACCACTTTAATATGTTAACATTGGTAAAAATAGTCACTTTTTTTTTAAACTAGACCATGTGTAAGCCTAGGAATGATCAAATTTGAATCACATTATTGAGCCATGTACATCATAAGTCAAAAGTGGAGAGTAACAGGATCTCTAGTTTGAATATAATACATGCTTACAAAATAAATGTTTCCAAGCATGTGTGTGGATAGGTATATACTTAGGGAAGAGAGAAAATAAATATTAAAACAAGTAGTGATTCTGCCAGGTCTTTTCAGTCCTGGTGGTAAACTGAAGACAGTGGATGCCTCTAGCAAGGCGAGGGCTCCGCATGACTTCAGAGGAGGGAGGAGTGTGCCCTCTTCCAACCAGGTTACCACAAATCCTGGGTCCAGTGCAGTCACAAGTCCAGCCACTCTGCCGGTTAAGTCAGAGGTTCCTTGAAAAGTGTAGCAGTTCTCTAACCTTGTGGTAGTCCTGTTGGCTTTGCGATGCTAAATTTGAGATAATTGTGAAATAGGGATGGTTTACGAATTGTTTCTTATTTAGATGAGAGGTCTCCAGCTGCCCAGTATGTGGACCTGCTGCTGAACCCAGAGCGTTACACTGGCTACAAAGGGCCATCTGCGTGGAGAGTGTGGAACAGCATCTACGAAGAAAACTGTTTCAAGTAACTAGAGGGGTAGGGGAGGGACGGCTGGATGGAGGGAAGGGGAGGGAAGAGAGTGTTTCTGTTGGAAAAAATCCTGTAACAAACTCACATTATTTTATGTTTGAGTTTTGTGGGGGTTTCTTTTTCAGGCCTCGATCTGTTTATCGTCCTCTAAATCCTCTGGCGCCCAGCCGAGGTGGGTTTTTTAATACATTTTCATGCTTTTAGAGATTGTTTACAAAATGCCTTTATAACTAAACTTAATTTGAGAAAGTTTTCAACTGTTTTATGTTTTAATAATTTGAATTATCAAAAGTATATTAAATGCCCATAGTTAAGTTTCAAGATTTCTACATGTTTTCATTGAGCACCTGGTATGTGCCAGGCCCTAAACTAGGAGCTTTATGTAAAATTAGTTAGAATATATGAGTAATCCATATACCGGCAGTTTCTTGGGAGCTTTTAAAATCCTGGATGCCAGGCCCTATCCCAGGCCAATTAAGTGGATTTCTGGGATTGGACCCAGGTGTTGGTAATCTTTACTCTCCAGGACTCTAGTATGCAGCGGTGTTTCTCAAATTTAGTGTGCCTACAGATCACCGAGGAGCCTTGTTAAAATACAGGTTCTGATTCTGTAGGTCTTGGGTAAGGCCCAAGCTTGTCACAGCTTCCCAGCGATGCCCAGGGTGCTGACTGTGCACCACACTTTGAGTCTCAAGATGCAGAGCAGTTTTGGGAAGTTAGGTTGTCTGAAGCACCACTCTGAACCCACACCGTCTGAGAAGGCAGCTACTTGCCATGTCCTGCTACTGAGCACATGATACGTGTCTTGCATAAAACTAAATTTTACATTTGATTTAAATGTAGTTGATTTAAACTGAAAAAGCAGTGTAAAATATTTTTGCAATTAAACAGAACTTTATTTTGGTAGGACTGCTTAAATTCTTGTTGTATTATAGTGCATGTACACTATATTATGGATATTAGAAAATATTTTATTAAAAAATTTTACTACAAAAAATTTTAAACTACATATGCGGCTGGCATTGTGTCTCTGTGGGACGGCATTGCTGTAGACAGTGGGAGGTACTCAGTATAAAACATCTCCTCATCTATTCTTACTTGGGAGGAGCCAACCCCTGGGAGCACCCTTGCCCTTGTCTTGCCATTCCAGTGTTTTCTTCATACCGGGGATGATATAAGAACTTGAACTTCCCGATCTAGGTTTATATCTTTGTGTACTTCTGAGAACCAGAGAGATTAGGAAGGTTGAGTGAATGGCCTGCTCTATCAGTGTGGCAAATATTCCTCCCCAAGTTCATTTTCACCCTGCCTGCAGAAGGATCATGGGGCAGGCACGCATGGCTCCTTACCCTTGTCTCTTGTACTTCACAACTTTTCTGTCTTCAACTTAAATGTTTTTATTTCACGAGATTTTCTAAAAATTAGAACAATACAAAATTTGCATAACATAAAAGGGGAATGCTCTCCACCCCGACCCCCACTGCCACCATACGTGGTTCGGAAGGTGTTCTTCCAGACTGTTCCTCTGTTTGATTGCTTTTTTTTCCCTTAAGGATTAGAATTTTACAAAACTTTTTAAAATTGATGTATAACTATATTAGTTTTAGGTATACAGCATAATGACTTGTTGCTTGTATCTATTGTGAAATGATCACCACAATGAGTCTAGTTAACATCCGTCACCACACAGTTACAAATTTGTTTTTTTCTTTTTTTCTTTTTTCAAATGTCTTTATTGATTTCAGAGAGAGGAAGGGGGAGAGAGAGAGAGAGAGAGAGAGGGAGAGAGGAGAGAGATACATCAGTGATGAGAGTCATTGATGAGAGTCATTGATCGGCTGTGTCCTGCAGCCCCCCTGGGGATCGAGCCCGCAACTCCGGGCATGCGCCTTGACCAGGAATCGAACCTGATCTCCTATATCATAGGTTGATGCTCAACCTCTGAGCCACGACGGCTGAGCAACAAATTTATTTTTCTTGTGGTGAGAACTTTTAAGACCTACTCTCTTGGCAACTTTCAAATATACAATACAGTGTTATTAACCGTAGTCACCATGCTGTGCATTATGTCCCAGGACTTACTTACTTTATAATTGGAGATCTGTTATAAGACCTCCTTCACCCATTTCACTCTCTTCCCCCCTGGCCTCTGGCAACCACCTATCTGTTCTCTGTATCTAAGAGTTTGGTGTTTTGGTTTTCTTTTGTTTTTAGATTCCACATATAACTGAGACCATAGTGTGTTTGTCTTTTTCTGACTTAGCATAATGCTCTTAAGGTCCATCCATGTTGCTGCAAATAGCAAGATTTCATTCTTTTTTGATGGCTGAATAATATGATCACTTACTTTTAAAGCAGAAAATATAATTGTTCATTTAATAAAACCATCAAGTCCTAAGAAATACTTCACTTCCATATTATGATAAGTCAGAGTCATGAGACTGTTGGGGAGGAGAGGAGGGAAGGAAAGTGCTCTATAGAAAAAAACAGGAGAAAAGGCGAAAAGAAGGAAAGAAAAATATGAAAGAGCGGGACAGAAGATTAGGTGAGAGAGAAGGGGCCCCGTGAAGCAATGAAACTGCTCCTGCTGGTGCTGACTGAGTGCTGTCTCCACTGACACTGCCAACCGCTGACTGGCAGCTCCAGTATCGTGACTGCTTCTTCCAGGCCATTCCTGAGCCAGGACTCTAGGCTTCCATGGCCAGCCCCCAACAGCGTTTGAACAGCAGAACCTTTCTGCAGATGTGAAATGCAGCGAGGGTTTCGCTGATTACAGTTTGGGAAGCACTTCTGTCAAGATGTGTATGTGCCAAGGAGCAGTAATTTAAGACAGAAGTATCCCGGCCTGAAACAGCAGTGCTCAGGAGGGTCCTGTGCCTGATGATTAGAGCAGTGGCTTTGTACAGTTGTTAATCTTTGAAACTAGTGGTCTTTATGATTATTTTTAGTTGCTTTCTCATTTATTGTATAAAACGTGAAAATCTTGTACTGTTTGGCCTATATTCTTAAGAAGTTTCATTTGCAGGATAACTACACACTGACCAAGGTTCATGGTATAATTAATAGTTTAACACACAGTTAGGCATAATCCTGTGTTAAAATTAATAGGATTAGAATCTGAGTTGTGTAACACATTTTCTAAAATCTTGTCTTTTATTTTCTCTTTCAGGAGAAGATGATGGTGAGTTAAACTCTTGTGTTTTAGTTTCAAGTAGAGGAAATGTTTTTAATGATCAAAATTTGTTTTTTCCTATAATTCCAAAGAAAGTGTTTATCTTATTTTTTCAGAACATAGCTACCAATGGATGGTGACAAAAATGAGTATTTTTTAATAATATAAAGTTACCCTATGTTAAAAAAAGTATAAAGGTCATTTTTGCTAAATGTTTAGTGTAGCAACCATGATCACATTCCAACTTCTCCACTTTCTGGTTATAATAATCTACTTGTTACACTCTGAAGAAACGGAAGTCAAGGTACTAGTTTGACCAGATAGTGTGTCTTGTGACTTATGTATTTTCTTACTGACTTTGAAACGTATAACCTCAGTCATCATTATGGTACTTAATCTGATGAGTAATACTAACTTATCAACAACAGTGGGTTACTCTGGGTTACTGACCATTGGTCTTAAGATGCCCCCAAACTGCCAAAATACCTATTTCAAATGAATAGTTATTTTAAACGGACATTCAGAGGCACTGTGATGTGCAGAAAGATGCATAACACGTGTCGCCTCCCCTAGGAGACGAGCGTTGTAGCAGGAAGGATAAGCTCTGTCCACAGTGATGAGAAGCACCGACCACTCAGGCATAGCTCAGACAGTTGGCCACAGCTCTGCAGAGGTGGAGACGCCGCACCTCACTGGAGTGATGCGGGAGAGCTTAGGCCCGCAGACCCGGGCAGTACGTGCTGTTTGGAGGAGACGGTGCGGACAAGGCTTTGACAAAGGGAAAACCAAGCATGTGCAGGGAGGCCTGTGGGCGGCAGGAAGGACTTTGTATGGGGTAGTTTAGGAAGACGGGTGGAGGCCACATTATTGAGAACCTTGGGAGCTAGACTTTCCTGTTAGCATGGGGGTTTTTTGAATAAAAAAGGGAGATGATGATGAATGATCCTTAGTAAGAGGATGTTGAGTGAATGAATCTGTAGGAAGATGGAGTTTTGCAAAGTGTGTAGAGTCTCAGGAGGCACAATAATTTCCCACCATCTAATTTATCCCTTAGATTCTTACTCAGCTCACCTGTGTTGAGAATTTTTTATCATGCTTTTCTTAATTAAAATAAAGTAAGGATAGGGAACTTTGGAAGTGCATTCACTCTTTCAATCTTTATTGGCTGCCGTTTTGTTTTCAGTGAACAGCAGTGCTGGTCTAGAAATAGTTCTTTAGCAACAGTGCTCAGAGAAGTCAGGGCCCTCTGTGTTTTAGTCAGTAGCTTTTCTGAAGAATATCTTGAAAATAAAGGAATTAAAAAAATTATCCCTTGAAATTTAGTAGTCTTAGAAAATTGAGTACATATACCTACCTTTACTGAATCAGGAAAAATAGAATAATAATTAGATTTTTGTCTTAATTATAATCCACTATTTTCTTCTGGAATTTTAAAAGAGTGCTATAGTTATCATCAAGAGCATTTAAAATTGTTAAACTCTCCTCCCATACCCTTGGTTGTTTATGCATTCTAATGAATAAGATTTAGATAATATTTTGACTGAAATATTTTCTCAAAAATTTTACTAGTCAAAATATCATTTATAAGAACATTCTTTCAATACTTAATTCTTTTTGGGCTTTATTTTCTAGAACCATGTGCCTATTTTTTTACTTCACATGAAACTGGATATTTCTTAATCTCTCATATTTTATAGACTTAATTTATTATAATAACTGTTTAAGTTATTTTAACCCAGTTCTATATGTGTGTGTTTTTTTAAAGGAGAATCATTCTACACGTGGCTAGAAGGTAAACTATGTCTGCGTTTTAAACTTATTGGGTTCTTGTAAGAAATGTATTGATTTACTTAATATATTTTTTTAAGTTTTAGGATTCATTGCCTAGACAACTAATTTTGACTGTGTTTGAAAGAAAATAACATGTTTTAGATAATTACATTTTGGGATGCAATTATTTGAAATTTTTGAGGCCAAAATCCCGCATGATGGAAATACGCAGGGCAGATACTGTCAGCAGGCTCCCCAGTCCTCCTGCCACTCTGTGTGCTGCTCGCCCAGACACAGTTCCGATGAGCCGCAAGCAGACCTGGGTCAGAGCACACCTTCCTTTTGGAAGGAAGTGTTTTTATATATGAAGCTGAGGGAAGGTAGATTTGAGTTCAGGAGGGTTATGCACACTCACACATGTTACTATAAGCTGAGCTTGTCTAGCCAAAGGGTGAAGCAGTGTAGATCCCAATACACTAGAAGCTTTTGCATTCTTATATTTTCTAATATTGAAAATACTGGAAATGTAAAATGTTACTAATGGAAAGCTGAAACATTCTAGGATTTTAACAACTGGATATATTATGCTTTTAAAAAATTTACCAAATTGCCATTAATTTATGAAACCAAAAGTTAAAATATATTAATGAAAGATGAGTGAGTTGAGTGATGGCGGGAAATTGGTATTTCATAGCTGTAACCTGACAGGAATGCTGCAGAGTTAAACTAAGTGGTTAGTTCTGTTTTATCTTTGTCTTTAATGAACTATGTGCATATATTGGCTGTGGTTAAGGTGACCATTATTAATGTGCAAATACTGCTAGGAATTATATTGGTAAGTGGCCTATGTGCAAGAAGATGCTTAGCTCTGTTTAGTTAGTTTTATTCTAAAGATACAAATTGCGAAAAGTAATACTTCAGTTACAAGAGGTGGGCAGAGATTCTGAATATTGATAATGGAGGATGGGAATGACATTTATGGGCAGTATGGGATTCTGGGGTATGCTGTAGCCACCGCTCTTGTAGGATCTGAGTGATGGGAATCCCTGAGTGTTGATACGTGGTTGTGGAGAGCACTCTTATTTGTAGACAACTGACTCACATTTTCTGAGATTCAGTTTCCTCATCTGAGACACGAAAGTGGCAATAGCCATCCAACTGTGAGTGTAGATGCCTGTAAAACTTCCTCTGAAAACCACCAAGCATTGTCCACATGCCAAGTAACAGTAGCTCTCACCCTTTTGTGCAAGGAAAAATTATATCAGTGTCCTATAATCAATCCAGTTGCTGAAAATGAATTTGAATGAACTGAAACCAAAAAAAAAGAGGAGAACCACTTTTGAATGGGGTAGTGATTTGCTCTGTATTGTTAGGAGTAGAAGTTGCTGGAACTTTCCTTTTTACTTAAGCATGTGACTGAAGGTGTCTGCTCGGCTGCAGCAGACTGCAAGCAGGAGGCGCTGCCCAGAGCTGCCTCTGTGTGTGTGTGCTGGTTTATCTTTTACTATAACCATTTTGCTTGAAGTTACCTGATTTTCACACGTATGGAAGTATATTTCTACTCCTCCCTCCTCACTTATCCCCCACCTCCACTTAGGGCCTTTGCAAATTAGAATCTCCACCTAGGTTTTCAGTCTCATTTTGGGCCTAAACAACTTCACAAGCTTTGCTTTGCCTGCTTTCCCTTCTCTAGTCTTCAGACATTTTCCTGGGTGTAAGTCAGTGCTGGTTAGAGGTGGGTGGGAAGGAAAAGAGTGAACGAACTTCAAACCTGCCCATTTTGCCACCTGATAACAGACTCGATTAGAAGTTTTACTAGAGAAATTATTACCTAATGTTTTCTTTTTTTTTTTTTTTTTTTTTTTTAATCTTACCCGAGGATATTTTTTTTCCATTGCTTTTCAGAGAGAGTGGAAGAGAGAGAGAGAGAAACACTAATGTGAGAGAGACACATTGATTGGTTGCCTCCTGCATGCGTGCCAAACAGGGCTGGGGTCAAGCCTGCAACCGAGGTACGTGACCTTGGCCAGAATTGAACCTTCAGTCCACGGGTTCACGCTCTAACCACTGAGCAAAACTGGCTAGGGCCTTACCTAATGTTTTACCAAATTAATTTAGATAGTATCTCTTCTAACCATAAACATTCCAAATTGGCTATATACTTTTAGGAGGAAGCTACAAAATAGAATTTTAAAAATATGTTTTTATTGATTTTTTTTTGAGAGAGAGAGAGGGAGAGAGAAACATGGATTGGCTGAGTGTTGCACACCCCCTACAGGGTATCAACCCTCTAAACCTGGGCATTTGCCCCCACTGAGAACTGGTGACCTCTTGGTGCATGGGACCAATTGAGCCACACTGGCCAGGGCTACAAAATAGAATTTAATTTCTACATTTGGTCTCTATCCATGACAATGGGAATATTCTAGCAAAAATTCTGAATTAGGGAATGAGATTTCAGAAGACTTATTTTTTCCTATTAGAAGCTACTTTCTTCAGGACCATCTATGATAGAACATAGAGTAAACTGAAGATCTAAGCAATCTTGAAAAGATGCAAAGCGAGCCAGACACATATACCCTGACATTTTAAAAAATCCCTCTGCACAGAAATGTGGTTGCTGCTTAGTTTCCACTGTTGAAGCTGATTTTCCCCATGGGGGGGGGGAGCAAAAATGACAAAAACAAACAAAACCTGATGGGGGTCAGGGAGGAAAAAGTCAGTTGTTGTACATCCAGTGGGTTCTTACAGTTTACTTTTTTCATTTTTATTTATTTTTAAGTTCTTCTATACAGGATGTTTTCTTAAAAAATATTAAATATAACATTTACCATTTTAACCATTTTTAAATTTACATATAGTGGCATTAAGTACATTCACAATGCATATTACTCTTATAATAAGGTAAATCTTTTAAAATGGAGCAGGGGTGGGATAGGATGGTGGGATTTTCTTGACCTTCCTTTTGAGCAGAAGCCTGTGTGGCTTTGAGGCCACAGGAAATAATTTTCCCATCATATCCCTGAGCTCCACCTGATGTGGTTCTACTCACACAGAAAACCGTTTTCCCAGCTTTGGCTCCTGACAAGTGGAACATACAGTTAGCATATTAGAGAATTCCCGGGCGGGGGTTAACCAGACATGCTAAAGGGCCTGGGGGAGGGGAGAGACCAGACTTAGTCTCTTCTTCCTCCCTTACCAGGTAGGTTCAAAGAAAGCCTCTGGAGGGAAGGGAGAAAGGAGAAACAGCTGTTGTTAAGCCAAAGCAGGACTTTATCATCACATTTGCTTTGGTTTAGCCTAAACCGTGAAGATCTGTGCTGTTGCCTCCTGGGGAACGTGGGAACATGCCAAGTGCATCCACAGGGCTTGAGCCTCCAGCAGCCCAGCACTTTCTGTCTTGTTCTGCATTGTTCTGCATTCAGTTATTATTCAGGCCACTCTGTTTGAGAGGATCTTGATTCAATTATTTCATACTATTCCTTGACTTAGTCTTAATGTCCTTGAATCTTAACTTTAAAAATAAACCGTCAGTATTTCTGTTATCTAAATGATGTGACATCTTTTTGAATATTTTTCTGGATAGGGTTATGTCTGGAGAAAAGAGTCTTCTACAAGCTTATATCGGGACTTCATGCCAGTATCAACTTACATCTGTGCTCAAATTATCTTTTGGAAGGTAATCGGGTTTTTATGTAGAAACGTGCCCTCTATTAGTGTGGAAGTTGTTGGGGGGTAATACTGATTCTGTATTTTAAAAAATCCTGTCTACTAAAACTATACCCTGTATTGCTCTTTCTCTTTAGAAACCTGGGGCAAACCTAGCTGGGGACCTAATATAAAAGAATTTAAACGCCGCTTTGACCCTGTGGAAACCAAGGGAGAAGGCCCAAGGAGGCTAAAGAACCTGTACTTCTTGTACTTAATTGAGCTGCGCGCTTTACTGAAGGTGGCCCCATACTTCGAGCGCTCAATTGTGGATCTTTACACTGGAAACGTGGAAGACGATGCAGACACAAAAACCCTCCTGCTGGATATCTTCCAGGACACAAAGTAAGAGTCGGATCAGGGCTCTGAAACCCTCTGCTCTGGGTTTTCACGAGGAAGCGCTTGAAATACAATAGAAACTGGCTTCTGAAAGTTAATTAGAAAAAGGGAGAGTTAGAGCTGAGAAGAGAATGGTCAGTAGAACAGCAGTATTTGAAATTTCTTCCAAAAACATTAAGCGAAAATCATCTATAACATCACTGCACTTTCACACTTGAGAACAGGCTATATGTTGAATATAACTTTACATTTTATGTAGCATCAAAGTGTAATGGTACTTTAATGCTTTTTCTTCCAGTTGCTGTCTAAGGTCGGATGATGTCCTGTTAGCACATCAGTAGACCCCTAAGGGACATTGCTAGCCTTGCCTTAATATAACCCATAAAAATGCTGGGCCTGAAACTTGAGTTTACTGCTGTTAAAATAAACATGGAGCAATGTCAGAGTGAGAAATGCTGAAAGTAAATTATGCCTTAAATTTTAAAAGATACTTTAAAATATTAATAGAGTGATGTACATTTTTCACATAAATGGTTTTTAGTTAATTTTTAGATTATTTTTATCATAATTTTTTTAGAACATTACGAGCTCATACATTACAAAGGTATCTTTATCTTGCTTTAGTCTTTTTTGAATAGTTTTTATGTGAACTGTTGGCCACCTTCCTTTTACTTAACCTTCCGTATGACTAAATAATGAATTTTAAATACCTATAGGGATAGAAAGTTCTACCAGAGCTCAAGTACATTAAGTGAAAATCATCTATAACATCACCGCACTTTCACACTTGAGAATAGGCTATATGTTGAATATAACTTAAATTTTTTATCTGCAACTTACAACATTGTCCTTTCATCAGGTCCTTTCCCATGCACTTTGATGAGAAATCCATGTTCGCAGGTGACAAAAAGGGGGCCAAATCGTTAAAGGTAAGAAGTTCTTGATCAGGGAGGGACAGGCTGGGGAGCAGTTTACTGGTGGTGCTTTAATCCTGTTCTCCTGAGCTCTTCTCTCCCAGTTCTTGGTGGAGTTGGTCAGGTTGGATTTACTATAAATGATACAATAAGCCCCTTCTCCACACTTCCTTCTCTGTTCCTTTTACCAGCTGCTTAGCAAGTCCTCAGCCATCACTGGGACTGAGTATGGCACCTTTGTAAACGTCTTTAAGGAGTTTTCTTACTTTAATTTAAAATCACAGTGTGTGTTGTTGTTTTGATTCATCCTTCAAAAATCATGAGCTGTAATCCACTTTGAAGACAATAAATAGTGTATTTTTCTAAAGTGTATTTTATGGAATGTTACCGTTTATGAAACATGTTTGTCCTTATGGACTAACATAAAAGGCAAAAGTTACCTGTGAACCTGTGATATCAGAAGGAGACTATTTTAGGGACATTATGACACTTTATGTGAGGAGGTCTTTTGTTTCCTTTGCCTACAGTGAATACAGTTAGGAAAACACTGTGCCCTTGAAATGTTGTGAAACTGTTTGAAATAGGCTGGCAGATCGTCTTCTAGTTCAGCTCCACAGTCTTGTACATGCAGCACCAACATCCAGAGAGCTCCAAAAACCGAAACCTGTTTCTTGTGTTTGGTGTAAATTAGTTAGCAAAACTTGTCCTGAACTGATGTAAGAATATTCATAGTCTTCTTTAAAAAATTTCTGCTTTGTGTAAATATTCTTGTGTGTTTGTATAAATATTCTTACAGACACATTAATGTATTTGATTACAGGGTGTTGCCACACACTCTGGTGGAGTGTTTCATAATAAATAGTACTGTGTTTCAAAAGTCTGAAAAATGCTGAATTCTGAAACACATTTGGCCCCAAGAAATTTTAGATGTGGATATGCTACATGAGCTAATACATTAGCATTGAGTGGTTCTCCATTGTGAGAGTTTCTCGATATTTCTGAAATGAAATGTTTTAGCCACAGCTCTATTTTAGTTTTGGAAGTTTGTTTTGTCTTATGGTTGTTTTAGAGGTGTATTGCTGTTGTAGTATTTAATATAATGTTAATTCATTTTTGTAATGCTTCCTATTTCCTAAGTGTTTATATAAATATTATACTTTTGATCTTCTGAACACCCTTGTGTTATAATAGAGACTGACCTTAGCTGAGGAAGGCGAGGCTGAAACTTTTGTTAACTATTTTTCAAAGGCATGTAAAGTAGAACTCAGATCCATTTCCTCATCTGCTCCAAAGAACATGAACTGCATGAGAATGGAGAGCAAAGGAGTTTTTGTGTCCTATTTATATTGTCTTTCTTTCAGCCAAGGTACTGGTTCCTCAGACCTTGAGGTGGCCAGAGTTTTCAGACTACAGGTTTCCAGTGTCATGCAATAAGATGTTCACCTCAGAACAGGAAAATGATTTTTATTTCCAAGTTTGCCATTGAAAAGATAAGGAAACTTTCTCTTAGCTAGTGTGATCCTCGTTAACATGAGGCTGACCTTAGCTGTGGAAACATGCCCAGGAGCGCACAGGGGGAGTCTCGCTGTGTGGGAATCTGTTACCCCAGAACCCAGGGCCTTTCCTGAGCAGCTGCCCTAGTGGGTGTGGGGCCGTGAGACCCCTGTTCAGCCTGCGCTCATCGTACGGGGGAGCACCTGGCACAAGCAATGCAGTGCCACGGAGAGAGGTGGGGATTAGCATTGTTCTAGGCCAGCTTCCTGATTTCCACTCGCACAAAGCAGCACGCCAGAGATAACTGAGGCATGACGTGACTGTTTACCTCTGCCGCACGCACACACTGAATGGAGGCGCCCACGAAGCTCCTTGAAAGTAAAAACCGTGTGTTATTTACTTTCTTGTCCCTATAGTGCATATCTGTGCTTCGCATAGAGTTGCCCTTCAGTGAAGTTTGATGAACGAATGCATGGAATGAATTTTATAAATTTTCATTAATGTTTTATGCTACATAGTTCAAATAATTTCCTTCTTCATTGTTGAAAAACAAGTCAGTCACTAATAAACTTCAAAACTTTTATTTCTTATAATTCAGACAAACGTACTTTCATTTTAAATGTCTAATTAGAATACACATATTTCCTGCATGTTAGGAGGAATTCCGGTTACATTTCAAGAATATCTCTCGTATAATGGACTGCGTTGGATGTGACAAATGCCGACTGTGGGGAAAACTGCAGGTTTGTGTGTGGCCTTCTGTTTTGAAACTATTACTAACCTTAAATTATCCCACTGAGGAGCTGACACTTTTTATTAAGATGCCCTCGCTGTTCATTGCATTAGAGACCCAGAGGGTGGTTTTCTGTAGTATTACTGAAGACAGCATTAAGCTGTGGGGTATATGTGTGTGTGCAAGGGTGTTTTCCTGTTACTCTGTGTTGATGACTGGCTGTTTCTACTAACACAATCTCAGATTCCTTTCTGAAGTCGGTGGTTATAAATAGGGCATATTACTATTTTATATACCTATCTAAAATGTAAACTTTATTAGTTTATCTAATATCGAAAGACTTAATTATGAAATTTTGGTCACTGAATTTGTTTCAGTGATGAAAAGAAGGCCACCTGGTCACAGAATTGGAAAGTTCTGCCAAGCAGCTCACTCCCCTGCGTAGTCTATAAAAAGGATGGGTAGTTTCGTTGCTTTTTCACCAAGATGACAAGTCAGAAAATCAGGGGACAGAATTATTTTAATGGAGGCTACACAGAAATCAGATTTTTTTTTTTTCTCTAGTGCTGTAAGTAAGTATTAAGTGTAGGTGTGACTAATAATTTTTAAGCTTTGAGTTGCCAGGAGCTGTGAAGTGTGCTTTTACCATGACATGTTGAGCATTGTAACCCTACTGTGATATTTCCTAGGTTAGGAGGCATTTTAGTGGCTGAGAACAGTAGGATATGTGTTAACTCTTCAGCTGAGATCAGTGTATCATGTGCACATCTGTGAGGAAGTAGAAACTGTATTTTGTGTAGTTGAATAAAATGACAAAGTTCCGTTCATGGGCATTTCTTACTCATCCCAGTAACTGAGTTTTTCTTTAGGCCTTTGTAGTGATTATGATATGAATTGATTGTAAGTTTCTCTCTTTTCTTTAGACTCAGGGTTTAGGAACTGCGCTGAAGATACTGTTCTCTGAAAAGGAAATCCAGAAGCTTCCAGAGAACAGCCCCTCAAAAGGCTTCCAGCTCACTCGACAGGAAATCGTTGCTCTTGTAAATGCTTTTGGGAGGTAAGAACTGACCGGTTTCTCTGCTGCTTTCAGCCAGCCACCTGCAAGGTCATCTCTGCCAAGGTAGTTTGTTTTGTGGACAAAGAAATTTTTATCATGTGCTATCATGCCTGTACTCACAAGCTCACAGCATTTCTGTGTTTGCCAGTGGCTCCCAGCTGGCCTCAGTTGTGTGGGGAAGGTGTCCTCCCCTAACAGTATCCCCGTTAGCTGACCATCACTGTTCAAGAACAGTGGCAGCTGCAAGGACTTGGCTGAGAGGCAGTGAGAGAGAGGAAACCTTTCAGCTGCTCTTTCTTTTTTTTAAATCCTCACCTGAGGATATTCTTGTTGATTTTTAGAGAGAAGGGAAGGTGGGTGGGGGTGGGGGAGAGAAACATCTATTGGTTGCCTTCCGTACAAGCCCTGACTGGGATCAAACCCCCAACCCTGCATATGGGACGACGCTCCAGCCAACTGAGCCACACGGGCCATGGCAGCTCTTATTTCTTAACCTGAAGAGCATTTTTCTCTTGCTGTTCTTACCCCCTGTTTCTGTATGCAGATTACATGTATTTTGCTTTTTGTTTATATCACAGATGGTTCCAAAATTAACTTGAGTTTGCCTGCAGAGATACATGCAGTGCCAGCCAGCTAAGGAATATAAGACAATATTCTCAGAGAGAGTAACCTAAGTGGCCCGGGAAAAGTGCAGAAAAGTCAAGTCAAAGAACAATTTTTTTAAAATAGGGAATCAAGTGATAGAGATTATTTCTTATATTTTCTTAACATACGTTTTTAAGTTAAAAAGAGGGAGTTAAATTAAAAATAAGTTACTTGCCCCTTCCCCACCTTAATAGCAAAGATTTCACCTTGTTGCCTCCCTATATTTAAAGATGACTGGGTAAGCAGAGGTTTCAAACAGGATAGACACAGAATGTCTACCCGTAATTGGCATTTTATGAAAAATTCAGTCCACCCACTTAACGAGGCCTCTAGTAAGATAAAACAGGAGAAACTGAATTAAATTTAAATTATTTAAAATGCAATTTAAATGAAAAAGATTTTAAACAATTTAAACGTTTTAAATCCAAATAAAATTACCTTGAGAAAGAATATTAACAGCCACCTTCACGCAGTAGTTCCACCTGAGAGCCTGGTGTTACCTGTGTTGTTCTCTAGAGGGCGCTGGCCTCAGCCAGGGCTGCTGGCGTCCTGGAGCCCGGGCCTGCTCTCCAGCTGCCTGCCTGCTCTGCACAGTGAAGCGGACAAAACCTTTCTCACAGCCCACGTGAGGGTAAAACGAGGTTACATGTGACAGCACCTCTGAAACCGAAGGCTGCTGCCAGAAGCTGTGGCCGTGCGGGTGGCAGTGAGGGTGACTCACAGTCACCACTCGGTGGTTAGTGCTCTTAGATTTTTTTGTAGCCAAGACATGAGAAACCTGTCTTCTCTTAGGGATGAAGACACACATTTTTATTGTTTCCTTCATATAGATTCTATACATTCCTTCTCCCTTAATGGAGTTTTTCTTAATTATTCATGGGATCTGTTAACGTCATTATATGTTCCACCTAATTATCATACAATTGAAATAAATGATTTGGGCTGTACTGACGCACAAAATTGCTAACTTTGGGGAGTTTATGCATTAGTCCTCCTTAAGTGAATTGGTAATTTTTTTGACAACCTGTTAATACTTTTTCATACCTGTTTAACACCTCAGTTAGGGCGCCCGGCACAGCATCGCCCTGTCAGAGGATGCTACTGGGCAGAGACATACAATGAGCATTGTCTTTGGTTCTGGCCAATGAATCCTGGAAAATGGTTTCTTTGTCTTGAATACCCTCCAAACGTCTTTCTTGTACTAACATCCATCTTGCATAGTTTCATCATTTATATCAAATGGTCTATTTTCCAAAAAGACAGATATGGCTTTATGATACCTGTTGGATGTTACATTGTATTTTAGTGCCCCCATAAGAGGGTAAAGTAATAGTAGGTAGACGCAGGCATGCTGTGTGCCCTCCTGTGCATATCTTAGAATAACAAGAGAGAACATGGGAAATATCTCTGGGGAGGTCTGGACTGATCTCCACAGAGACTGTGCTGTGGCGCTGGGCAGTGTGCTCCCGGGTACAGGGACACACCTGTAGTTAACTTGTCCCATAACCTTTAGAGAGTCTGCTCCTCTCTGTGTCCAAATCAGACTTGGGGTGTGGTTTTACATTCTGATCACACCTGCTCCTTACTAAGCCCTTTTCTTTAGTTAATTAGGCCTTGGTCTCTTTATCTCATCTTCATATATATTTTGGTAGATTTTTTAAACAGCTATTTTGTTAAGGTATAACATATGATTTTATACATTTATTTTAATAATCATATTTTGTTTTTTCCTAATAATTAAGAACTGTTTCAATCTCTTAATATTCTGATGGTTAGAGTAAGAACTCATTTTCTGTTAATCCCACAACTTGTCAGAATGTAAAGAAAATGCATTGAGACCTCAGCCTAGATTTTTTTGAGCAGCCATGTGGTCTTGGATCTGATGAACTGGTTGGAACACACCTGCTAGCTGGGTGCCCCTGGGAAAATTACATGATCTGTTCGAGCCTCACCTTTCCTGGAATGGAAAGACAGGGTTACTTTTATCTACCTTATAGGGTTTGTTTGTTTTTTACAATTAATGAGATTATGTGTGTGATGTGCTTACAACATTGCCTGGCATATCCTAAGTTCTTGATATAAGAACAGTTATCATTTATTATGTACTTAGAATAAAGGAAGGAGCTGAATACTGTGTACTATATTATCCTAAGCTGTAGAAAGGAAACGTTAGACTTTTATTGCATCCACCCTGAATTGTACATAAGGATAATTGGGCTTATGGAGTTATTTTGTGATTCCCATTCCAGAGTTTTACTGCTGGACCTGGGGCCAGAGCATTTCTTTCATTCATTCATTCATTCATTCATTCATTCATTCATTCATTCTTTATAGAACACCATGAACGTGGGATTCAGTGGTAGGCAATATAAACAAGTCTTTACCCTTAAAGATTGTGGAGCTAACAGTATAAAACAAATTAGTGTGTTTGGGGAACAATAAGAAAGGAGTGGATATTTGGAGGGAAATGTGTAAAGGAATTTATCGACTAAATGTAAATGTTTTGAGGTCCTTTACTGTAATGAGTTACTCTTATCACTATTGCCATCATTAATCTATTGGTGATAAGAAGTAACTGGCTTCCTTGGCCCCTTATAAACCAAGACTAAAGAACCACAGCACTGTGTTTCATTAATCTTTAATAAGTAAGTACAGCATATTATTTTAAAATAGAAGCTTCAATGTTTAATGTTGAATACATTCTTTTATTTTGGATTTTGCTTTCACATTATAGCCCATGTACAATATCAGTCATTTGAAATATGTGCACATCATTTTGGCTGTGCTAATACGCTTTTTTTTCCTCCTATAGGCTTTCTACAAGTATAAGAGAATTACAGAATTTTAAAGTCTTATTACAACACAGTAGGTAATAAAGGCTTTTATATGTCTAATTAGAGACATAAAGTGACTGTGAGGACTTTTACTCTTGGACATTCAGCAAAAGGAGACTAATCTTCAAAGACTTCAAGAATTCTGAACTCTTAAAGAGAAAATTCAGATGTTCACTTGAATATTTATGATTCCTAATAGAATGTCAATTAGAGGTATTTATAAATGAAGTATGTACTTTTAAAACATGTAAGTTATGCTAATTCTGTGTTTAATTTCATGCGTTTCCATCTGTTGAATATTCTGCTATTGTTTGTTTAGAATTGGTTTTGTTCTTACTGCATTATGCTTTATTTCCGGTTGTCAAACTTAAATGACTATGTCTCCATCCTAATGACACTGTTAACAGTCTGTTGTGAAAAAGGAGAGCCAGGGAACACACATTGTTTAGGGCTGGTCTCAGTGTGAAAATTTGTCAGTGACTTTAATGTGCGCAGCCTTGCCTAGCTCTGTGTCACCTTCTAGGATATGGAGTCAGTGTGATGAGTGGCCTTTTAAGTGTATAGTTTCAGAAGTTACTTAAGAATCCCCAGGACTTCAACTTCAGTTTCATTGTTTTTTATTTAAGTTTTTAGTTGCTGTTGTAGTTTTGTTTCGGTCTAAAGGACCTGTTTCGGTAAAGGTGAGTAAGTATGTCCCCCGCCAAGATTTCCTGGCTCCGAGGGTTCTTTACTTAGAGCCTAGGCATCAGTTGCTTTTGATTTTGTGTTTCTTTGTTTCTACTCCAATTTTAGAAATTTTTATTTACTCTAAAAAAAAAAAAAAAACCAAAAAAATAATTGCATAAATATTTAACAGTTTTCATCTTGATAAAATTTGAATGGGATTTTATGAATTTATAATGCCAATTTAAAACATTATATGCACAAATTTACTACTTTAAAGTAAGCATTTTAAAGGTTTTATTTTGGGACAAAATCTATGCAATCCTCTTAGTCTGATTTTCTTTGGTAGGAGATTTAAGTAGGTAGATTAGTTCAAGCCTTTTACCTTCCCCTCTCCTCGCTCTTTTTCTGGTTCCTTGTATATAAATGGTACTTCGGGTGATTTGTACCAACAGATGACTCATTGTCCTAACAGTCATTTCCTAAACCTGGGATTTAAATATCTTTGATATTTAAAGTATTGATTCTTTTAAAAGATGTTAGTAGGTACAATGTGGTTAATTTGGAAGGTTGCCTCTGTGTGGAAGTAATGTAGGCACAGAATAGTTTTTTCTTAAGGCTCTTCAGTCGTTTGTGAATAAGTGCTCTTAAACCCCTATCTTCTCCTGCCAAAGCCTGAGGTGTGTTCATTGAGTTAGGGGCATGTTTTAAATTGTGTTTAGTTGGCTCACCCCTCTTTTAAAAATATTTAGTCACCCTTGGAGGGAGAGATGTGATCGGAGGGAGGAAAGTCTTGTTAACTATTTTCTTATCCAGTTTCTAGCCTTTATAGAGCTGGGTTTTGTTGTTGATGGTAGTGGTGACATTTTTTGTTCAGTTGAGTACAACAGGCTGGCTTGACTGGAGCTGCCTCCATGTTTCCCTTTCATTTTTAGGGATGCAAATATCTTATGATGGGAGAGGGGGACCTTAAGGTAAACTTGTTTAAAAGTGAATATGTAATATCGCTGGTAATTAATAATTATTCTTAGTGTTCATTCAGAGTTTAAGAAAATGTGAACGTTTTGCACTTTGTCTATTTTTACTGTAAGCTTAAAAATCTTTTTGGTGGTGTGTCTTCCCCATTCTCTCAGCTAAAGATAAAGCCTATTATTTACACTCAATTTACTGGAGAAAATCCTTGGTCATTTCCATTTGCCGCTTTTTTTCTTTACTTTGATTTGTTTCAAGCTTAGAGTGAGTTCTAAGAAATTCAGAAGTCATTAGAAAAAACGTTCTTTTCAGAGTTTAAACAGATTCTTTCACTACGAAGAAATAAACAAATGAAGTATATTTAAGCTGAAATGTATTTGGTTCGCTTATTTTACCGTAAGTTAGGCTGGGGCAGCCTGCGTTTTGGGTGTGTTCCTGACATGATCTCTGCGCTGGAGACTGTTCCGTGAGCCGGGTGACGTTCCCAGGCTCCTGCGCTCACCATTGCCTGGCCCCCTCGCCTTTGCCACGAGCAGTGCTGGAGCGGAGCCCGCTCTCTGGGGAGCTTGGCCAGAGCACCTCTGGGCCTTTTTCGTTATCTCTTCACCTAATTTGAAAATCCAGCACTTGATAATATGGCAGAAATGATTTTAGCTGCTGATGAAGTAACGAAATGAAGGAAGGACAAGACCCCTTCCTTCGGTGGCATGAGTTTATTTTTTTTCTTAAGTGGCATCTCTGTTAGAAATACTCTGTATTAAAATTGTAAAATGTTAGTGTTTCTCCTGTGTTGATTCCTAGGCTATGAGGAGGACCGGACAGACTAGAATAGTTCTCATAGTTCTGAAACTTGCTAAGCCAGGCGTCGTGAGTGTGAACGCTTCGGCGTTCTTGGCGCCTGTGTCTGCCTGTCCTGAAGCACGTGGTGTCTCCCGCCTCCACCAGGTGCCCTGTGGATGAGAAAGGACAGTTCTTTGACCTTCATCCATGTTGCCTTCAGCTGGAAGCTTGGAATAGTTCACGGTAAACCTCTCAGCAGTTTTCGAGCTCAAGTACCTGTGGAAACCATAGCTGTTCGCCAGAGCAGACTGGGGGCACGGTGTCGTGGAACAGCACAGACCCACGCGTGTGCTGTTTGCGGTCACATCTGCAGGCTCACCTTTGCTTTGAACAGAATTGCAAATACTGTGGCGGTGTACCCACCCTACGGCGGAAATGTGAATTAAAGTAAATGTTTCTCCCACCTTTCTTTCTTGTGTTTCCCCCCTTTTAAGTGTTTCCCTTGAGAAGAGGGCTTGGTTATAATTTGTGGAGAAGGGGGAGAAAAGTCTTAAGTAGCCTGGGGCTGCTCCTTCCTGTCAGGATGGCAGACTCTGAACGAGGGCTCTGGGTGAAGCCCCCCCCCCGCAGCACAGCAGGTGCAGTCACTGTTTATAAACAAGAAAGCGGAGGGAGAGGCTAAGTCACTGTCAGGGTCATAGGTTCTAGGTTGTGGGACTAGAACTTGGACCCAGGAAGTCTGACCCGAGCTTCATCTCAGAATGTGCTATATCTGTGATTTTGTAAGTTGGCTCATTGCCATTCCACTAAAAATTAGGGACTTTCAGCATCTTTTGAATTGTATTGAGTCGTAAGGCTTTTTGAGTATGCTTATTTTATTTTATTTTTTGAATAGGCAATACAGTCACATGGTTCAAAAACCAAAAAATAGAAAAGCTTTACGGTGGAATGTCTTCTTTGTAGCCATATGCACCCCTCCCCTGCCCATCAAAAATAACCTCTGGCCTTGGCTTCAAGGCTCCCATCCACACTTGAGAGGCGCACACAGACTCGTTTTTACAGCCGCATCATACACAGACTGTTTTTTGGGGGGGTTTTCTTGACTTAATTTTTCTTGGCAGCTCTCCGCTATCTCTAGATAGATAGCTTTCTCTTTGTCTCATTTTTTCTGTAACTGCTTGTATTCCATTATACGAATGTGCAATAATTTAACCAGTCCCGTTAACAAGCATTTGGATAGTTTCCAGATCTTGTAGAGACATCATTTCACATGTATATGATTATGCAGTTGTACAGTTCTGGGGTAAAAGACATACACATTTGTGTGGAAGATTTTACAACATTGCCCTCCGTAGGAAGTTACCAGTTCACATACCCACCTGTAATTCAGACAATGCCCGCTTACCCACGCCTCACAACACAGGTGTTATTAAAAACTTCTGTATTTGCCATTGTGATAGATGGAGAATTACACACCAGTGCATTGTAGTTTACATTTTTATTACAAGTAAGGTTGACTGCCTTTGTACTTCCTTTTGTGTTTACATCTTTACCCATTTTTATACTGCCTTGTTGGTCTTTTCTTGCATTTCTAGGAGTGTTTTATTGGTTAGGGGTATTAATCCTTTTACTTTAATGAGCTGCAAAATTGTTTTTCTGTCTTTTGACTTTGCTTACGGTGGCTTAGCCATGTGAATTTTTATTTTTATGCAATCTGTCGGTTTTTAGTGGTTTCTGGACTTTGAGTCATACTTAGAATGCTGCCTTCATTCCACAGCAATGATTTCCCTATATTTTCTTCTACAGTTTTTATGGTTTAGTTTTTTTAAGCTAAATTTTTATTTATTTGGAGTATATCCTGGCCAGAGGTTGATGCAACCTAACTCTCCCCAGATGGCTGCCCAGGCACCCAGCAGCATCTGTTGAAGTCTGCCTCCCCTCGCTGTGTGGTATTATGTTCATCACGCCTGTCTCTGGCCGTTCACCTCGCGCCAGCACTGCGCTGCTGCAGGTTCATTGGTCCTGTCTCCCCCCCCCCTTGTTTTTTTTTACAATTTTCTCTAGCTGTTCTTGTTTATGCCATATGACCTTTAAAAATCCTTTAACATAATGCGTAATAAAACTGCCCAACCAGTGTTTCCTCCCAAGGGTTGCACTTTTAACCACTTAATGTGTCACTATTCTTTTGATACTTTACCTGATAAAGATCTACTTTTTACTGCTGCCTGCTGTATTATTTCAGTACTGTTTGCCAGGCCCAAACGAGAGGGCAGAGAGGCAGGATGTGTCCTGCCTGTGGAGACAGAATTTCATCTCAGTGCTTCTAAGACTTAGAAGCTTCTAAGACTAACTTGAGATCTATAGAATCCTTACTTCCTTTTTTATTCCATCATGAATTCTTTGTCCAAAAGTTGGACATCTGTCAAAGACTCATAAGAAAACACGGAGGGGCCCCTAAATGAGTATTAGACCTGTGAAGTCGACATGGGTGGGTAAAAGCACAGGTGCAGGGAGTTACCTTACAAGACGGTGTCCCCTGTGCATTCACTGTTCCAGATGAGTGTCCTGCCAGCGTGGCACTTAGGGGCTGTGGCCAAACTAAGTTATATCTAGTATATAGAGATGCACCCAGAGGAGATTCTGTCCATCAAGGATGAGGTGCTAACGTGGAAACTGGTGGAGAGGGTCCTCCATGTGAGTGAACCTCAGGGTAGGCCCGACATGCCCTCAGTTAACTGTCGCAGATTAAAGCCGTCCCCCTACGACCAGGCCAACGCACTGTGAGCATTCGCCTCACTGAATTCCGATGTGATTTAATTTTCCATGTGGGTTTCCGTCCCAGAATACACCCCCAAATGGGTAAGTGTCCTACTCCCTTTGACAGGTTTGAAATCTGCAATCCTGAAGTCCAGAGCCTGGGCCAGTGAACTCACCTCGGGCACAGCCCAGGAATACTCAGGGACACAAACCGAATGGCCTAGGGGAGCAGTCTGTGTTCTAAGTATACCTTTTATGCCACAATTAAAACCCTCCAGGTCCACCCTGACTTGGAACTGCAGACAGAAGGGCTGTTGTAGGGTAACAAGGTTCATGGGAAATTGAGACTGAGTCAAGAAAGGTCACAGTGATAGGGACCAGCAGAGAAATGGAAGGACTGTGAGGCTCAGAGGCTAAAGAGAGCCAGACATCTGAGCTCCAGTTCTGACCAGGCTCAAGTGCAGAGGCGGAAAGTCTGCCCAGGGATAGAGGCTAATATTCTGAGTGGTAGGGCAGCCAAGGTCCAAAGGGCAGGCCAGGTGTGGAGGCTACAGAGTTAGTGCTGGCAAGATGCGCTTAGTTCCCAGGACAGGTCCCACCATAGGTCAAGGGACAGAGATGAGCAATCCAGCTTTGGAGGAGCTGGGTAGTCACTGGATCTGGGTCTGAGGACACCAAACCCCGACCTGGTGACCTGGGCAGGAAGTCTCAGGACCCTACACTGGGTAAACCCCAGCGGTGCCCAGGCCCAGAGCAGCCAGACGCCAGGTAAGGAAAATGAAGAGACATGGCTGGCGACACAGGGACACCACCAGCAGACTTCAGGGTGTTTTGACCCTCTGGTGCAAGGGCTCTTTACACACCCCTGCTAAGGCCAAGAGGAGGGTTAACGGAAAGGTGTGTCTAAGTTTAGACTGGACCAGACACTGACAGGCCCCGAGCCCAGTGTCCAGTGTACTTAGCAGATACTGACCAAGTTCCTCCTCTTATTCTCACTGTCCTTTCTACGTAAGTGTGTCCCCACTTTAGTCAGTTCATGTAGTTTTGGACAAGAATTCCTGTTTGCGCCCGAGCCTTGCCGTGAGAAGCCTGAAGCAGCACCGTGCACAGGCAGAAGCAGTTAATGAACTTCCGTCACCTGGGGTAAGATGGAAACGCGCATCAGCTGTGCCCCACCGTCCTACACTAGTCCATATTTTACATGCGGTAAAGCGAGAGCAAGGGACCTTTTTAACCAAGTTTCTTTAGTTGGAAATCTTGATAAAGTTTCAGATATTTAGACCCATTTACTTCTAACGTAAGTTCACCTTTATTGTTAAAAAAAACAAAAGCAATATTCTGGAAATAGTCATTATGTAACTATAATGAGAGCCCCTTTCTTGAAGCGCTGCTCACACCAGGGCTTTCCTCTCAACAGGGCGTAAGTGCTCGAGGCCACCCGAGAGCAGTTCTTTTGGATTTTCATAGGAGTCTAGGAGTGGAGGCCGGGCCTGACCTTCACAGCTAAGGACAGGGCCCAACGTAGTTAACAACCGCCTGCCATGTTCAAGTAGGAACAGACGTAACTAAGTGTGACTGACGTGGACACTGTCAGAAGCAAAGCCTCGTCCAGTCCACAGCTGTGTGACACACACGGGGTGTTTTCATCGTCGGCTCAATTAAACGGGTTCACTGTAAAAAGGAAAAGGCACCAAGAGGGCTGTCAACCCCCATCGGCTGGGACTCGGGGGGTCTCCTCTGCAGAGGGCGATGGGACCACAAAAACTCGACAGGCGCCTTGGAGCTGGACCAGACGGAGATGAACGACGGGCCAAATCGCGCAGGGATGCTGGCACTTCCCCGCAGGGTTAGCTAACTCCATCGCGTGTCCTCAACTAGGGGACGCCGGTGCTTCAGAAGCAGCGACCGCCCGCCCCGCTCCTGCACTAGTCTGTACTTGGTATCTCTCCCAGGGTCGGCTTGTCAGTGCACTTAGCAGACACGTCGGTTAGGAAGCCACGAGAACTTTAATTTTCCTCTCCATCCAAATCTGCAACATTTCACAGGGTCTGTATCACCGTTTACAACGAGAAAAAGCTTGGTACAGTTCTCAACGTTCTGGGCAGGTTTATGACACTTGTGCTTTAGCGTTACTTTAAAAAGGGGAAGGAGAGAAAAGTGGGCATTCAGAGCGGTTTACCCTTTCCAGTAAGAAGTAACAGCGCAGATGAATACTAGCAGCTTTACCACAAAGCAGACTATGGCTTTTACCAATCAGTGCTGGCTACTTCCATCTTCCTGCCAGTAATGACAATAATAAAGTGTTATACATCATAGGATGAGTGTAATAGTTCCATGGTTTTAGTGATATTTCTATCACTATTTTTCTACCCTTGCCCTGGCCAGTAGCTCGGTTGGAACATCATGCTGATGTGCCCGGGTTTCGGGTCTGATCCCCAGGAATCAACCAGTGAGTGCATGAATGGGTGGTTTTCTCTCTCCTTTCCTCTCTAAAATCAATAAATTAAAAATTAAAAAACGTCTACCCTTGAATGAGCTAACATTGAACAACTGCAGTACCTTCTGGAAGACTGATTCTGAGCATATGCTGGGCCTGCCCCCATAAGTTATAAGTATCAGTGACAAAGACAGTGACAAGTGACAGGTAAGGGTGATCTTAGAGCTACTTAGGTTAACAACTTATATCTTAAGGCAGCCTGAATAATCAGTGCAGATCTGCGTCAGCGTAGAATTTCCCCTGAAATAACTTAAATTCTTCCCAAGTTCTTCCATCTCCTGGAAGGCGAGACTGTCGGTGGGGTTGGCGGGGAAAGGGGTTCTATACGAATGAGAACCAGTCAGGACCTACTAAACCTTGAGACGAGCTTTAAATACCTTCGAGATAAGAGAAGTAACTTGATCTCTGAGAACTCGGTGCCAGAGAGAAGTTATTCCTGAGGACAAGTGGGGAGACATCTGAAGGGGTTCGTCACGTAGGCAGCCTCCCGGGTGTGCGTCCCTTCACCCGCCTGTCCCGTGGGCCTTCGGGCAGAGCAGGGGCTTCCTCTGCGGTTTTGTAGGAAAGCAGAGCACTGGCCTCCCTAGAGCCCGTCTCCCCTGCAGGCAGTTTTACACTGCAGCGCACACACGTCACATACTACACACACAAATACATCCTGAGGTTCTGGGAGGGCACTGGGGTCGGAGAACAGCACTTCACAACATGTTTCACAAGGGAAAGATGACAGAATGCAAGGGGCAGTTGTCTGGAACGGGCCCCTCACGTGACAGACGGGAGCCGGCGAGACAGGACCGAGGGCCTCCTCCACGCAGGTGCCTTCAGAGCTACCTGACAATGAAGCACGGCCGGGCATTAAAGGGACACAGAGGACCCGCAGCCCGTGGCTCCAGGGCCAGGGGTATTTACTCTTCACCCCCTTTGAGAACCCCGCCTGTCCCTTCAGTGTCGCGGGCGTCCCGTGGGCTGGGGAAGGAGCATTCTCACTGAGTCCCGAGGCGATGGGGGCTAATCTCACCCGGCGGAAAGCTGCAGAGGCGGCTGAGGAGTCACACCAACCCTACGAAGAGTTTAGCATGATCGCCGGAGCCACATCAGCGCCCCTGAGAAGGAGAACCCGACGTCTGGCAACCCCGAGAGTCCCGGAGGTGGCATCGACTACCGGGCCTTAAGGGACTCTGAGGGCCCGGTGACCGTATATAGTGCTACACTCGGCTACGTTCTAACCTCCCCCGGGAGCCGTGTGGGGAGTCTGCCAGCGGAGCTGAGTCTGAGTGACCCGAAGAGGTAAGGATTTGAGGAACTTTAGTCCTGAAGCCTTGAAGAACCCTCAGACCACATACTGTGTACTTTTAAAGTGAATTATGCATAAAAGTCTGTGCAAACTATTACATGTATTGCAGTAACATTCTCAAAAACCCCGAGTACATTTTAGCATTATTACTTAAGTTATATAAAATACATTTTTATAAAAGTACGGAATTTTTAAAGTTTAAATTATACCCACTGAAATAGGCAGCCAGGCCCCCTTTTTTAGTACTAAAATAAGGTTTTATCGATCTAAATTATTGCTTAGTCCTATGGAGCCATTAGAAACCTGTAACAAATGAAAATCAAGTCCTATTTCTTAAGGAAAAGTGCCCTAAAGATTCAGCCGTCATTAAGTTAGTCTTTCTGAAGCTTTTCAACTCTGGAATCTTCCGTAAAACTGTCAACTGGTGCTACCCACGGCTGGGTTTGTCAGGATCCAAAACTGAGTCTGGTGGCAGAGTCCCTGCGTGTGCCAGGAAGCTGTTGGCATGCTGTCCCCAATCATAGTAGTCTGGAGCAAAACTTCAAAAGAAAAAGAGGCAGTTCAGTGACTTGAGATATTGTACTGATTGATGACTTCGTATAAACAACAAGTCCACGGGTTTTTAAGGAGTGTTACGTGCAGGGGCTAGAAGACCACTCACCAGAGTCTACAGGTACAGAGATACTAGAACCATAAGCCAATCACAACATAAGAAAAGGTCCCAGCAACAAACTGAATCCTAAGCAGAGCACATAGAATTCACCGCCTGGGTGTCTGGACAGGTCATTCTGGGCCTCAGTTTTATTGTCTGTCGCTATCTTGTTGGGCTTTTTTGAGTTAATACCTATAAACTGCTTAGAGCAGTACCTTAATGTAGAGTTAACAATAATGTACGAGTATTATTAGTGTTATATTCTCCCCTGCCTGCGTGGGGGACGGGTCTTTCCTTCCTCCACGCAGGCAGACTCCCTGGGCTCTGCTGCTCTGGCAGGTGCGGGGGGAGGGCGCACAGGGAACCACACGGCTGAGGAAATGCGACGGGGTAACCGGATAAGGGACCGGTCTTAGGGAGGAGGGTCAGGATGACTCTGGGTAAACTGTTAACGCCAGGTCTTTAAATCCACTAAGGACTGCAAACAATAGCTTTCTCTTCTGAGAAACAGGCGGCCTCGCACTTCCCCTTGGCAGGAGCAGGGCAGGGAGGCCCTGGGACAGCACTGGGTCGGCCCATTTGCCTCGCCGCCCGCTGGCCTCACAGTCCCAGATGAGCAGGTAGAAAGAGGGACATGATCACTGGGCAGTGGCATGTGGCTGAGGCATCAGAGGCCGGAGGAAAGGGGAGGGGGTCCCAGCCGCCACCACCCCTCCTGTGCACACTGTGCGGCGGGCGGCCTGGCCCAGGTGAGGAGCAGCCCGGGTGGGGTCTGAGCTCGGGCTGAGGTTGGTCCCACACATTCAGGTGTGTCCTCTGCTGCTCACCGGTGCTACCTGCAGCTCCAGGGTTTCCGAGCGGGCACTTTTTTCTAGTTGGAATCCACTTCCCCAGGGCAGCCCTTGCCCTCCTAACCTGAGCAAGGGGCTTACCTGCCCTGAAGTCCCTGAGGGGCGATGTTCCAGGCAAGGTCATCGTCACTGTCATATCTTCGAGGGTTGTCGAAGAAGTAGGACCTGGGACTGAATCCATGGCTGGGGACCAATCCAGGGCTGGTCTAAAAGGACAGTTACTGTTCAGCACATGCTCAGAGAAGGGGCTCACAGGACAAAGGAAAACAGGTCCTTTGCAGGAGACAAAAGATGCGCTGCTCCTCCGGACAGAGTCTCTCCCTGTTCAGCTGCAGGTCATTTCTCTTGCTTTTATTTTTAAAAGGTCCTATTTCTTTTATCCATATGGACAAAATCTTCCAGAGTTCTGCTTACAACTATGAATTACCACAGTATTAACCCCATAACGAAAACCAGACAACACCCAAATTAGCCAAACCAGATGGCCCAAATAATGTGGGCATTCACAACAAATTAAAATAATGAAATAATAGTGATGAAATAATTTTGAAAACATTTCTTATCCAGTTTCCATACCTGCCTATTTCATCCTGTTTCTGTCCCCAAGCTGGGTTTACCTCTCAAAAATGTTCAAATGACTGGTTTGAAGCAAGCAGATCAGAACTATACGATACAGCAAAGCAAAGCTGGCGTCACACCCGGCATCTGCCTGACATCCTTGTGCATGTAATTAGTGGTCCATTTAAAAGTCAACCAGCAGAATATGGAACAGAGCTGCTGTGTGAGGGTGTCCGCATGTGAATTCCTGCTTTTCTGAGACTAATCAACCACATATAGGGAGCAAGGCGGAACTTACACGAGGTGTGATGCCTCAAAATTTGCTGTTGTAGCAGTTCAAGGATGAATGCAAAGAATGAAGCTGGACCCTTACCTCATATAAAAGGGATCTCAAAATGGACCAAAGACCCAAATGTAAGAGTAAAAACCATAAAATTCTTAGAAGAAAACATAGGAGCAAATCTTCATGACCTAGAATTTGGCAACAAATTAGCTAAGACTCCAAAAGCGTGAGCAACAGAAAGAAAAGCAGAGAAACTGGCTTCATCCAAGTGAAAGACTCCTGCGCTTCAAAGGGCATCGTCAAGAAATTTAAAAGACAGCCACAGCATAGGAGAGAATATTTGCAAATCACGTATCTGACAAGGGACTCACACCTAAAATATATAAAGAACTTCTTACAACTCAATAATAAAAACACAACCCAATTTAAAAATGGGCCAGGCAGGGTGTGGCTCAGCGGCTGAGGGTCGACCTAAGACCCAGGCGATCAGGGTTCGATTCCCGGTCAGGGCACATGCCCGGGTGGCGGGCTCAGTCCCCAGTCAGGGGCCTGCA
The DNA here is from genome assembly GCF_054644295.1 of Miniopterus natalensis. Classification (NCBI taxonomy): domain Eukaryota; kingdom Metazoa; phylum Chordata; class Mammalia; order Chiroptera; family Miniopteridae; genus Miniopterus; species Miniopterus natalensis. The sequence continues at coordinate 4,616,442 of NC_142101.1, forward strand.
GGATGCAGCCGATCAATGACTCTCCCTCATCATTGATGTTTCTATCTCTCTCTCTCTCCCTCTCCCTTCCTCTCTCTGAAATCAATAAAGATTTTTTTTTTTTTTTTAAATGGGCAAAGGATCTGACAAGGCATTTCTCCAGGAAAGCCAATGAGCACGTGACGGGGAAAAGGCAAGTCAAAAGCCACAGCGAGGCAGCACTAACGCCAGGAAACCTAGCGTCAAGGATCAGAGCACAAGTGCTGGGGGCTGGGGAGGAACCAGAACCGCACACACTGCTGCACCCTCTGCGGAGGAAAGCCTGGCAATTTTTCAAAAGTTAAACACAGAGTTAGCACGTCACCCAGCAGCTGAACCCGAGATACATCCCCAGGAGGAATGAAGACACGTTCACAGAAACCTGCAGTGACTTCAGAGCAGCAGCGTTCACAGCAGCCGAGGACGGAAACGGCCCAGTGCCCAGCAGCAGAGGAAGCAGGACAGGTGACCGAGACGCGGTGCGCGCAGTGAGGACCGAGTCCCGTGCGCCTACGACGTGAAGGAGCCCTGAACACATGCTAAGTGGAAGAAGTCACAGGAAACCGCACACGATGCCATCCCACTCGCGTGGAAGCAGAGAATGGGAAACCTAGAGAGAGCACGCTGAGGGTGGGCTGGGCTGGGGACGGGATGGGAGTGATGAGAGGTACAGGGTTTCTCTGTGAGCTGATAAAAATATCCGAATAGCCCCCAAAAACCACTGGACTGTACACATGTAATAGGTGAATTGTATGGTATAAAAATTATATCTCAAAGCTCTTTAAAAAAAAAATGAGGATGTGTTTAGGGTCTGACTTTACAGAAGCCTCCAGGTGCTCCCAACGCACATTAAGGTCCGATGACAACGATGAAAGGGCAGAAACGGATCCTGAGGTCGAGGAAACATTGCCCTGGACCAAGGGCCTCATCGGTGAATGTCACCAAACATCCAAAGAAGGGCCCACCCGTCAGGTTGGCTCACCACCTGCCCCGCTCCGGCCTCGTGTTTCTCCTATTCCTGGCTCGCTAGTGACCATCCAGAGATGAATTAAGAAAAAGACATAACGAATTGGTTATTGCAGCTTTCCTTTCCTTCCACCTGCATTTTGCTCACAAAAACCATTGGACAAAAACCATTCTTTATACTTTCCCATGCGTTTCATACACCAGTGATTCAAAATTCTACCCCCAGTGACTGTGGTTGGAGTAATTTATGGAGCAAAGCTCCCAGCTTCCTCTCCGCCCGGTTTGCATTTTCTGTTCTGTCCTCAGAAAGACGTTTACACCAAGTCGGTTGAGCAGAAATCTGGTCGGAGGCCAGATTGGGGCAGTGGCTTCACAATGTTTTTAATTCCCTATCGCCCCTACAGCATAAGACGGACAAAAACCCGAAGTTCCCATTTATCTTCGTTTTCTGAAATAGAAGCTGACAGATTTGTTCACAGCAGGCCAAGGCTCAGATACCAGTGAGCCTGCTGCTGCATTAGGGGAACAGTCGATCACTCTCTCCGGGCCTGAGATGCAACTTACTTCTGTTTCTCTTGTAAAGTACATAAAGCCACACTGAAAAACATTTCCCTCAAAAGAGAATCGAGGGTAAAAAAGGCTAAATTAAATAAGGGAACTTTTCATATCACAACAGGATGGAGGCGGCTTTCTATTGAAAATCTAAGAAACAATTCTAAGGGTATGTTTGTGAGTAGAATCAGGCGATACTTTCTGCAAATAGAAAGCGGCTTACTTACAAGGTCCTTGGCAGGATTTCTAACTCGGAAGAAGTAAACGACTAAGGTGGTGGGCAGGAGCTCCCACACGAACAGCACGACTCCGAACACGACGTAGCCGGCGTCTCCCAGCTGGTTCTTCAGGTCGGCCTGTTGGGAGAGGGGCGTGGAGTCAAGGACTGAGGGCCGAGGACGTCAGCTGGCCTCGGTTCTTTGTGACGTGGACAGAGGCTACCTCTGAGACAGCGGGACCCCTGCCCCTAACACGTGCATGTTGGAATCAGGTAACACTAACGGCCGGGACCCCAGGTCTCCTCTTCAGAATCTGCGGCTGTCTGGTGTCTCCCTTCGCCCTCCAAAACCGTCCTTATGCCCAGACTGAGTCTCAAACTGAAGCTGGTTTTTTCTCCCACAACTGAATACTGAGAACATGTTGCCTTCACCCAAACTCTTGAGAGAAGCGTGTAACTGTTACCTTTAGTCTCACCCCTCGGCTGAGACTAAACATATCAGTTTTGGGGTTTTTAAAAATATATCTTTATTGATTTCAGAGAGAGGAAAGGAGAGGGAGAGACAGAGAGAAACATCAATGATGAGAGTCATTGATCGGCTGCCTCCTGCACGCCCCCCACTGGGGATCGAGCCCGCAACCCGGGCATGTGCCCTGACCGGGAATCGAACTGCCATCTCCTGAGCCACGCTGGCCGGGCAACGTATCAGTTTTTAAACTTCTGTCCGCAGTAACCTCATCCTAGTCTTCACCCTGAAAGCCCACTGCAGGTGAGGCTCTGGAACACAAGAGTCCAGGAGGTGAGGCCTCTGGACCAGAGAGGTGGCCGAGCGGCCTCGGTGTGGAGTTTCTCTCCCGCGGGGCAGGCAGAAGGTGCGTGAGGAAAACGCACTGTGTTTGGGCAGCTCTACCAGGAAGGTCATCGTTTCAAAGAAGGACAGCGTGCCGAAACCACGCCATAAAGGGCCAACCACCTAAACGGAAGCCTTTCCTTCTCCATCACGTCGTATTTAAGGGCCAAAGCTAGCCGTGCTCTTCGGTAGCTTCGCCTCTCACCTTCCACCTGTGACACGTCTCAACAGCACGGTGTCTCCGCTCTACGCAGGCGACGTGCAACTGTGGCCACGTGCTTTGTTCCTAGAGTCTACTGGCTGCAACACACAGCTCTGGATATCTATAAACACCCCCTAAAACTACAGAATTTTTTAAATTGTGATCTTACTTTAAATTTGTTATAAGCTCTTTCTTGAAAGAAAAAACAAAATAATTATTTTGTTAAAACCAAACCTCCGTGTCGAATGGGTTCAGAGCTTCGTTTGGGCTGATGACAAAGACCTGGAGATGGTAAAACAATGTCACTGTGCTTAACACCACTGAGCTGCACACTTACAAATGGTTAGAAAGTAAATTTTGTGTTTTACTACAATAAAACTCCTTTGTGTATTATGAGTAAGTCTCTATCACTGTTTCAAGTTCAGGTTTTTGTATATTTTTATATAGTTGATGTTCTCATAACGGGCCCACCCTCCGCAAGCCCTGCCCACCCTCCCCCCGCCCTGTGTCTGTGGGGTTGGTCTGGATTGGGGGGTGTATCACTGTCTTAATCCCGTCTCACTGGAACTCCCGCACGTGCGTCTCCTGAAGACGCCTTGTCCTCACAGGCCTAACGTGTTGCGGTCACTTCACTCCCCGTCCGGATCCAGTCCAGGGCCCGAGCGCTGCTGGGACGTCAGAAGCGCTGTGCACTGCTGGGTACTCAGTCTTCTTCTAGGAAAAGCCAAGGCTTTTGCAACCCACTCCAGGAGACTTTTTTCTAGAAGTTCTGTTTCTTTTCGGCAGTGGCTCCTCTGTGTTTCTCTCTCCAGGGGACAGAAACCCCTGCAGGCAGGGACGGAGTCCTTCGCCCTCATATCCCCAGCCCTCTGTCTGGGGCCGGAGACCAGAAGCGGTATTTTTCCAATGAGAGGATCTAACCCATTCTCACTACTTTTATTTTGAGCTTCTGTGAACATGGATGCCAGACGGCAATCCTCTACCTTTGTTCGTCTGCTTTATAATTTGTGCATTTCCAGGACATGTTAGAAAGAGAATCCTGAGGCCACTGGAAAACGCGCCTTTACTCACACCCAAGGTCCGCGCTCGCTCGTGGGATTTCCTCTTTGCTACTGGCATTCACGCTCCCTTCGAAGAAGTTCTCACAACTTTGTAGTTTCCTGTATTTTCTGAAACCTAAATATAATCGGTTTTACCTGCGCAAACGTCACCCTTCGGTAAGACCATTTACATTTATACGGAAGCACTGAGAAAATTCTAAGTGCCGCCTCACAGGAACCCCCCCCGAGGCGCAAAGGAGAAAGGGTGTGTGTGTGTGTGTGTGTGTGTGTGTGTGTGTAACACGCGAAGACGCGGTGTGTGTGTGTGTGTAACGCACGAAGACGGGGTGTGTGTGTGTGTGTGTGTGTGTGTGTAACGCGCGAAGACGGGGGGTGTGTGTGTGTAACGTGCGAAGACGGGGTGTGTGTGTGTGTGTGGAACGCGCGAAGAGGGGTGTGTGTGTGTGTGTGTGACGCGCGAAGACGGGGTGTGTGTGTGTGTGTGTGTAATGCGCGAAGAGGGGTGTGTGTGTGTGTAACGCGCGGAGACGGGGTGTGTGTGTGTGTGTGTGTGTGTGTGTGTGTAACGCGCGGAGACGGGGTGTGTGTGTGTGTGTGTGATGCGCGCACGTGACCTGGTTCCGCAGGTACTACGATCCCATTTTACAGATGAGGACACAGACACCACATGGGTGACTCTCGAGGCCACCCAGCTATTTAAGAGCAAAAGCAAAGAGCTTCGAACTCTGCCACACGGGATGCTGCAGTCGCCACTCGGGGCGCCCAGCGCGCCCACCCACCTGGTCCGACACGTTGTACCAGTCGTAATCAAAGGAGTGGACGTTCTTGCTCTGCGAGAAGGTTAAGATGAACAGGTTGTAGCAGGCTCGGGAGGTGTACAGCAGGATGACCGTCACACCGATGGCCGTCACTTGACACACGGAGGAGCCCTGGAAAAGCGGCAGCCGTGAGGGGCACGCCCGTTCCAGGTGCAGACACCAGCCTCCTCCCAGAACCCCCCTGTGCTCCGACCCCCCAGAACCCTCACCCGCAGGCCTGAGGCCCTCTCCAGACCTCAATCCCACGGCCCTTCCTAAACTCTCAAATTATCTGCACACAGACGCTTCAAGCCTGTGAGCGGATCTGGAGGTGCCTTTAACAGGGTTACAATGTGGGCCACTGGCCTGAGGCCTGGGCTTGTACGGACAAGGCCAGACAGCTTCTTTGTTAAATCTCTAAGTGCCACCGTGCAGCCCCAAGGGGACCCTCTAGGCCTGCGAGCTCAGCGCCTGCCTGGGGCCTGTGGCCAACCGAGCACGCTCACAGGCTGGCGGTCAGGAGAGACAGGGAGCGCTTCCCCACCCAGAGTCCTCCAGGCTGGGCAGACAGAGGCCCGACGTGACCTGGGCATGGGGTTAGGGGAAATCAGTAATGTGACCCAAATCATGGAGCTGTCAATCTCCAAGATCAGTTAAAGGACCCCTGGCTGAACCTCACGTTTGAGTTTCGCCTTTGGAAGCCCCGAACTCAGTCTGAGGGGTTTGGTTCTGCCAGGAGGAGTTTGTTGGCTTGTTTGCCACGGAAGTGACCTCAACGGTATCTGACAGTTTAAAACAACCCTGCTCTTAAAACCAAGATTCTGTTTTTAAAAGCTTTGGGCAGCCTCTGTGTGTGAAACAATATAAGTAACAGAGAAAGTTAAGGCAAAATCAGGTTTAAAGTTCATCAAAACTGCCCGGCTGGTGCGGCTCAGCGGTTGAGCATCAACCTAGGATCCAGGAGATCGCGGTTCGATTCCCAGTCAGGGCACATGCCCGGGTTGCGGGCTTGATCCCCAGTGCGGGGAGTGCAGGAGGCAGCCGATCAATGACTCTCTCATCATGATGTTTCTCTCTCTCTCTCCCTTCCTCTCTCTGAAATCAACAAAGACATATATATAAAAAGAAAAAAGTCATCAAAACTTATAAATGGAAAACCTCTCTGCTACACTAACTTTCAGGATTTTGCAGGAGCTCAGCCAATTCACAGAATGTTCTGATCAAGGCTTTATATTTTGAAGTTAGAGGGACAAGTTTCAATCTACTGGTCACTGAAGGCACGATGCTGTCAGAGACAGCAGCCTCACGGCCAGACGGGCCACGTGGCAGAGGAGCAGACGAGGTCACCTCGGGACACGAAGTCACGGAATTCCAGGAGCAGAGGTGCCACAGAGACCATTCAACCATCCTACACGTGGGAGAACCAAGGCCAGAGGCCCAGCGACTCGGGGCTGGGGTCCCACAGCCAGTGCCCAGCCCCTGCTCCCCGCCCTCCACACTCCCCTAGGCGTCTCGATGGAGGGAATGCTGGGGTCAGGCTGGTCGGGGCTCTGGGCAGCACATCAGCCGCTGTGTAACTGCGGGAAAGGAGAAGTATTCTGGGGTGTGAGGCACTGCAGTGAACAAGAGAGCAAGCCAGGGGCTTGTCTGGCTCCATCCCCGAACAGCCAGTGACAGGAATGAACCCCAGGGGCAGTTCCCATGGCTACAGAAACCCTCGCGGGCACTGCCAATCAGGGGACGTGTCTGCCCCCAAGTCTCTATGGCAGTGAGGCCCAGGGGGAGAGGACAGACCCTGCAGCCAGACTGCGAGCCGACTCCTGGCCCTGCGTCCAGCAGCTGCGTGCCGGGCAGCCCAGTCACCTCTGCACCTCAGTTTCCCTATCCGTAAAGTGGAGATAAGACGGACTCCCGCGGTCGAGTGCTTAGAAGAGTGCCTGGAACACACTGGACACAGATGTGTGTTTCTAGTGACATTTTTAGCACAATCAACCCCACTGCCCTTTAAAATAGTGGTTAAGCCACTGCCTCTCTAAACCAGGAGTTAATTCTGCACCCTCCGACGCACTGAGCCCCTGAACCGAAACGCTTCTTGCACACGAAGTTCAGTGACCTACGTCGCTCTGTATTTTGGCCACCACGGCGTGGCGAATCATTTGCAGGTCAGCTGTGAAAGGTGCTGTTTTCAGAAGAAGTTGAATGAGACTCTTGGCCACATTGGCACCTTACCTTGGACTCCAAGTAAATGTTGGCCAAGGACATCTTAGAGATCTTGTAGAGACAGACGGAGAGAGAGACGGCACAGAGCACGAAGAGCGTGTCATTGATGGCCACGCGCACGGACACGATGGCCTTCCTCTCCCAGCTTCCTGTCTTCACCAGCACGGCGCAGGTGAGGTTCACCAACAGGAAGATGAGGCTGATGAAGAGCGAGGCCAGGTAGAGGGGCAGCCTGGGGGGCGAGGGAGACGGTTAGGGCGCCACGACCTGCAGGTTGCGGCTTAGTCCGGGGCAGTGAGGAAGAAAACTGGTATTTTTTAGTGACCTGCTAGGAACAGAACATGCCACGGTTAGCACACACTTCAGAGGTGGGCTTAGGAGGCAGCTGGTCCAGGACTCGAATCACAGGCTAAGGACAGATCAGCCTGGGAAGGTGCCTTAGCTCGGGAGCCTGGCCTCCGTCCCTGGGCAGTCTGAGCACCGAATGAGACCCGGGTGCTCGCTCCCTGGGACGGGGCTTGCCCAGGGGGCAGAGCGCGGGCTCGGCTCAGAGCTGGTCCGATGAGCAGCTCACCACCCTGCGCCCTGGACACTTGGGCAAAATCAACCTGCCTGAGCCTCGGTGTCAAGTGAAAACACACTAAGTAATAATGACCTTGCAGGTTGTCTCTGAGGACTGAGATAATGTTATAAAGGGTTTCACCCAGAAAAGTCCCTGATGAAGTGGGAGTCGGGCAGCACTCCACCTGTACCTGGGAACCCTCACTGCCGGATGCCGGGATTAAAAATCAGCCCCAGCACCCTGCCCCAGGCTGAATGCTAGCAGCTGTCCTGGTCACTGGCCACTCTGAACTAGCAGCTTCTCAGAGCCACGCAGTCCCGTGTAAGGTCTGTATGGAGATTTCTCAGATTCGCTAAAACCCAACCAGTAGTCTGTCCACGGCACATTTCCTTCGGGCAGACATCACTCAACAGACACGTGAACAAGGCCCAGGCATGCTGGGCTCAAAATCAGACTGACTTCAGGTGACTGTCTGCAAGTCCAAAAGCAGAAACCCACCAGAAGTGGTTCTGAAGCCAGACAGTGGCAGTGGTTTCAAAGCCATCACAGACCAGGACACGAAAACCGGATTCTAGTCCCAGCTCCAGACACCACACCGACAGGAGCCATGTGATGAGTGGGGAGAGGGGAGGCAGAGAGAGAGAGAAAAAGAGACAGAGAGACAGAGAGAGAAGGAGAGACAGAGACAGAGAAAGGGAGACAGAGACAAAAGGAGAGAGAGAGAGAGGGAGAAACAGAGGGATAAAAAGAGAAACAGAGAGACACAGAGAGACAGGAACAGGCAGACAGGAGCAAAGAAAGAGAGATACAGGAGAGACAGATGCAGCTGCGGTTTTATTTCCTGCTCACAGGGGTCAGGGCCATATAATAACCTCCACAGCCCACAGCTAACTTGAAAGGATTTTGTCTTGCAATTAGTAATTTACTACCCGCTGGCAAAGTCTCTCACTGAATTTTTCAGAACCCACATTCTATGAAAGGAACTCTGCCAAACTCACTCCTCATTCCTCAGGTTGTAGCTCAAATACCACTCTCCCAAAGGCTCTCCTGACTCCCGCCCCCATTACACGCACACACGCAAACACGTGCACACATGCAAACGTGCACGCATACACACATGCACATGCACACATAGACATGCAGACACATGCAGACACATGCACACAGACATGTGCACACACAGACACGTGCGCACTCACACATGCACACCACTGGGTTGCTCTGACATCTGCCTTCCTGGTCCCTGCACTTTAACTTCACAGACTGGTCACAGTTGACATTAAAGCACATGGACGCAGTCTGACCAACATGCCTCCTATCTAGGTGGTGGGCTCCAGAAGATGGAAACTTGGGCTCTTTCCTTCACCCCTCTGTCCACACTGTACACAGTAGGAACTCAATAAATCTGTTTGAGAGGGAAAGGGGCGGGGGGAGTAAAGAGTGAGTCCAGGTGAAGACCTGCATCTGAGTCAGAAGCACGACACTGGGTCTCTAGCCAGGTGGCCCTCTTCTCTCCTGCAAGCCCTCCACTGAGCTGCTGCGAGACCACCCTTCCTGGGGAAACCTGAACTTCAGCACCTGCACCTTTCAAGGTGGAGACAGAGAATGGAGGTTCTTCCCTACGCAGCTGGAGCAGAGGTAACAATTTGGAGATGATGTGGCCTGAGGCCTGGCAGCCCAGGGTGGCGGGGAAGAGACTGGAGGGGTGGACAAAGGGCCTGGGAGAGAAGAGGGTGTGGTCTGTGCGAATTCGGGAAGGCAGGAAGGACCACACTGGGTCTGAGCTGGTCAGTATGCTGGGCCCGATCACAACCTGCAGGGGCAGGCGGGTGGGAGAGAAGCTGCAGGGGAGGGCCCACAGGTGGGTAGCAAAGGAACAGTGGAGCTGGACAGGATGCAAGGACTCCAGTCAGGAGACGATAGCCCCAGAGCTGACGAGGGAGCGTAACCAGTGGGACCTGGAGAGGTGGTGCCACTAAAGGAGGTAAGAGCAGTGCAGGAGGGGCCCGGGGGCTTAGAGCCACCCCACCATCCTGGGACCCCTCTCTACAGGGTGCCGTGGGGGATGGTGACAGGTGGTGCTCTGCCATCTTAGAGTCAACTTCACATGCAGTTACACACTGAAAGCTTTTCAAGCAGCAACAAGTTTATTTTGGAAAAATAAGTATGAGCTAGTTACTAAAGTCAGGTTCTTTTATGAGATGTGGTCACTGGTAAAGGCCCTTTTAATCCACTCACCCTCTCACTGGCTGTCCTGGGCCCTGCTTTCCCGGCCAGGAGACCCTCGCAGTGCCCACTGTGCGCCACCACAGAGCACACGATACAGCTGCTTGGTTCTGGGGCCACCATCTCCCCAGCACACTGAGCTCAGGAGGGGCGCCCCCACTGGGTCCCCAGTGCCAAACGCCAGGCTGGGCCATGCGGGTGCTCAGTACACCTGCCCTAGTCTCTAGGTCCAGGACACTTCCACATTTTCCCGTTGCTAAGATCAGGATCCTTCTGCCACATGGAACACTGTAGCCCGATGCGGGAGTGTTTCCTCTCTCCCTGAAATCTCCCGTAGGCCCAGGGTGTGCCTTGGGGAAGCGGGTAGGTCAGAGGTAGGGAAATAGGAAGTTTGCAGGTGACCTTGGGCCAGCCACGCTTCTGCTTCCTCCTGCAGAGACACGAGACGGGCTCCACCGGCCGCGCAGGGCCGCTGGGGGCGCAGGGACAGAACACAGGCAGTTGGCGGCATGGCTCATGGATTACAGGGCTGTCATCTGCTCTCACCCTGTTCTCATAGATGGGGAAGCCGGGGGACATGGAGAGGCAGGGTCTTTGGGAGTCACCAAAAATCTGCATCTGGTTCTTCGAAAGCCCCCTTTTTTCCTGTTCTATTATTACCCGCCGGACATGTACCCTGGCCAGGGTGCACACCCCACCCACACGGCGGCCTCTGCAACACGCACCTCCGGGCACCGCACTTTTCCAGATGGCTCCCCGTGGGTGTGGCTCGAAATCAACTGTGGAGAGAAATGTTCATTCCTCTCTCTCTGTTATGAAAGCAGAACGTGGCTGCTGGACACAGGGAGGTTCCAGAGGGGACAGGCCAGGGCGGGCGGAACCTGAGCCCCGACGTGGTTCCGCCGCTGCTCTGCTGAGGCCCTGGGCTCTTCCCAGCTCTCTCCACACACACGCACTCACATGCACTCTCACGCATACTCACACACACACACCCCCTCACATCCAACATTCACACACTCTCATGCACTTACACATACTTACACGCTCATACTCAGTCTCACACACGCACACACACATGCACTACACAGTCACAAAGTCACACACACACTCATACACAGTAACACACACCTTCACACTCACACACCTACACACACACCCTCACACACTCATGCACTTACACACTCACACACTGACAAAGCCACACACACACTCACACACATGCACTCATGCATGCTCACACACACACAATTTAATCAGTCATCGAGTTGCACAGACCCCTTACTCCCTGCTCCCCGATCTGGGCCCCTTTCCCATCCTCGCCACCCCAGCTGTGCCTCACGCCTTCTGACCAGAACTAACGTGACAGTGTCCTAACTCACCCCCACCCCCCACACCCCACACCCCACACCCCCCATCCTCCAGTCCCTGCCGTCCAGAGCCAGATCAACCTATGGGCGCCTGGTGTGCTAATTAAACCAGTCTACTCTCTGTCCTCAAGCCTGTCCTGTGTCCCCACCTCCCTGTCTTTACACCAGCCAATCTTTCCACCTAAAACCTTCCTGCCCCTTGACTTCTACCCATTCCAACCCTCGGGGCTACAGGACCACCTGCTGAACAAAAGCCTGTTGTCATCTTAAAAAAACGGGCTGTGCTGTGAAACCTGAAACAATATGGAAAAAGTACTTATGACCTAACATTAAGATAAAAAGTCAGAAAGCAAAACTGAACATGAGATAAAACACCAGCTCTGTCCTGGAAAACGTACATGAAAACCTACAAAGAAACACGTTACTTCGCTCCCTTAGGGTTGGAGGGGTTTACACTAGCGGTGGGGGGCTCAGTAGATATATTTTACTTCTTTCCATGTGTGTAAATTCACTTTTCTTTTTCTATTTTATAACTTTTTCTAGTGAGCTTACATAATTTTTGTTTGTTTAATTTTTCCATTAATTTTTTTCAGGAAGTGCAGAAAGGAGAGAAGAGGGGAAGAGAGAGAGAAACGTCGATGTGAGAGAGATACATCGACCGGATGCCTCCAGCACATGCTCCGGCCAGGGCCAGGGAGAAACTGCAACCCAGGTACATGCCCTTGGCCAGAAATCGAACCCACGACCCTTCAGTGCATGGGCTGCTCTAACCACTGAGCCACACCGGCCAGGGTGAGCTTATGTAACTTTTATAATAAAAAAAGTACCTTACAAAACTTAACTTGCCCCTTGGCCTGCAGCTCTGGAAGAAAGGGAGAGATCTGGAGTGTGGACAGAGTTTTAAAGGGGGCAGAATAGACCGTATCACAGGGGGGTGTTTGCACAGGAACAATATTTGGAACACTGCCTGAAAGCAACTTCTTTTCAACCCAAACCTCAGGGTTAGGGTAAAGAGCCCACGATGACAAGACCACAGGATGAGAAAGCCGGGGACCTGGCATCTGGGAAAACCACTGTGCTTGTGCGGCTTCTAGGGGGTCAGCAAGCACAGAGCCGAGGAGTGCTCAGGGCAGCCCCCCACAAACCCCCTCTAGACTCCCCTGTCCTCAGGACAGGAAGCGCCAGACCTGGGTACTTCACGCCTCCTACCCCGAGGGGCCAGTATTCATGAATATCCAGCACCTTCGAGTCCTTACAGAAAGGAAAAAGCAAAGCCTGGCTCCATGTGCTGTTTTTTTTAATCAAAGATGGAGGAAAAGCAGTTGAAAATGTTTAAAATCAAAGTCCACTTGTGCGCTCCAACACTCAGCATTCAGGTTTCCTAAGCCAAAAAAACAGACCGAGAAAGAGGGAAACCGAAAGAAATGGGCAGTGACTCCCCAAGACTCAGAGCCAGCGGCCGTGGGGGAAGCGGGCGGGCTGGGTGAGTGGGTATCACCTTCGGAAACACAGGCCTGCCACAGGATGGCCTGGGGGGGCGTTTAACCGGCTGGAGACTTATGGCTTGAGATCCATTTAGAAGCCGGACATCAAAGCGTCTCAAGGGCTAAACCATGGCCTGCACGTCGCAGTGGCATCTGGCCTCAGAGGAATGGGGCGCTAGAGGAGACGACAGCCGTGCAGAAACACAAGATCTGAGCTAACAGGCTTCTCCCAATGAAACCTTAGCCTCCTGGCTCTGGACACCCTTCTCAGCCCTAAAATTTCACCTGTAACATCTGTATCTGCAAATCCCCTCCCAATATCAGCCGTCACCCCACCAGTGTAGCTGTCTCTCCGTCTGCACTTTGGTTCCAGGAGCAAGTACTGCCCCCCCCACATCTCACCTGAAAGGCCCCATCCCCCGAGTGCAGGGGTTGAAACGTTTGAAAGTCCTTTCTGACCAGGCCTCCCCCAGTCCACTGCCAGAAGCTCTCACGCCTAGTTCCCAGCCTCAACCAAGCATTTCCAAGATTCCAAGGCTAGGTCGCCCTGCAATCCAGTCAGAATGTCTCCCTCCACCCCAACCCTCACTGCTCTCTGGTCCCAGCCCCCACCCCAGCCGGCCCACATTTGGGGGGTGTCAAGATAATGGATGCAGAGGAGAGGCTACTTATCAGAGACAGGGGACTCTCTACTTTAAACTCCCTCCTTGGGACCAGCATCATTTCATAGCTGAACAGTCCAGTAGAAACATGAACCAAAGAACCCGAAAAGCAGTGGAAGGAGATGCCAAGGTCAGCGGAAAGCAACGTGGCACCACCACTCTCTTTACGTGGATCAATACTGTCATGTAACTTTCTGGAACTTCAGTTTTCTGGATATAAAATGGGGATTAAAATATACACTTTCAGGATTTTAAATAAAAAGTCTTTATAAACTTACTATATACACTTAAATAAAATATAACATGTATACATTTTTGCATATTTTTAAAGTAACAAAATACTGAAATTTTCATTTTGATTCAAGAAGTGGCGAAAGTCGCCTTTCCAGAAATGTATGCCCTCGGGGTGCAGGTCTCCCAGGCTGGGGCATCAGGACACCCTGACTCCCGCTGCACCTGCCTCCGGGCCCTGGACGCCGGGTCTCCCTGCCCCTCTGCCCAAGTCTGACCTCTCTCAGCCCCTGGCTCTTTGCTGGGAGTCCCAGAGCCCCTTCAAGCTTGGGAGGAGCTGTGACCTCTCCATGCACAGCCCCTCTGCACATGAACATGGCATGTGTCTAAGGACTTCCCTTCTAGACTGCGAGCCTCTCCTGTTCACCCCAGCACAGGCCTCGCTTCTTCCACCACATTCCTGTGACTCCCATGGTCCCCAGAGGCTGCAACACAGACCTCCTGGGAGCCCGACACGTCATGGATGGCACTTGGCCTGACTCTGCAAGTTTTCGCCGATTAGGGCATCTTTACTGTCAGTGTTCACCTCCTGGTGCCCAGCTGAGCACCTGATGGTCAATACTGTGTGTGCTGGACGTGCGGAGCCGCTACTTACCGGTATTTGAGTAATTCTGGAGAGTATTTGGACTTGGCTTTGAAAATCACCTGCAATGACAGAAAACATGGCGGGTTGGGGATGCAACAAGCTGACACCGGGGAGCTGATGTCACTGCTCAGGACTCCCCGCCCCCCCCTTCCCAGGTGCTAGATGTCTGCTTGCTCAGGTTTGCTAAGATAAATGCTTTTTAGGCTGTGCACACAATTTTAGAATAAAGATATTTTAAATAGCTAAAATGGTAAAATAAAAAAAAGTAAAAGTATTACTGGTCTCTCACTTTGAGGTTTGTATTTGAACCCATACTTCCCCTAGAGATAAACTGTCCGCCCTCCCACATTATTAGAAGTTTCACTGCACCGAATTAATGTAGTTTGACTGTAAGTGTCCATTTCCCCAGGCCTCAAAGTTTGCAGCGCGAAGAACTGTCTCTGGACCACAGACGTATCAGGCTCGATCATTTCTGCGGGAGAAATGTGTGCTGGGAGCCCCCCGGATCTGCAGCAGCCTGCACAACCCCCCACATGCCACAGGCAGAGCAAGAGGCGGAGAGGGGGCCGAAGGCAGGTGTTGGCTCCAGCCCCGGCAGAGGGGCCGGTCTCTCTGGGTGGATCACGGGTTCGGGGGCTGGTTGGGGGTTCGGGGAAGGGGAGGCAGGGCAGCAGGGATATGCTCGTGCATTTGCCATCCTGGTTCCCGGGTCAGGGGGCACTGAGAGAAGGAGACAAAGACTTGGAGGAGCGGAGAAGGGGACACTTCTTCAGAGATCTGGTGAGCATCAGACGACCTCACCCCTGCTTCCATGCAAAGCCTCTGCGTGCAGCCCCCCAGCACGCCCAGGCCGCGGTCTCCCCACCAGCCCCAGCCGCGCCCGCCCCTCTGCTCAGCTCTCTCGGAACCTCTCAGGATCTGCTCAGCCTCCCAGCATCTGAGGGGGGAGAGACACTGCTGGAGCTGGAATTACCCGAACTGCAGGGCACAAAGGACAACGGCAAACGGTGAGGGGCAGGGGCCTGGTTCTGGTGGGAGTGGAGGAGGGGACAGGCCGCTCTGGGACCCGTGGGGCACACGGGGATCAGATGCTGTTGCCCTCTGGTCTGAGGAGGAAGCAGTGAGAGAGCCGTTTCCTCCAGGGATACAGGAAAGTAACCCCCGGAATCCCCCCGTGAATCCCAAGCGTGTGGCCAGGTCTGCTGACGCAGCTGTCACAGAGGCAGGGACCCTCCGCCGACCACGGGCCAGTCCCTGGAGCACACGACGCTCACCCAGGAAGCCCACCCTCTGGCGCCTTCGGCTGTGGTTCTCGGACTTCCACAGGGACCTTGTGGAAGAGGCAAATCCCAGGTCCTACCTGCAGAGTTGCCAACCCTGTGGGTCTGGGGCAGGGCCCAGGAATGTGCATTTTAATAAGCTCCCCACCTCCGGTGATTGGCAGCCAGCCCAAGGCCCACCTCCTGAGAAATACCAACCTAACGGGAAGGAAATGGCCTGGCCGGACATTCTGGAATAGCCTTGCAATCGCTAACATAAAACATGGAACAGTGACCACAGTCACCAGATGACACCAAACGAGGCAGATGGTGTGAAGACAGATGAAAAGCGGGAGGTCCAGGGGCGGCCCCACTGCACACACTTCCACTTCCAATTGTATGTCACCAGGAAGGACCTAGCCCACAGGATCAGGGCCTGAGGGGGGACCACAGCTTCCCAGACTTTACAATAAGCAAATCCACCTCCCCCTCTGAAACAAGCATTTCCTGAGCGTCACAGGTGAGCATCCAAACTGAAGAGAGAATCACCTGGTTTCTGACACGAGTTTCATCTCTGCCCTAAATCCTTTTTGGAAGCTGGTAGGAAGCATCGTAAATAAATGAAAATACCTAATAATACAAACAGAGACATCAGTCCAGGGCCCTTACTTAAGGGAGTAGTGAGTCAGCTTTGTCTGATAGTCTCCTGTGGGGTTTCAGGCAACGCACATGCCTTTGGTGTTTCTCTGCAGCCCATAGGAGGGAAAGAGGTTACAAATCTAGACTAACCCATGACTCCGAAGTCTGTTAACAAACACAAACCCGCTCCTGCATAGAACAGAACTCTCAGAAATGGCTCTCCTGCTGAGCAACGCTCAGGATCTCCTGCCCACAACCAAGAGAATTCTTCATAGATACCAGTGAGAAGAAACTACAGAGTTTAAACAGTGTCTGACCTTGTTGAGGAAATGTGAAAATATTGTTTAATATTTTGCTACACTTCGGGGGGCTCAGTCAGGGACAGGTAACTTCGCCTGAGTCCCTGCTGACTCACAGGCTATGCCTATCACAGCACACACCCCCCACGGCCCCCGGACGCCCACACACACACAGACTATGGTCTCAACTCTTAGCAAAGTGCCATCAGGAACAAAAGAAAAGTAGAAACAGTCCTGCTGTCGACGGGCTCACAAAGTGGAGAGTAGATGTGCACAGAGGAACTGACAGCTGATGCCAACCAGAAGGCTCTGGCCTCTGCTCCTGGGAGCTCAGGCAGCTGACCCGCAGGTTGTGGGCTCAGCCTCGAGGTCATATGAGCTCTTCTCTGCTCCTTGGCCACACTCTGCCCCAGCTCCTGGTCACCCAAGGTTGGCACAAGTCTGTATGTGGATCAGGGTCAACTCAAGGCTGCTCCCAGCTCCCTCCCACCCCTTAGCCAGAGCTGGGTCTCTGGGATGTGGAACCCGCAGAATGACATACCCGGCCAGCCAAGAGCTGCAATAGCAGGTGACACACCCAGGTGGAACTGCAGCCCCCACCCGCCACCCTCTTTACAAACAAAATGGACACTCCTTGACTCCCCAGCCCCGCCCCTGCAGCTCCCTCCACAGGCCTGGCGGTGGGCGGACAGAACGGGGTCAAGTGCAGCGGATGACCGAGAAGGCCAGGCTGGACCCCGGAACACCCGCCCGGGGCACGGGGAGGGACAGGAGTCCCACCAGGACTGCCAAATATACTTGGTCGAGTATCCAAGCCCCGCCCGGGGCACGGGGAGGGACAGGAGTCTCACCAGGACTGCCAAATATACTTGGTCGAGTATCCAAGCCCCATGAGCAGTCAGACATTTAGCCTTAAGAATTCCACTTGGAAGAAATTATTTGGAGGCAGGGCTTCCCACAGGTTCCCGCAGAACTGGGAATTTAAAATGTCACTGGAAATGAGCATCATGATGAAACTTATGTAGAGCAGCTGGCTGAACACCTTTCCTCCAGCAGCGGTTCCCAGGGCCTCTGAGAGCCTCACACGTTGGAAACCTTCAGGTGAAACATCGCCAGTTCCCAACCATTCGGTCATGTCAGGTCTTCCCGGTGTGCTCCAGGGAACGCAGTTTGGGCAACACTGCCTGTGGCGCTAAGCAGGGATGGAACGGCCACTGCAGCCCAAACAGGAGTGATGATGACAATAATAACCACAACAAATGAGAACTTTAAAATTATTCTGAGTGTCTGCCCCGTGAACATGGTCACCAATCGAGCACTGGGGTCCTCAGGGTTAGGGACCTGTAGAATGACTTGTGCAATAAAAGATGGAGCAACCCCACGAAACTCAAGCTCAAATCACATGGCCCCCAGCCTGAGGACGGTCACGCCTGTGAGGACCAGCAGATAACCAACAAACCACTTGCCCCTCTCCAAGCTAAAAGCCTGGACCGTGATTTGTGGAAGTCCATCCACTCTCAGCATTTCTGACAATCACGTTTTGACTCCGACTGGCCGACTCACGCTGTGCTTGGAAACACTTCCTTTACCCTTCAAGCTCATCCTTAAACCTGAGTTCCTCAAAGTTGTATTTAAGTTCCTGGCATAGGGTCTGCTCTATATACACATATACATATACATGTGTATGTGTACATTAATTACAGCATAATTTCTGTCCTAATAAAAGTGCATAAATGGACCAAGTTTTCAAATTAAAGAATCCAACCTCGCCTACCCAGCCCAGCCCACCCTACCCCGACTGTGCGCCAAGAGACTCCACTAAGACTGATTAGGGCCCAGAACTGGAGCTAACTTCCAGGGCTGAGGCCTGAGGTCCCTTAGCTTGCCACCCACCTCCTCCTACAGTCTGCGCTGGCTCCCGCTGACCTCGGAGGGACTCGGCTGGGAGAGGCTGGCTCCTGAGGGGAGATTACTGCCGTGGATTTCACAGTGCTGCCCACAGCAAGGTACAGAACCAGGCCCACGAAATCAGAGGGGAGGAAGACAGGGCACTGTGAGAGGGTCTGGGGAACACCTGATGCCAGACAAAACTCAAATATCCCCACATTCAGGTGGCGGGTTCACGATGGTTCAGCTGAAAATGAGACTAAACCTGGATGCAAGAACTGTGGAAATAAGGAAACGCTGGTCCCTGACCTCGAGAAACTCAGCCAGATGCAGACATGCCAGCCGTCTGAGGGGAGTGGAGGTGTGGGGAGGTGTGGGGAGGTGTGGGCAGGTGTGATGTGATGTAGAGAGGTGCTTGGAGGTGAGGGGAGACGTGGGGAGGTGTTCAGAGGTGCTTGGAGGCATGAGGAGGTTCTTGGAGGTGAGGGGAGGTGCAGAGAGAAGGCCGGGAAGCCTCAAAGCCCGGGGGCGGGGGCGGTACCCGCCGCAGGGAGGCTGGCACGCAGGTCTGGGCCGCGGGAACAGCCTGAACTCAGGTGAGGGCCTGCACCTCCCAGGTCGGGGAGCCAGCAGGAGGTCAGTGGAGTTAACAGGATGAGGAATCCAGCTGGGCTTTGAAATGGGGGCAGGCGTGGGGACAGGAAGCACAGGAGAGGCAAGAACACACGTGTTTGCAGGCAAATCAAAGATGGGCTGTGATGAGGGGGGCCTGGCTCGGGCTGGGGAGTGACTGCTGATGCTACAGGGTTTCTTCTGGGTGACTAAGGGCTCTAAAGGTGACGGTGGGGACGTGAATGCAGCACAGGTAAGTGGGGAACTGCGTGGAATGTGAATTATGCCTCAGTCGGGCAAAGGAGGGGAGGAAGGCAAGGAGCAGGCCAGCAACAGGGCGGCGCCTGGTGGTCGGGCCCTGAGAGCCCAGAAGAGAGGGGCCTGGGAGGGCGACAACCGAGGCATCCCAAGCTGCCCAGTGGATGACAGCGTGAGCCTGGCGAGTGGCAACTGTCTACGGACTGGGGTGAAGAGGGCCGGCGGTGGGCTGCGGGCAGGAGGAAGTGGGCAGAGTGAGTCAACTCCAGAGCACCTCTGAAAACTGTGAAATGCAAGGTTCTTCAGGGCAATGGGCCTTGCTTCTAAGACTGGGAGCCGCCTGTGTGCGGAGGAGCCCGGCCCCAGAAATGCAGAGCAGAGGTGCGGTGGAGGGTTCCCGTGGAGGAGGCAGGCAGGCTAGAAACTGAGGCAGGACGGAGGCGAGGTGGCCGCCGCTCCTGGACTGTGGGCTGGGGCCAGAACCCATGGTGGAGGGAGAGACCCAGCTGCTTCTCAGGGACTCGTGATGAGGACCCACAGTGAGTGGAGGAGGGTCCAGGCCCCTCTGTCCCCTCTTCTCCCTCCCCTCCCTTCCCCATCTACACTGTCTGTGGAAACTGCAGGGTTTTTCTAGGATCACCAGGGTGATGAAGGGATGGGAGAACCAGGACGGGGGGACTGAAGGGGACAGTGGGGAAAGCAGAAGCTTCCATCAGAAACTCCACCATCTCGTGGAAATGAAGTATTTTCCCCAGATCACAAATCCCTCCAGCCTTAGCATCATTTCTCCTGTGTCACAGGTCTTGCCTAGAACTAATGCCAATGAGGGAAACCAGGTGACTTTGTAAGGGTTAGTTCAGGCCTGAGTTCCAGGCAGGCGGAGGTGAGGCTGCAGAGCCTGCTGGTCCCCCTCTGCTCCCTCCTCTGAGGGCCCAGACCGCCTCGGTGACCCCAAGACCCTCACACCACCTTTCGGATGACGCAGGAGTCCCGGGATCAGTGTGTGACATACTTGAGCAGAGATGACCTCTGCCTCCTTCCCTAATAAATCTGCCCCTGGATGTCACAACTCTGCTCCCGCCCATGAACTCGGCCTGCCTGCTTTTCTCCCACTAACTCGAGTTGGCATTTGCATTCTCACACAGTCACTTTCCTAATGCCACGTAAGCTCCAGGATGTTCTTTGTGGGTAGGACAGTGTCCCTTGTGCATTCAGCAAACCGACAAAGTCACCTCCTCTGTCCCCAGGGGCAGCGTGTGACGACTAAATGTTGAGCTGTGCGTCCAGATGTGGACTTTAGTCAGGACCTCTGCTGCCGTTCTGGTCCACAAACATCCCAACCAGACGTCGCCTGTGTCTCCGTGTCTCCACTCCTGCGCCTTCGCCACTTCACAATCCCCCACCTCAACAGGCTCCGGACCCCAAAGCCAGACCCCAGATCCTATGTTCTGTGGTTCAGCCTGTGGGCTGAGACCCCTGGGTGACCCCAGGAATAACTGCCCCAAGCGCAGACTAGAGTCTACAGACACCAGCACGTTACTTACAACAGCCAAGATATGGCAGAACCTAGGTGCCCCCTGAAAGACGAATGGAAAGGAGACGTGGGACACGTACAGTGTCATAAAAAAGAATGACACCATGCCACCTGCGATGACATGGATGGACACAGGGTACAGGACTAAGTGAAGTACGTCAGACAGAGAAAGACAAATACTGTGCAATCTCACATGTGGAGTCTAAAAAAACCCCCAAACAAATGTATAAACAAAACAGACCGGAGGCAGAGAACAGCTGACGGATGCCCGAGGGTACAGGGATGGGGGAGGGGAGGAAACAGATCAGTGGAGTGCAATGCGTTTCACTGCAATTAGTAAAATAACAAGGAGAAATTGGGCAACATTACGAAAACCAGTATCTATCTTTCTCTCTCCTAAGCACACACACACAATTTTTAAATTAGTACCTATTCAAATTCATTTTAAATGTTACAAATATATGGTAGGTTTAAACTTTATTATAAACTATGTCCAGTCTACAGGAAAAAATAACATGGCAAATACTCCTGTCCCCACTACCAGCTCAGCCACCCCGTGACACTGCCGCCTGGTACCACGAAGCCCCAGCAGGCCTCTCCAAGGCTCCAAGGGTCCCCTCTGCAAGGTGACCACACTGAACTTGGTGCTATTATACCAGGCCGGCTTACACAACTGAGTGTGTATGTTCACAACAGCATCCAGGCCCACCTTGCACGGTCTCCAGACCCTCTGCCACTCTGTGTGCTCACCCATTGTGACATTTGCCACGTGGACGCTGAAACATAGCACTAGGTCATGCACCCTCACTGAGGCGGGGTGTCTCGCCACATACAGGCCACAGCTGTGTCCACCTATGGCACAGGGACTCCAGAGATGGTCAAGAGTATGGGTTCTGGAGCTCGCTCATCCAGCTTTCAATCCTGGCTCCCCCAATGACAAGCTGTGTGACTCTGGAACCAGTACCTAACCTCTCTGTGCCTCAAGTTCCTCATCTGTAAAGTGAGATGAGTAACTGTGCCCACCTTGTGGGCTTTGTGCGGATTAAGTCAATTAGGATAGTTGGACACCATCTGCCGCCTGCTGCTGCCAGTCGCCTCGTGTGCGTTCTCAAACCGTGACTCTAAGTGCACAACTGCTGAGCTGAGCACAGACGCCTTCTTGACCATAAAAGGAACCCCCATTCTCCCCCATTCTCCCAAAGCTGGGCACCAGTGACATACTTGCTATTCTCTCTCGTGGTTCCTCTGTGCTGCCACTTCCTGGCAGATTGCAGAAGTTACGCAAACCTGAGGCCTGGTGTCCTGGTGACATCTGTCAGCTGCTGGGTGTGTTCTCACACCCATGTGCAGACTCCTCCCTGTGCAGCAAGTCAGGTCCACTCTGAGAAAACACGGTTCTATCTGCAGACTGCTCACACTCTCAAAGCCATGGGAGCCCATGCACTCTGGCCACAGAACTCAGGTGCAGCAGCCTGAAGAATGTGGGCTCTGTGTCTGGGGGTGACAGGTTCCCAGGTCAGGTTCTCACCATGTCACCTCCTGTGTTTGAACCTGGCAAGTGCATGGTTCACAGAGCAAATCCTGCTCACTTCCTGGCCTTGCACTGACCCTGCACCTAGGCTCCCTCATCTGTGGCCTCAGACCAATAGTGACAATGTCTCTCTTCTGGACTTCCATGAAGCACAGTGTCCCTGTGGTATCCTCAGCCTCTCCAGCCCTCCAGGGAGCTGCACTGTCCTGTCCTGTCCAGCTAACCCAGCCCCAGAGAGCGCTACTTGGAGTGTGTGTGCATGTGCACGTGTGTGCACCCATGTGTGTGCACATATGTATGGGTGTGTACGTGTGGGGATGGACGCATGTGTGCAAGTGTGTGCATCTCACCCCGTCACACCGGGAGCCTCATGCAGCAGGAGCTCACCTCACCTGGGTGACCCCACTCTCCGTGCTCGTTCAGGAGATGGTTAAGAATCAGAGGTCCTGCAGGTGAAGCCATCTCCACTGGCTTCCTCCCTTTATATGGGCTCCCCTCCTGTTTCCAGTTCCCTTCTCTCCTCCACCCTCCAAGGGCTCCTACGAGCCTCCACCCACAGTGCCCTCACCAGCCAGGCCACCCGAGGTTGGTCCCGTGAGGGGCAGGGGGCCCAGGAGAGTGCCCCTCCTTCCAAAGGCTCCCACAGTCAACCTAACAACACAGACCCCCTGGCCTCAGTTTCCCCGCTTTTCCATGTTGTCACCTGAGCGTCTCAACTTGGGGGCACAGCTAGTGCAACGGCTATGAAACTGGACCCCTGAACTCTCTCTACCTCGGGCCTCAGTGTCCATCTGTAAGATCAAAAGTTAGTACCTTACTCACTGAGGTGCCTCTACTTTGAGAACCTAATGCCAGGAAGAGCCTTCCCAGAGGGCAGCCCACGTCCTTTCCCCACCCTGTGAGACCCAGTAGGCACAGCTGCAGCCTGCATCCCCCCACGAGGCCCGGCAGGCACAGCTGCAGCCTGCATCCCCACCACGAGGCCCAGAAGGTACAGCTGCAGCCTGCATCCCCCAACGAGGCCCGGCAGGTACAGCTGCAGCTTGCATCCCCCCCACGAGGCCCGGCAGGCACAGCTGCAGCCTGCATCCCCTCCACGAGGCCCGGCAGGTACAGCTGCAGCCTGCATCCCCCCACGAGGCCCGGCAGGCACAGCTGCAGCCTGCATCCCCCCCACGAGGCCTGGCAGGTACAGCTGCAGCCTGCATCCCCCCCACGAGGCCCGGCAGGTACAGCTGCAGCCTGCATCCCCCCACGAGGCCCGGCAGGTACAGCTGCAGCCTCCATCCCCCCACGAGGCCCAGCAGGCACAGCTGCAGCTTGCATCCCCCCACGAGGCCCGGCAGGTACAGCTGCAGCCTGCATCCCCCCACAAGGCCCGGCAGGCACAGCTGCAGCTTGCATCCCCCCACGAGGCCCGGCAGGCACAGCGGCAGCCTGCATCCCCCCCCCCGTGAGGCTTGACAGATACAGCTACAGCCTTGCACCTGAGTGGACCCAGTGGCCTAGGCACGGCCAGGTCACACAGAGTCCTGTCCCTGCCACCCCGCTGGCTCCAAGGGCCAAGCACCTGCCTGCTCACTGGCCCAGGAGGACTCTGAGAGGATCTGCCTCCTGGCAGGGTTCTCCCCTCTCGGCCTCATGAATGGACAGAGCAGCGACCACACGAGACACCATTACTGTCATTTTGTTTCTGAGCTGCTCCTGCCACAGCTGCAGTTCAGTCTACCAGCCGGGGCTCCACCCACAATTGTTCCAAATGAGCTTAAATGGTGTGTCACAGCCCAGGAAGCTGTCAGGGTCCCGAGCCAGCCAGGCCAAAGGCTCCAGAGGGAAAGGCTCCCTCCAGGCAGAGTGTCTCACCACTGCACCTGGTGCTTGTGCTAAATTACGCAAAAACTACAAAATAAGTTACTCTGAGTACACCTCCGTTTCTTCCCCCAAAATAACTTTCTGCCTCCAAAGTGAAGAGAATCCTGAGGCTTCCTGGAACTCTTGGTTTGCTGGGAGCTGCGTCTCTGTCTCTGTCTCCATCTCTCTCTCTCCACCACATGAGGACACAGGGAGAAGTCAGTCATCTACAAAGAGGAAGAGGCCCCTCACCAGCCCACCCATGTGACACCCGATCCCAGACTTCAAGCCTCCAGAACAGAGGGATGAATGTCTGTTGTTTAAGCCACCCATCTATCGGATTCCATATGGCAGCCCGAGCTGGCTGGGACAGTGTTAGATGACACTCCCGTGTCCTGCTCGAGAGGACTGCCATTGAACCTGCTCCAGAGGAAGCACATGGTAACAGTAACGGCTTTTCGTCTGTACCTGGAGCTGCCCCCAGCTCACTGTGGACACGGGGCGGGACCTCTGGGGACAGGGACCAGGATGGTGAGGGACAGACCACATCCCATCAGTAACAAGGAAAGGAACTGAGACTACTCCACCCCAAGCAGAACCTGTGAACCTGCTATCGAGCCTGGGAAAGGCTGGCTGTCATGGGAGGAGGGACTACGCTTACTCCGCACGGCCCCAGGGTGGAAATGGGGGTCACCGGCCTCCTCCCAGGCACCACGTGTCCACCCTAATATTGGTCTGGACCCCAGAAAGCTGTCATGAAAGAGCCAGGGCAAATGGATTCGACCCACATTTAAACAGTAGCGAAAGCCGCTGGTTCTTGTTAAAGCACGTATCCTAGAGGAAGACTTCTCATCACCACTCTGAGGACTGTCACTAATGTTGGCCGGTGGCACGATGGACACACTGTTCATGTACAGGTGCCCTGCTTTCCCTGCCCAGTGCCAAGTTCCAGGAAGGCAGGAGCATGTCCGACCTAATTCCATCTACACAGCGTCTGGAGAATGACGGGCCCTCAGAGCCAGGAGATGAAGCCACTGGAATGCCCATCCAGGGTGGCGGGGTAAGCAAGCTGTGGCTCACATACACTGGGTGCCACTCAGCCTTAAAAAGGAAGGGCATGCACCACAACCTGAGGGACCGAGACATCACACCAGGTGAGAGGAGGCGGACATTGAAGGCCCCGTGTGTGTGATTCTTTTGATGTGACGTATCCGGAATTGGCGAACCCACAGGCCAGCAAGCTGGTGGCAGCCAGGGCTGGGGTGAGGGGAGTGGGAGCGAGTACCCAGGGGCTGTGGGGTGTCTCCTAGGGGTGATGAAAATGTTCTGGAACTAGGTAGAAATGAGAGTTGTGTAATACCGTGAATAGACTAAATGCAACTAAGTTGTATTTATTAAAAGGTTAATCTTGTGTTGCATGAATTTCACCCAACTTTAAAAACACGCTTGTTGAATGAACGAATCTCCATGTCCCGGGGGAAGCCCGTGTTACTGTGTGGAAGCCGGGGACACCAGGACCTCTGCAGGGCACATGCGTGTCTCATCAGGATGGGAGGGCGGCTCTGGCCAGGGCTCATTCTGCCCACATCTCCCCTTCTGCCTCAAGTCACACATGACAAAGGAACCCAATGGGCAACAACCCCGACACTCTTAGGTATGGAAAGCAGGCAGAGTGGAGTGTGAGGTGGGCTGAGCTTAGCAAGTATGTCTGCCTCTGAAGGAGGGGGGAGGGGCAATGACGTTGTCAAGATGGTCTAGACCCCTGGTCTGCATGTCCAGAGCCCCTGGTAGGCAGGGGAGAGGTTCCCTGTACCTGCTGTGGGTGCCCGTGGCCCGCAGCACTCTTGTTTCTGCTTATGTCTGTCCTTCCCAATAGCCGGTGGCCTTTGAGGAAAAAAATCCCAACTTACTGTCTCTGACCCCAGACACCTGAGGATGGGTGACCATCAAAGATCAGATGTGCTCGCCCAGCTGGGCGTGGCTCAGTGATTGAGCATCGACCCAGGATCCACGGGATCGCAGTTCGATTCCTGGTCCAGCTCCATCCTCAGTCAGGGGCATGTGGGAGGCAGCCGATCAATGACTCTCTCATCACTGATGTTTCTGTCTCTCTCTCCCTCTCCCTTCCTCTCTCTGAAATCAATGACAATACATTTGAGGGGGGAAAAATCAGATGTGTTCAGTGAGTGAATGATTCTAACCACAAAACGACACTCCAAAGCCTGTTTCCAACTTTTCCCAGGGAAAATCACAGAGCAAAAGAGGGGGCAGCTGGAGACACACACTGGCTCGTCCTAACCTCGTCCCGGGGACCACGTCCAGCCCGCAGCCGGGGTTTATACGGACTGTGGCCCGGCCGGGCGTGGCTCAGCGGTTGAGCGTCGACCTAGGATCCAGGCGATCAGGGTTCGATTCCCGGTCAGGGCACATGCCCGGGTTGTGGGCTCTATCAATGACCCTCTCATCACTGATGTTTCTACCTCTCTCTCTCCCTCTTCTTTCCTCTCTCTGAACAGTCAATAAAGAATTTTTTTTTTTTAATTTTTTTAAATATATATATATATATATATATATATATATATATATATATATATATGGACTGTGAACTTTAAAACAGTTTTTCTTTTAAAAGAGATGTTATAAAAATATGCAACAGGGACCATATGTGGCTCCCCAGGCCTGAATCCTGACTCAGCTCTGACCACACGTCCTTTCTTGAAACCTGGTGCCCATGTCTGAGGCAATCAGCCCACAGGACGGTCCAACCAGGGACTTTTTCTGTCCTCCGAACTTCAGCCACGGGGAAAAACCACGTGGAAGATGCACAACCTCCGCAGACTCCGTGGTGCCTGTGCCAGGCTGTCCGGCCTGTCTGCCAAGGCAACGCCTGCCCGGAGGCAGCCCCACAAACCAGGAAGACAGTGTCCCCTTGCACTGGACAAGGTGACCAGGAGCCAACGGACAAAGCTGCTTTGGGGATCACATCATATGTCGTTTTCAAAAACCTAAGCACCTTAGTGACGTTTTGGAGGAGTAGCCTTCAATGTTGTCAGCCTGTCTCTCACCGCCCTGCCCGCCACCTCCAGATAAGCCCCTCCTGGGACTGGCAGCCTTGGGTGCGCCTTGAGGACACAGCACAGCCCCCTGGTGGGGACGGGCCTCTGCCAATGGACACAGCCACGGCAACCCCGGGAGGAATTAGCACTGGGTTCTGTCCCCAACCCCCGCTAGTCCCTGCTTGTGGGGAAGGCCAGGGAGCCAAACCTGGCAGGTGCCAGAGTGTGGGGAGCCCAGAGCAGGCTTCTGGCAGTTCCAGGGGCTGGCGAGGCTGCTACACAAGGACCACACCTCTGCTGGTGGGAAACCCAGGCTGCACGGGCTTTGGGGTTGGATTTCAGTTACACTGTGAGAGTCTCACTGTCCCCAAGAGCGCTGAGGGCATTAATGAAATTTGGTCACCTTCGGTTGCCAGGGGACCCTCAGGCACTGCAGCAGCAACAGTGCAGAGAGAAGCTGGTGCCTTGAGGAGTCTTGGAAAAGTGGGTTGGGACTCAGAAGGCTGCTTCTCGGAGGGAAGCTGTAGACGTAAAATTAGGAAGCTGCTTCCTGGGGGTGCTGGTGGTGGATGGCAGACTGAACACTAACAAGGAAAGTTTCCCTAGTCCCGTGTGTGTACACTCGCACACACATGTATGCAGGAGGTCACACACACAGGCATATACACACATGTGCTCACAGAGGCATATACACAGGAACATACCCGGACACACAGGTGCACACAGTCACACAAACAGGCACACAGCCACACACATAAGGGCTCACACAGGCACACACGCAGAAGTATGTACACAGGAGCACACATGCAGGGTGGGGCAGAAGCAGGTTTACAGTTATGAGTACATGAAACAGTTTATCCTTGTATTAACTATTATATTATTTTCCATACTCACAACTGTGAACCTGCTTTTGCCCACTCTGTATACACAGCTCTGGTGGCTGAGAGCCCTCTGCGTGACCAAAAGGAGCCAGTGCCTGAGCCAGGAGGCCATGCTGTGGAACCCAGGGGAGAGGCCAAGCCAGCCCCCACCCAGTGTGACCGCAAGGCCCCAGCTTTGAAGTCAGGCACTTGGGGACAGGCAGGGCTCATGTGTTTCTACGCTTCTTTCTTCATCTCCGAGAGGCCTGGAGGCTCCCCTGCACAGCTCCCAGACCGGGCACACGGCAGGCGCTCGGCCAGCCTCCCTGATGAGAGAGGCCCACGCGCCCCTCTCCCGGAGGGTGGAGAGAGGGCTGCGGCTTGAATGTCCGGCTGCCACCCGGTTTCCAATCAGCCGGGGTGAGGGCGCCGTGACACACTTCAAGTGGGGGTGTCACGGTCGGCAAGGTGCCGGCCCCAGCCTGGCCGTGCCCGCCTGGCTGGTGACCTGGGCAGAATTCTCCAGGCGCTGGAGGCCCATCTGTCGGATCCCCCGGTGTGGTCAGCTCGCGGCCGAGGGGCTGCGCTGCGAGGCGCCGGTACCACCCCCACCCCACCCCCGGGGAAGGCCGGCGTCGCTGCCATCACAAGCACAAGCTGCGCCTGGTGGCAAAAGTCTGAAGACAGGGTGGGTGATGTGGGCAGCGAGCTGGGCCGCCCCTCGGGACGGGTGTGGGAGAGGAGCCTGGGTCCCCGCCCTCAGATGCAGAAAGAGCGGCCTGACCGAGGGGAGAAGATGCAGCGGGAAGTGCCTCCTCCACCTGCTCCAGCCCCGTGTGAGCATGTGAGCACCGTGGTTGCCATACTCCTGGTGAGGAAGGTCCCTAGGCCACGGGAGCCCCCCTGGGGGCCAGGTCAGGTATTCGAACCCAACTCTACCCACAGGATCCCTGCTCCCAGGCTGCCTCCTGAGTCACCAGCCTTCACTAGCACGCCATACCCAGGCCCACTGTGAGCTCCAACACCACCCATGTGCCCCCAGGCCCCCATGTACCCCTGGCCCGCACAACAGCCCCCTCGCGGCTCCCAGCCGCCCTCTGAGGTGTGGTACAGTCCAGCTCCTGCGTCAATGTCCCTCAGTCATAGCACCTCCCCCCTCAAGAGGGTTCACTTCTCCTTCCCTTCCTTGAACTACCCCTTGGTGACGGCAGGAATCTGTCACAGGGCTCAAGACAAAGGAGAAGCTGGGCCTCTCCATTCAACCCAACTCAGGAACCTGAATGTGTGGCCCAGACCCTCGATTCTGAGAACAGCAGGGGACAGCTGCGGGATGTCACAGAGCCCACCTCCACATCACGACTCACCACCCCACAACCCTTTGCCACAGCTCTGCAGACAGACCTGCTTCCCCAGGGGCTGCCCCAGCACAGAAGCCGCTCCTGCGTGGCCTGGGGGTGGAGGTTACCACAATTCCTCATGCTAAGGTCTCAAGAGCCTGCCCCACTCAAAACCCCACCAAAGGGACACATTAACAAGATGCTGGAAGGGACGGCCCTGGAGGAGGCCAGTTCAAGCCTGGGCCTGACCACTGGGACAGCAGGGAGCCGAGTGTCCCCCAGACCTGGCGTGAGGGCCCAGAGATGCAAACAACGGGAGAGATGTAAGACTTCGGGCCAGATGCGCACGCACACACACACTCGGAGGGCCTGCTGGGAGTCAGCAGAACCAGTCCAGCCACCACCACCTCCCGCCTTCACAGCCTGTGGAGGAGAGTGCAGAAGGCACCGGCCTGTGGGCAGGAGCACAGTGGTCAGGCGGGCGATGCTGGCCCTCGCCTCAGGTCACTGAGGAGTCAGAGGGTCCTACTCAGAGGGTCAGGAAGAGAGCTGGTCCCCACTCCCCGGAAAGACCCTTGCCCAGCTGGGAGTGTGCTGCCCAACAGGTGCAGACAACAGAGCAAAGCAGGTGTAGAGAGAGCCCTGGCAGAGACCAACCCGTGCCACGCATATATGAGGGTCCCAGGAACTTGGGAGGGCAGCACCTGCTTCCACCTGGAATCTGCAGGTGGCAGGGCCCCTAGGCAGGCGGGGAATGAAAAGGGGCAGGTGGTGGCCTGGGAGGAGACACTGGGTGGGCAGCAGCCTGTCACCTGTGTGGCCCCACCTGAAGAAGAGATTGGGATGGAAAAGAGACAGAGACAGAAGGAGAGAGCGCCAGGATGAAGCTGACCCCATGATATAGACACGGCCACATGGCAGAGTCACCCACAGGCAGAGCAAGAGCCAGAGGCAGACAGGCACAGTCACATGAGATATCCCTGCCCCTCCCCGGGCCAGCCCCAGAAGAGCCAGATTCCAAAGATGACTACGGGAAAGGCTAAGAGCACAGGACACACCTGCACTCAGGCCCTGGACAGACTGAGCTGTGGCTGCGCCGGCAGGTGGGCACCCACAGCCACCTCATGGCGGTGCCACCCGGCTGCACTGTGTGCATGCAGCCTGTACTCTACAGACCTCAGGGGAGAGTTACTAACACCCCCCTCGGGGCTGCCAGGGCGGCGAGCAGGTAAGCTCAGGCACTGGGAAGCATAAAGGGTGTCAGAAAGAACCTTCCAGTTCATGCCATGCCTTCTCCTCAGGCGTCAGGGGCTGGTGCAAACCCACCTCCTGAGGATGCAGGTCCCGCTCAAGTCTCCCAAAGTTTGGATGTCCCCAGGAAGTCCCTAGGGTTATCACTAAACTGTGTCGTGTGCACACATTGTGTCCCTACCCCACTGGTCTGCTCCTGAAGAACCAGGTGTTACATTAGAGGAGATTATGTTTTCTATAATAAGAGTTTCAAATATTCTACCATAAAGGATAAGCCTCATGCTCAGATGTCACAAACGTGGGTGACTCTGGCTCCACGTGCACTGACTCTGTGACCTTGAGCAAGTGACTTAACCTCTCTAACCCTTTTTTTAAAATAGAGACACGTCGGCACTTTCACAGGGTTGTTGTAAACAATAAACAAGAGACACCACTTAGAACTGTGCCTACCACGGGGTACCTGCTTAATTGGTGGCTGCTACCCTCCCCCTCCAAAATCTGATTTACTTGCTATGAGACGGGGCCAGCAGCAGTAATTCCTAAGCTCCCCTGGCTTCTGGTGGTAGGAACCTCTGTAAGTCTAAGAGCAGACGTGGGAGGGAGAGGGACAGAGCAGTGTCCCTCTGGACACTGGGAGCCAAAAGGCGGCTCCTTTGTGACTCCCCAGAGTATGAGAGTTTTGTCAGGGAGCCAGGGAATGGCTTTGTCTTGCCAGCATCCGAGATGCCAGCACTTAGGTACCATCTCCTCCTGCCAGCCACCTGAAGACAGAAAAAAACACCCAGGGACATAAAGAAGAAGGGCCACGGCTTGGAGCCTCTGGGCTTGAGCGGCTTGAGCTGTCTGCCTGGTGGTCAGTCTTTCCCTCGCTCAGCATTTACTCCCCAACCAGCAGATGGTGCAAAAAAAACGTGCACTTGGCCCCAATCCAGCAGAATTTGCATGTCATTACCAGAGCCATGGCCAGCTCACAAAGGGACAGAAGATCTCAGTGTGGAATTCGACCGCTGTCACAGTTCTCGAAGTAACATCAGCCCACCTGACCTTTGTGTCTTGCTGGAATCATGCCTTTCAATCCAATTAAAAAGCCTGAGCGTCTGCAGAGGAGCTGACTTCCTGAACTGGTCTTTGGGCTCAAAACTAGTATTTGGAGAAATAATACACATTATTGGTGGACTGGAAAATATACTGTTATACGGAACTAATAAGGCTTTAGTCTGCCTGGTCAGGCGTGGCTCAGGATCCAATCTCCTAGGATCCAGGAGATTGAGGTTCGATTCCCAGTCAGGGCACATGCCCGGGTTGCAGGCTCGATCCCCAATGGGGGACATGCAGGAGGCAGCCGGTCAGTGACAACTCTCTCATCATAGATGTTTCTATCTCTCTCTTCCTCTCCCTTCCTCTCTCTGAAATCATAAAGATTTTTTTTTTCAAAGAAGGCTTTAGTGTAGATCCATTTTGAGATAACAGCTACTAAACAGTACACATGCTATTTATTAGCCACAAGTATTTCCTCCAAATTTTTAGTCAGGGGCTCCCACTTTCCAATCAATCCTTTCTCTACCTTTTCTTTTTGTTTTCTTTTTTTATTCAGTCAATGGCATTTTCTTTAGAGAAACAGACACTGTTAAAAGGAATGGAATGCCCACTTGCACCATGAGACAGCTCTTCAATTACCCTCAGCAGGTGACATGCCTGGTGCCTTCGCCTTGGGCAGAGTCCTAGTGAAAACGGACAGTTCAGTGCTTGGAAAGCTCATGACAATCAGAGCCGGTGCAGATGTGATGGTGGCCGTGCTATTAGACTTTAGACAATACTTAACACAGTGTTTGCAAAGTACTTTACAATTACTCCACTTTCATTAACTCCAAGGAGACAGCAGCCAAGCCAATTTGCATGCTCTCCCATTAGCTTATTAACAATACTCCCCATAAAATGACTCCTGTAAAAGCGCCCCAGTAAAGGCCCAGGCTTGTGCTTGGGGTCTGACCCCTGCTGCAACAGCTCGGGGAGCTGGGTGTCACCCAGGACTGCTCTTTAGCATTTCTGGGGAGTGAGTTAGTAAGTCATAGCTCAGTGCGGCTGCTGGGCTGGAGGTTCTAAAGGTCTCATCCAAACAAGGAAGGTCCCACCTGCCATCACTCGAAAAAGTCAGTCTGGTCCAAACGTGCAGATAGATGACCTTTCCAGGCTGGAGTAAGAGCACGGAGGGGAACTCTAGAGTTCAAGTCGTCCAGGGGGCACTCCTGCCATCAGTACCTATTCTGGCGCGTGCACACGGCTGGAGCGCGCCCGGCACAGAGGGAGCCCCACACCCACTGGACGGCGGTTCACTTAGAGACGCACAGGTGGCCTCCAGCCCTCACTGTCTTCCTTCACCCCTTTCGGAGACGGGAGGGCGTTCCCTGAAAGGCCTGCAAGTAGGTGCCAGTGCCCCCCGCCCCCCGCGCTCAGCCCGGGGTTCCGCGGCCGGCCCCGCGCGGGCACCGCCCCCGCCCCCAGCGCTGCGCATCAGGCTGGGCGCGCTCCGGGCGCCTCCCGCTCGCCCCACTTACCTGCGTGAAATACAAGTTCATGAGTGTGAGGGTGAAGAACTGCAGGCACACGGGGAAGCAGTAGAGCAGCCAGAAGACGAAGGGGCTGAGCGCGTTGGCCGCCACGAAGTCCCTGAAGTAGAAGGAGAAGAGCACCGTCCGCAGCGAGGCCCAGAAGAGGCAGAGGAAGAGGAAGACGCTCTGGTAGCTGAGCCGCTTGTGGCCGTAGCGCAGCACCAGCCAGAGCTGCAAGTAGATGAACACGAAGAGCAGCGAGTAGAAGGCGGTGTAGACGCTGGTGAGGCCGAGCTTCACGTAGGGGGGCACGGCCGGGGTCAGCGTGGGCGGCAGCGAGTCGTTGCGGAGCGGGTCCCAGCGCGGGGCCGCCATCGGGCCGGGGGCGCTGCGGCGCGGCCGGGGGCTCGGGCCTCATCGGGGTGGGCGGCCCGCGCGGGGGTCTCCGCGCATCGCTCCGCCCGGCCGGCTGCGGGAGGAAAGACAACAAGCCGACTTCCTCCCGGCACCACATGATTTACGGGGCGGCCTTTGTCTGGGATTGGCGGCGCCGCACCCCCGCCCCGCGCGCCCCCGCACGCACTGCGCGCCCCCGCCCCGCGCGCGCCCGCACTGCGCGCCCCAGGCTCAGCCCCCTGCGCCCACTAGCGCGCCCCTACACTGCGGGTCTCCGCCCCGTACCCCACCGGCCCCGCCCCGTACACTGCGCGCCCCCGCCCCGCGCGCGCCCCGCACGGCGCGCCCCAGGCTCAGCCCCGGGCGCCCACTAGCGCGCCCCCTACACTGCGGGTCTCCGCCCCGTACCCCACCGGCCCCGCCCCGCGGCCCCCCTCTCCCGCGCTTCGCGTCGCCGCCCCGCGCGTCCCGGGGCGCTGCACCCCTTGCCTTGCGTGTCTGCGCCCCGCATGCCCCTTGAAAGCCTCAGGTTGCGGCCCCTCCCCCCGAAGCCCTCTAGACCGCCCGGCCGTGTCTTACTGGGGGGCACAGCTGCGCGCCCCGCGCTTTCTGATTACTTGTTGTTTTGCAGAAGTTAAACCTTTTATTTCAAAAACAACAAACTTCGCTAGTCCTTTCGTCGTTTAAAAATAAAACTTTACGACTCCGTGGCCGCTCACGCTGGGGTGATGTTTATTTCTAAACCCAGAAACGCCCAAGACAGGGTTTGTGTTTTTGAGGTCAAGTTTGTGACCTCGGAAGCAGGAATGGTCCGGGTGGGGGCCGCTCGCTCCCGGGACCCGCGCCGCACGCGCCCCGCACCGCGCCCTGGCGCACAGCGCGGGGACGGCGCCCCTCGCCTCCCAGCGGGGCGGGCGCCCGGGAGCGCGGGGCGGCGGCGGCCGGAGCCCAGGCTTCCGAGGGAAGTGGCCCCGCTCTCCGGCCCGGCCTCCGCTGCAACCCAACCCGCCCAGTAGGACGCTCCCTCCGCCGGAGCAACGAGCCCCTCATTCGCTGTGCCTGGCGGTTGGCCGCTCGAGGGGTGGTGGAGTTGCCCAAGTTTACGCCCCAGGGCGCTTCCCTGGGCTTGCCCGGGGTGCCTGTGGTGTAGGGCGCTCTGCGCAAGGAGGCGATCCCGAGCCGCCTCTGGAAGCGTTTCTAGGTGAGCAGTTCGGGTGCAGAGAAGAAAGGGACCCGCTTCTTCAAGGCTCCAGTAATTTCTTGTGTTTTAGTTTCTCATCTAAAGTTAATATAGGCCGACCTTGGAGGTAGTGCCAGTTCGGCTCCAGAGCACCGCCAAAAAGCGAGCGCTAATCTTCAGACTGTAAAAAACACAAAACCTGTGAAGCCCGACAAAGAGCAGCTCTGAAAAGGAGGTATGTCTGGAGTCAGCTTCCTACCTAATTGTGCGGTCTTCTTCCTAGAAGGGCCCCTCGGAGCCTGAATCCAGCCCTGCTTTTCTTCCCAACTTCTTAGTGTTTACACCCTCCCTCTGTTTCAGGTGCTTCATCAGGGCCAAAGGTGCCTTCGGTGTCAAGTTCCTT
Organism: Miniopterus natalensis; assembly: GCF_054644295.1. Classification (NCBI taxonomy): domain Eukaryota; kingdom Metazoa; phylum Chordata; class Mammalia; order Chiroptera; family Miniopteridae; genus Miniopterus; species Miniopterus natalensis. The sequence continues at coordinate 4,651,405 of NC_142101.1, forward strand.
TTCTAGCTCCTCTACCCCTTTTCTCTCTCCCTTACTATTTAAACAGAAAAGATTAAATTGGCCTCCCCACCTCCGATTTTGTTCCCTTCAACCCTTTCTGCACAGAGCAGCTGGAAACTCTTTCTAAAGAATAAATCTGACCATGTCACTCCTGCTCTTACATTCCTTTCACCTGCCGCTCATTGTTCTAAGGATAAAGTCCAAACTCCTACCCTCTCTGACCTCTCTCGAGAGGAGAGTTAACACCTCTTACCTCCCCAGACCAAGAAAACTCCACACTGTCCTCCAAAAACTGAGCAAATCCTCATCTGTAAGAGGGTCATTTCCTCCAGGAAGTCTTCCCAGACCACACCACCCATCATCCACTCAGGTGTAGGCTAGGTGCACTACCTGTATACTTACAGAGCACCCTTGCATAACTGTCAGTCACTCCACTTGTTTAGAAGTTTCCTTAAGATAGAAACTATGCGTTGTTTACCAGTGTCTTCCCTGTGCTTGCCTGAACATCCAAAACTATCTTCGTTTTATTATACTGAAAGAATGTAGTTTGTCATGAGAGCCCCAGGCTATGACAAATATTACTTCCATAAAGAGGACCTCCAAGCATTGTATCTCTCCTATAGTTGGTGGTGTGAGGTTCAACAACCCATCCTTCCCTTTGTAGGCCATCTCTCAACCTAGATTATGGGCCCCCTAAAAAGCTTCCCTAAGTCACAGCCCCTGTAGATTCATGAGGTTTATTTCTAACACTACAATTACCAACCTCTAGAGTAACTACTATTCCTGGTCTTGAGGTTCCCATTGCATGCGATCACCACTGTGACCTCTGCCCTAAGGAACATCCATCCAGGTGATTACAGTTTCTGCAGATCAAATTGTGGCGTGGCGCCAGAGTGACATAACTGAAGTACGCTGGAGGCATCCCTGCCAGCTGAGACAAAGCAGCTTTCGGAGTTCCTTGCTTACTGGGAATGAGAAAAAATTATTTTCCTCGAGGGGCTATATTGAAATCTCCACCTTATTAAGTTTATGATAACCCATGGCCACTCTTCAAGACCTATGCATCTTCTAAACAACTGGACAGTTAGGTGGAGATCGTGTAGGAATTTAACATCCCAGTAGCATTCAAGTTCAGGTCTAAGAATTGGTATGGGTACCAGATTGTCTGTTGATGACTGAAGTCGGACCTGGAGAGCTTTAGATTTCCTTCCATCACATGGATTATGTGGAGCATATAGGGCTGCCCATCTATTTTGGTCCCGGGCTCATGATCAGTTCATTTCTCTCAAAGATACCTGATGTGCAGACAATTCTGATCCCAGACTGGCCCTGGGAATGGTCGTGGTCACCATGACTTCTACTGAGATGACCTCACCTCTCCTGGTGGTTGTGCCCCTACTGGCCTCTGACACCTAGGAATCTGGTGAATGTGAGGGAGTCTGTTTAATACCAGCAGCTTCCCACAGCACCTCCTAATGTATACTGATAGCCATGACAGTCCTTATGAGAAGTGGTGGCACTTTATTTCTCAATGCCTTGAGGAAAGGAGCATCTTCTGGTCCCTCTCAGGGCACAGGGTTAGGAGATTGGTGAGTGAGTCATACACAGTATATCCACACCAACATTCCTGTTTCCTTGGGTTCCTGCTCCTACATTATGCCAAAAAAATTCAGGCATCTGGGCTTTTCTTGTGTGGGCCTCCAGGATTCATTCAACCGACCAAGCAAGTCAATGGTCAGAACCACACCCCCGGCTCTAGGAAGCACACTGAGCTGCACTGTCTTGGGAAGGAAACATCCTGTACTTCTCTCCATGGTTTAGCACCCTCAGGATTGATTCCCACGTGTGTTTCCAAGACTTTTACCAAGATAAAAAGCAAAATCTTGCAACTCTTTTGGTAAAAAAGTCTCCTGCATCCAGCTTTGGTCTTCTAGCATGAAGAGCATGTTAGTGCCTAGCTATGGTTTGGGTAGAAAGGCAGTGAGAAGAGGGGAGGTACAAAAGAACTTGCATTCCACCTTGTAAAGTGACTTCCTGGGGCAAGAACATTATAGGTCTTGAAGCAAGTGAGGAACAGTGTCTACACAGGGAGGAGGGAGGCTGTGTGCTCCGTGCATCCTCAGTCTCGTATGTCTCCACTCAGAGTCTCCTGATCCTATTTCCAATCAGCTCCCAGATCATCAATGGGACAAGAGGAGGTTGTGACGCTAACATGCTATGACTCAGGAACCCACAGATCTCCCTTTCAGTTTAGTTGCAGTTGCAAAAGACATTCTTTTCAAAGTCACTGAGTCCCTGGTTTTCAGACTGCCTTGAACCAGGATTCAAGACCCTGCCATTCACTTCTTAAGCTTTCTAGCCATTAGCATCAACCCTTCCACCCACAGTTCTAGATTCTTTATGCCTCAGGCTGTTCTCTTGGTTTCTTGATGCCTTAACCTCAGTGGCCCCTTCACTGTACTGGTGACCTTCACTGCAGGTGACCACAAAGGATCATTTGTGTCCTGAAATGTCCTAATACTGCTTGAATTTTTATTGTCCTAAGATCCAACCAGACCACATAATCTCAAATTCTCCCCATTCCCTGAGGGTACGTTGCTGCCACCACTCCTGGTGTCAATTTCGGAATTTCTCAGGATTCTTGATTGCAAGCAACAGAAATAAGCATTGGGTTTTTTGGTTTTGGGTTTTTTTTTAGATATATCTTTATTGACTTCAAAGAGAAGAAGGGAGAGGGAGAGAGATAGAAACATCAATGATGAGAGTCATTGATCAGCTGCCTCCTGCACGCCCCCGACTGGGGATTGAGCCCGTAACCAGGACATGTGCCCTGACCAGGAATCAAACCTCAATCTCCTGGATCCTAGGTCGATGCTCAACCGCTGAGCCGCGCAGGCCGGGCCATTGGGTTTGTGTGGGTTTTTTACCCCAATCTCTGCCTTTATCTTCATAGTGTTCTCTCTGTGTGCATCTCTGTGTCCAAAAATTTCTTTTTATAAGGACACCAGTCCTAGTGGATTAGGACCCACCCTAATGACCTCATCTTTAAAAAAAAAAAAAAAGACTGGTGAATTTAACGAAAAAGAATGTGTTAAAAGACATGTTATGTAGCTCATGAAATCTTCAGGACTCTAGAAAGAGGAGTGACAGCAGAAATAATGCTGCAGAACTGGTTTGACAACACTGCTCCCACCACTGGCTTGGACATGCTAATTTGCACCATAGACCACGCAATGCTGGGCACTGGAAACTACCTGTATTAGCTTGGAATGGAGACTGTTGCAAAGAACAGAAAACCTGGCAATAGTTATTTAAAAATAAATCCTTTTGCCCGGCCGGGCGTGGCTCAGCGATTGAGCATCGACCTAGGATCCAGGAGATCGGGGTTCGATTCCCAGTCAGGGCACATGCCCGGGTTGCGGGCTGCAGCTGACTCTCTCATCATTGATGTTTCTATCTCTCTCTGTCTCCCTCTCCTTTCATCTCTCTGAAATCAATAAAGATATATTTAAAAAATAAAATAAATGCTTTTTTTTAAAAAAAAATCTGGAAGTCCTTTGTGGCAAGCATGGATTCAACTGTGCAAAAACAAAATCTGCCAGGGACCCTGGCTCTTTCAATCTGCTTTACTACCCTGAGCATATTGGCTTCAATTCTCAGAGTTATTCCCTCATGGTTGCAAGGTCGCTGCTGCAGCCCTAGATGTTGCATTTGCATTCAAGGCAGAAATTGGGAGAAGACAGAAAGGGTGACTCCTGTATCAGGAAGGCAAGAGTTTTCCAAGAAATCTCAAAACAGGCCTCCTCCTATGTCCCCTGACAGAAGAGCACCCTACAGCCATCCAGTGTTACAGAGGAATATAGGAGCCCACATACTCGGCAGGACCAGCTCCTGTAGCATGGGGCAGGCGGGGGAGCAGGCTGTAAAGGTGTTGGGTGAGTGAATCTAGACTAGATTATGAGTCCATGCGTCTTTGAGTCAGGAGCTTCCACTTCAGAGTCTGGGTCAGAGCCGCCTGGTTGACAGAGCCTAGGCTGTGTGCCCATATCCTGGCAGCAGTTGTGGCTGGGAACGTGAGGATCTAGCATCTTCACATTCTACTTCCTACAGTAGGAAGTCCCTCCATGGGCTGACATGATGACAAATATCTCCCCATATGTCAGAGACCTTCCCAGATGATTATGGGCACATAGCTAAAAGTTTAGACTTAGCTTTTCGGGAGACAGATATAACATTTACATGAAATTACCTTTGTAAATTATCTGTCAGGTGTCCTCAGAAATTCTTTTATTTAAGGGGTGAGGAGAAGGTAGACGAAAAAGGAATTTGTGCTGACCCTTAGCTGGTCGCTGAGACCCAGCCACAACCAGGCATCTCTCCCAGCTCTGAACTTCATGTCCCGACCGCACACCCAGGTACCTGGGACCCCCACTGCGCGGCTGCCCTGGCCCCCTGACCTGTGCCGTGCCCGGCCCGTGCTCCATGCCAGGTTAGCGCATCCGCCTGGGCTCCACTTCTGAGACTTCCCAAGAGAGGGAGAGAGATAGAAACATTAACGATGAGTAGCTCATTTCAAGGAACAAATCCTTGCTGGTATTTTCCTGGGAAAGAGGCCTCTGTTGTATTTGGTATGGCTGATTCCAGCTGGTGAGAAACAAGGTCACTATCCGCAGCCGGCTCGGTCAAGGCCCCGAAGGGACACACTGGTCAGGAGTGGCAGTCACTGCAAAGACGTGCCCTGGACACACATTCACTGACAGGTAGACATTGTTAGATGAAATGACTCGGCAGCTACAGTGGCCACAGAATTAAGCTTTTCTACATATTTCGAATTCAACCCCTGGAATCTTGGTGTCACACGGCTTCAGTCTCCAGATTCTACTCCTAAAAGACTGTTTTGCTCTAAGCAACGCTGTCATGCTCCATCAGATCCGGTGCAGAGACACGGTGACCCCTTCATGTCCACGGTCAACATTTAGCTGTTTGTTTACTATTGAGTGAGCCACTGGTTTGCTGGCTATGATTTTTGTTCTTAGCCCTTGAGGACAAAGTCAGCATTTCTTGTGGGCTTTGTGTCTAAACTGCAAGCTGAAGCTGAGGACGCTGGGGCTTCCGGAGGCCTCAGGATCCCCGGCGGCTCCAGGGAAAGGAGGCAAGATGGCCCCAGTGATGAGGGTTTTGCAGGCCAAGGTTATTTTTGTCCAAAAGTTCCTGTTTCAACAAATCTGACTTTTTGAGAAATATGAGTGATTTATGCACCTATCCGTTTTTATCTCATGCTTGTAATTCCTAAATTTAAAGCGCAGGAAGCATATCAGGTTTTTGAAACAACTTTATAGGATCATAAAATTCACCCATTTCAAGCGTACGATGCCGTGGTTTTTCAGTAGCTTTCCCTAGTGCTGCAGTTATCGCCATACACCTGGGTTCGAGTGTTTCATTCCCCACCCCCAGCATAAGCAAACCAGGCTCGAATTCAGTCAGCAGCCCCAGCGGGATGGTTTGTAACAAGCTCCAGATCCAGGAAAATCGTTGACCACTCACGAAGCGGGCAGGCAGACGGGGCTCACATGTGCTCTGCTAATCGTTCAATAATCGCATTCAGTGGATCTGGGGTAAAAGGGAACTTAGTATAAACTGAGGCCCACAGTGGTCAAGAGCTCAGAAGGCTTATTTACCTGAACCCAGAATGAAATGCCCTGTCCTCCGCTCCAGGGCAGTCACTCTGTTGGCCCGAGTTCTCTCCAGAGTCCTTGGAGGGCCCCTGAGCTGCCTGCTGTCCCCCCTGTTCACCTTCTCGGTTCCCATGTTCATCTCCAGAAAAAGTGCTCCAAGTAGTGGGACCAGGAGTGGGAGCCCATCCCACCGTGATACCGAGGGTGCGAGATTCATGCCCAGCAGGGAACTGGCTCTAGTGACAGCCCCCCGGCCCCCTGCACACACGCTTGGGCACTGAGGTGGCCGGGCTGTGCAGGCCCAGGGCCAAGGAGAAGGGCTTGCTGAGAGCTCAGGATGGGTGCAGGGGGAAGGATGAGGCAGGAAAAAGTGCTTCTGAGAAAGAACTCAGGAGGCCCAGCAACAGCCTGTGTCGCAGGTCGGAAGCTTCTTCGATGATAGAGACCCTCCCTCTTTAAGAAAAAAACTGCAAGTACAAAATTAGGTACTACAGTGAATATTTATTTAGAACAACAAATTATAAAATCCAGAAGAATCATGCAGCGTTGTTAACGTCCGAGGCATTTCTGAGCCCCCCTCCCTGCTCGCCATGGCTACCCTGTCTTCTTCACATAAGAACAAGTCTGCAACATGTTTTTCTGCCGAGAGAACAGGAAGATCATTTTCAATAGCACAGGATTGGTTAAGTCCTGTTTTTATTGAAGTTCCGGAGACTTTTGGCTTCACAACTGCCAGTCCTGCAGGCCTTTAGGACAGCTGTGGCTGGGAAACCTAGTGAACTTCTCTGTCACTTGCGACCCACAGCTTTCAGGCACCTCACGCCGCCTTGGGCAGGGGTCGATCTTAAATAGTCTTTGAACTGAGGACGCCTGTTACCCAGTCTGTTGTGCTGTCCCCGTTGTGGGGGATGAAGTTCTGTTACCCTCCCGGTTCAGGCCCAGGCTGCTGAAGGGAAAACAAAGGCAGGCCTCAGAAAATGCCAGCACGTGGGCCCACGCCCAGAGCCTTGTTGGCATTGTCCCTCTATGGGCACAGTGACTGATTTGTGCTTAGAAAGAGAAGAAGGAGCTCCCTGCCCACGTGCCAGCCTCCGGCACCCTCTCCTGTGGAGACAAAGGGGAGGAACAGGAGGCAGGGAGGCCGACCCGGGCCCTGCGTGGGAGGCTGGGCTCCTGGGGGTTGGGCAGTCTGCACGGGGAGGACCAGCAGAGGCCTGGATTCCAGCAGGTGGCCTGTGATCAGACCTTCAGACTGACCCTTCTAGAGCAGACAGAAAATTCATACCTGGTCCTAGAGCATCTAGAAGCAAATCCTGAACCAAGTTCTTGCTAATTGTGCTCTGGAAATGTGAAAACAGCAGCAGGGATAACAATTCCAGCAGTAATCGTGATTGAGCCCTTGTGCTGTACTGAGAATAAGGCAACTAACTGTATTCATTTACTGGGGCCCTTGTGACAAGATGCCCCAAATTGGGGGCTTAAGCAAGAGGAGCTTATCTTCTCCCAGTTCTGGAGGCTGGAAGTCCGAGGTCAGGGTGCGAGTGCGGTGGGCTTCTGTTGAGGGCTCTCCTCCTGGTTTGTAGATGCCACCTTCTCCCTGTGACCTCACGAGGTGGACAGGGACAGAGCTCTCTGGTGTCTGTTCGTATAAGGAAACTAATCCTGTCATAAGGGTCCCACCCTCATGTCCTCATATGAACCCAGTTACCTTCCAAAGTCCCCAATTGCATCACACTGGGAGGTAGGGCTTCAACATATGAATTTGGGGACACAATTCAGCAGAGCACCAATTAACTGAGGGAAGGAGAAAGTCCAGGAAAGGAGCTCAGACGAGCTGGGGAGGAGTCATAGGGGTTGAGAAGCAGCTTGGGGAGCCAGTGGGCGGGTGAGCGGCTGTCCCCCCCCCCATAGTAAGAGCCACCTGTGGCTGCAGCTGCCAACATGCGCGTCCTCAGCACACTGGGGTCACGGGACACTGCCAGCCTCTGCTTTGACGAGCTCAACCCCAAATTTCAGCGTGATCTCCCAGATAGTGCGGTGGGAGCCCCCCCCAGCTCAGGGCGGCAGCCTGAGGTCTCCCAGCAGTGAGCTGAGTATACGGCTGAGCTGGGGCATGTGGGGTCCCAGAGGAGGAGCCCCTGGCACACCCCACGCTAGGATGCTGAGGCAGGAGGTGGGTGGCTCTGGGCTCACCTGGGATGGACAGGTGCTCCCCTTACTGATTTAAATACAGCCTGGCTGATCACCATGGCTCTTCTTGTTCAGACTAGGCAGTCAGCCTCATAGGGTCGTTGTGAAAATGAAATAAAATATGCACATGAGCCCTGTGTCTGGAAGAGACCACCAGCTTGGAGCAGTGAACCGCGCTGCTGCTGACAACTCAGCCGCGGTGACGAGCTGTGGGCTGCCATTATGTCAATGGTGAGGGCTGTGTGCTGGTCTGTCCCCCTGCTCCGGTCTCGTTCCCCCGTAGCAAAGGTGACTCAGCTGCACATGCCCTGAGACGAGCAGCCACTTAGGAGACATGTGATCCCCCAGCTCCGGAGCTGAGAGTCACAGGATCAAGATGGAAAGAGGAGGAAGTGGGGAGTTAGGGAGAACTTGAGGGACAAGTGGGAACTTCGAGTGTGAGCAGAAAAAGAAACGTCCAGTAAAGGGAAGAGAAGAGGGTCTGATGTCACAGGCCCTGTGGGCTGTCAGGAGGGACATCAAGCAGGTTTGGGACCATCCTGAGGTCAGAACACGGGGAGGTGGAGTGAGGAGGCCAGGGACTGAAGTCTAAGGGAAACCTGAAAAGCAAACAACCAACAATCATTCTCAGAGTGTCAGGAGTAAGACATTTCAAGCACAGTATTTCATTCATTCCTAAGCACATCTCCATCAATTTATAATACCGTCAAACCTCGGTTCTCAAACATCTCCCATCTCCAACAATTCAGTTCTCAACCAAGTTGTTCATGGGGAAAAAATGTCTTGGTTGTTGAACAAAACTTGAGTTCTTGACCTGACAGCCCTTTCCTGCTGACATATCAGCATGACAAAAGCGTCTCTCGGGCCACAAACAAAGGAGAGAGTAGGAGTCAGTTCACTGCTAAACCTCTAGGTTAACATCTCAGGAAACTGCGCTGTGAATACCGTCGTGTGTTTTTGCTTTTGTTGCTGGTGAAATGGATGGTCAGCACAATTTTAAAAGTTAAAGACACATCACGTGCTGATGTTGCTAAGGGTGTGAGGTGCTCAGGAAATAAGATCACAGGCAACTGAGGAGGTGGAAACACTGTTGCTGATTCGGATAAAGGAAAAGCAGTTAGCCGGGGACAGCATTTCAGAGGCAGTGATACGTGAAAAAGCCAAGATGCTGCATCCTGGCTCCTGAAAGACACCCTGGAACCAGTGCTGAAAGTCATTCAGTTAAGGCTAGTAGGGGGGTTCAATAAATTTAAGAAAATGAGTGTTCGTTTATAGATTAAACAGCACATTAGACATGTACTATGTATAAGAAAGGTTAAAACAGGGAATCATTAGAGGTCTGGAGTGAATTAATTCAACTTACATTATTTTTAATGGGAAAAAAATGATTTGGTTTTCAAACAAATCATCTCAAACAGCCTTCCTAAACAAATTAAGTTCAAAAACTGAGGTTCCACTGGATTGGACTCTCTGAATGGTGGGTGATGAAAGGCTCAGAGACGTGAGGGGCTTTCCCTAAAGGCACACAGCCCTCTGAGGGCAGAGCTGGCCCGGGAAGCCCGAGTCCAGTGCTGAGCACTGCCCAGTGCTGCCCAAGGAGCACAGGAAGGCCCTGCCACCGGCCCACGGCAAGCCCACGCCGACTCGGGCCACGCAGCTGGCGGCTTTGTGAACTGTTACTTCCCCATCCGGCCTGCTGGCCTTTCACAGGCTACCGGGTGCTGGACTTCGAGTCCGGGGCCAGCAGGCAGCCAGCTGTCCCGCCCCAGTCAGAGCTGCTGAGTGCCCTCCAAGCAATGACCACCGTGCCCTGGCATTTGCATTATAAGTTGTCGATTGTTTGGGCTCGGCCTGGATCCCACCTCTGTGAGCACCAAGGACACCAGGGGCTGAGGGACAGGCTACCGGGGACAGGCTGATTAAATGCAAAACACACCAGGCCTGTGGCAGGTGTGAGAACCCAGAGGTGGTACCACCCAGAGGTGGGCCTTGAAGAGCCCAAGGCAGACAGATGCACACACACCCATGTGACACGGGGAAGCCAGAGGAGGGAGGCTCAGTCCCTGGGCAGAATCCGAGTGGCATGACCAGGAGGGGAGGCTTGGTGGGTGTCAGCAGGAGGTGAGGGCAGCTGTTCTGGTCAGTGGCCTGAGACCCCCAGCCCCTGGAACTTCCCCACACTACTGGGCCAGAACCAGAGGGAGGCTGGAGCCCGGCCAGCAGCCACTGGCCAGAAGCGGCTGAGTTGGGGTCTTACTGTAGGACTGCCTTCAACAGGCTCTCTGTGCTGCAGACACAGTAAACCATCTCTAATTAACTTCAGCACAAAAGGGGTCCATTAGTCAAGGAACCAAAAGTCAGGGAGTGCAGACTTGGGGCTGGCCTGAGAGGCACCAGGCAAAGGTGGGACCCTGTGTCCTCGCACACTCTTCCCTCCGTGTGTCTGTGTCCCAATCTCTTCTTATAGGATCACCAGTCAGACTGGGTAAGGGTCCACCATGATGACCTCATGCTCCCTTGACTACCTCTTAGAGATGCCTATCTCCAAATACTGTCACATTCTGAAGGTCCTGAGGGTTGGGGCTTCAACATCTGAACTTCAGGGGACACAATTCAGCCCATGGCATGGGATTAGCAGGTCGTTTGAGGTAAGTTGTGGCGTAAGGTGAGAGGGTGTGTGATGACCATTTCCAGTGTTGTTGGGCTAGAAACTGTTCTAAGACTTTCTCATGCAGTAGCTACCTTTACCCCTGTGACAACCAACGAATCGCTTACATCCATTAAAAAACAAAAGCAAAACAAAACAAGCCAGATGCAGCGACTGGTCCTGGACTGGAGCAGGAAAGTCCCGGCAGACTGCTCCCTGGGATGGTCGACAGTCGGTGTCCCCCGTCTTCAGCGCGTTTCTGGTTACAATACCCATCAGTTAATCAAATTCATCAGCAGGCATCTGTTGCGGATGCGCTCGGTACTGGGCACAGAGCCGGGGAGTGGAGAGCTGGCAGGGGTAAGATGTGTCCCTTTGGGCAGGGCTACGGGTGCCGGGACTCGGGCAGGGAAACCCTGGAACCAAAAGCCAGCAGCAGTGGTTCACTGTGGGTGGAGCTGGGCAGAGGGGACTCTATACCTCTTTGTGTATTTCAATATTTGTTTGAACCACACATCTATCTATATGTCCTGTTCACAAAAATTAAATTAAAAAGAAAAAAAGAGACACGAGCCCATCCCTGGAGGGACCCGGAATTAGCCCCATTTGTATCAGGCTTTAACTTTAACGACACAGTAAGTCTAGAATTGTCCCATTTTCTTCACCTCTGAGAACAAGGACGGCTGGAACCATTACCCCGCTTTGCGAGCAAAGAGCGAGGCCGAGGGAAAGTGTGGACGGGTGGCCGAGCCCACAGCGGAGCCCGGCTCCGACTCCTCGCTTGGGAGCCCTCCACACGAGAAGGGGAGGCTGCTGCTCAGAGCAGAGGCCGGCGGGACCGCCGGGCGCTGAGAGGCAAACACCCAAAGAAACAACAAAGGAAAAGCAATCAGGACGTAGTTTAGGGCAGGAAAAAATGTCCTGCTGCTCCTCAGAGACTCTCAGGTGGCACCGTGCGCTGGAAGACAGGGTAGCAAGATGGAACGCCCAAGTTCAGGAACAGTGTCCCTCACACGCAGGGGGAGGGCTCGGGGAGGGAGCTCAGGACTCGGGGTTACACAGGACACATTCGACAGAGCACCACGTGCGCGGGGGGAGGGGGAGGGGACAGGGGACAGGGAGAGGGGACGGGGACAGGGAGAGGGGAGAGGGGACAGGGAGAGGGGAGAGGGGAGAGGGCAGAGGGGAGAGGGCAGAGGGGAGAGGGGGGAGGGGGAGGGGAGAGGGGGGAGAGGGGACAGGGGATGGGACAGGGAGAGGGGACAGGGCAGAGGGGAGCGACGACAGAGGGGGGAGGGGGAGGGGAGAGGGGGGGAGGGGGAGGGGAGAGGGGGAGGGGGAGGGGAGAGGGCAAAGGGGAGAGGGAGGAGAGGAGAGGGGGGAGAGAGGAGAGGGGAGGGGGGAAGGGGGAGGGGAGAGGGGGGAGGGGAGGGGGAGGGGGGGAGAGGGGAGAGGGGGGAAGGGGGGGAGGGGGAGGGGGAGGGAGAGGGGAGAGGGGAGAGGGCAGAGGCGCCCGGGAGGGCATGCGCAGGGCTCACGCCTGCCCGTGGACAGACACATTTCGCTGAGGTCCGAGGAGCTGCTAGAGGGTCTGAGACAGGAGGTGACAGAAGCCAAACCTGTGGGTTCCCTGCTGGCCCCTCAGCTATCACACACATAGCGACGTGCCCGCATGGCACCAGGTGACTTGGGATGAAAAACAAAGCGGGAAGAGTGCTTCTGGACCTGAAGGAACTTACCTCCTGGTCGGAGAGGTGACAGTAACCGGTGGAACCACCACAGTGAGGGGTGGAAGGCGGATGGACCTGGGAGTGGTTTGCTCAGTAGATGCTGGAGCCGAGCGGCCTGGCGGGCAGGGAACCGAGGTGCTGGCCTGGGTGTGCGGAGATGGGGGCGTGGGGCCATAGTCCTGGCCTGGCTTCGAATCCCCACTCGGGTGGCACGGGCAAGTTATTTTTCCTTTCTGACCCTCAGTTTCCTAATCTGGAAATTAAATCCTCTGTCTTCTACGCCGTGGGTGGTTGTAATGAAGTCAGATCTGTGGGGAATGCAACACCCGCCCAGCCACCTAGGGCTGCAGGTGGACCGGCTCCAGGGCAGCTCGGGCTGAGGTCCCAGGGTCTGGGGCAGCCAGCAGCTCAGCCTCCTGGTTTACAGCCAGCTCCGGGGCTAGAGACAGCCGTCCAAACCTGTGCCCCCTAATTAACAGTCCTGACTAAATGATAGGTGGGTTTTGTGGAAACCACAGACAACCACTGAGGAAACCATGTGGGTCTGAGAGGAAATCAGCCCCTCTTCCCCCACACCCTGACCCTGTCTCCCTCCAGACCCTCCCCCCTTCTCCCCTCCCCCCCTCCACGCCCTCCCCCTCTCTGCTGTGGACAGGCCAGATCTCATCCAGTGCCATAGTCACCCTTCCACGAACCCCAAGCAGGATGTATCTCACATGCATTGATCAACTATCCCATTTACTTCAGCTCATCACATACGAGAACAGTTAAAAGCGAGAGAGCAGTCACAGTTCCTACTTCCAGAGAAGAGCCTGGAATTATAGGGTGTTGATGGAAGAAGCCACAGAAATCCGGAGGCTGGTCTGGTGCTGAAGGAAGGGGTGGGGTCTGTGGTTACTGCACCCGGAGGAGTGAGCCACGACCCTGACACCCCGCAAAACGTGCACCAATTTAACCTTAGATGTGGTGAACAATCTTTAAATGAAATGTCCCCTCTTTCTGAGTATTTCGGTTGGAAGAGATCTAAACGGCCCTTCGTTTTATACACGGAGAAGGCCTCTTGATAGTGTGAGGTCACGGGGCCAGTGGCTGGCAGGTCTGGGAAAAGCAGGACTGAAGTGTCCTGCTGCAGAAAGGCGTCTTTTCAGCTAATTCCCTGTCCCATAGGAATCAGCAAATGGTCACAGGCTGCGATGGGGAGGCAGACAGAGCCCCCGCCTGGGGGAGAACGGAGTGGCCCCCCTGTCCCCGCACTGCTTGGGCCAGGGGTGGCTTGGTTTCTCGGGCTTCTGGCACAACACCTGGCCCAGAGCTATTGGCTCTCGTGCAACCTGAGGAGCGCAGAGACCAGGGTCTGTCCTCTGCGCCTGGAACGGCTTCCGATTTCTGAAGATGTTTCAATAAGCAACAGTCATCAGGCGACTTGGGAAAACATCCACCTGGCCCCGGAGGGCAAAAGCCTTCTAGTAAATAATATCGTACGCCCTGCAGGAAAACCCCTTACTTCACACCAAATAGAGGAAAAAAGTTCTCATTCCACGTATGACGGCTTTGAGGAATTATGACTCGTCCTTGGAAATTTCTGAGAATATTAGCTGGTAGAGGCCAGAGGCAAATGTGAGAATAGAATTAAGAGGCTTATTTACCCTGGGAGTCTTTCAAAGAGAAAAGCCAAAGAAACCAAACAGCAGTCAGTTGAACTTTAAAAAAGAAAAGAAAATCTACCATCCAAGACTAAGTAGATGCATCAAAAAGTCAGAAAAATAATTAAAGATGAGAAGCTTATTACAGAGCATGTAAGTTTAGATTCAGAAGCAAAGACATTTGGAAAGAGAGCAAGAGGACCATGAATTTAGGGAAAGAAGCCGCTGGCCCGGGGCTCAACCCCCCCAGGCTTCCTCATCGATGATCATCCAAATCTAAAATTCAGTAAGAAAATAGCTAAATTCTTTATTTCTTTATTATTATTATTAGGTTAATCCTCACCCAAGGATATTTTTTCCATTGATTTTTGGAGCATGTGGAAGGGAAGGAGGGAGGGGAAGAGAGAGAGAAACGTTGACAGTTGGCTGCCTCCCCCACCCGCCCGGACCCGGGCCAGGGATTGAGCCTGCGACCCTTCAGCGCGCAGGCCAATGCCCTAACCACTGAGCCCATGGGCAAGGGCTATTTTTGATTTTTAAAATTTCTTTATTTTTAACTAAAACACTACATCAGTAATTTTTGTAGAAAAAGTAAAACGTACATTGAGAAGAAAGGAAAATTAAAATCATCCTTCTTACCACCTGGAGAAAGTGACCGTGAGCGTGTTCATGTATATTCTCCCAGGTCCCTGTATAAGTGCAGATAATTTTGTTATTACCTGTTTTCAGTCAACCACATATTGCAAGGCTCCTTCCTGTCGTAGTTTTGTGCCCATGTCGCTAGTGACAGCTGATGGACCATAGTTTAAATGAAGGCGCAGAGGACAGCGTTCTGGCAAGATGTGCGACAGTGACGTGAGTGTGTCCAGGTAGAAAGTGTGAAGAAAGTGAGAGGGAAAACAACACGCGGTGCTTCTGTTTTCACATAAAAGCTTTTACGTAAAAGAGGTTTCTACGTCGTCTCTGTGACTGCCCAGATAGCAGTGTCTAGCGTGTAGGAAACAGCACTGAACATTGCTGAATAAATGAAGAAATCAGTGAAAATGCATTATCTTGTGTATTTCTCATAAAACCGGGGTGAGATAGGCATCATCACCATCATTTCACAGACTTCACAGGTGCCTCTGTCACCCAGGGAAAACTACTCTGCAACTAAGTAGAGTTTCAGTCCCATTAAAGAGAGATGGAAACCGAGGCTGCGTGGTCAGGGACAGTCAGTCAGTGAGTGGGGGAGCCTGACCTTGAATCCAGACCCCCATGATACTTTCATTGCTCCCCAACTCTGAAATGCCCTGCCTCATGTTATCTAAGTGGCTTGTGCTATGATGGGACAGTCACGGGTGTGC
Organism: Miniopterus natalensis; assembly: GCF_054644295.1. Taxonomy (NCBI): domain Eukaryota; kingdom Metazoa; phylum Chordata; class Mammalia; order Chiroptera; family Miniopteridae; genus Miniopterus; species Miniopterus natalensis. The sequence continues at coordinate 4,666,636 of NC_142101.1, forward strand.
TGGTTTAACACTGAGCTGTGAGGGCAGGAGCCCTGACTCACAGTGTTTGCTGATTCCCTGGTGTGACTCTGACAGGCTGACCTAAAGCTAATGGCACCTGGATATGACCATTGTCAGTGCCCAGGAACCAGCTGCCTCTAATGCTGAGTGGAATAAACTTTTTTTCCACCTAACTATTCACTTCTGGAGTCTAGGGACTGTGTATTTTTTCAGTTTCACAATGACACACCAGAGACAGCAATAAATAGACGTTTGGGCATAAATGTTCAGCCCGGCTTTGCCATTTCTGTCTCTCATTCTCTTTAGTTTTCTCACCTGGACTTGGGGGAGTACCTGAGGACGGCCCTGTCACTTTGCTGCTTCCCTCTCCCCATCTCCATCTGTGTCCTGGCCGTGGCCTGGGGCACAGACGTGGGGATGGTGAGAGAAGGGGAGGCCTTGTGGGCTCCAGGGGTCACGCTTCACAGTCGCTTAACACCAAGCGTCCTCCCAGGGTCCCAGGACCTCACTGTTTCCAGAAACATCTGGGCCGTTGCTCTGACGGGTCAAAGGGAGGTGGAGATGGCAGATGGGGGGTGGGGGAGTGAGGGCAACATCAGGCCTGTTGGTACATTTCTTCAAAGCTGAACTGGCACAAAATCCTTAATTGGGAACCCTGGAATTTGCTAGTTCTGCCACCCAAGGCTACAACTCTTGGGACTTTTCCCCCTGAAACATCTTACCGCTGATCGTCCCCAGAGCCGGGCTCTGCTGTAAGGAGGTTCATCTTGAGGGTGAAATGCGGGGTCAATCAATGAAGAGCCAGGAGGAAGGGGGAGAAAGACTTTGGCGCCATCTGCTGGAAGCTCCTGTTTTTACATGCCATGTACGAATTCAGTAACTGACAAAATAGAAACTTTGTATTGTTTTCTGATACGTGGTCGAACATCTCCTATACGAAGAAATATGGAAAACATAAATTTAATAAAACATTAGTTAATACTAACTTCTCTCCTAAAACATTTATCAAATCTGCTATCAGATTGAATTTTAACTCTACTTTCTTCCCCCTCCAACCTACCCTCCCTTCAGGTACTAATATCCAGTGGAATAGCCAAAGCTGAGAAAAGAGACAGTGGGAAAAGCAAAGGCTGGGACCCCCTGCGGGCCAGCACAGCCCTGTCCAGGAGAGCTTCCTCCCAGCAGCTTCTAAGCCAGGCAAGCACAGCAAAACGGGAAAAGCAAAGGAGGCCAGCTGCTGGCACCAACGGGCCGCTGGCCACATCCCCACAGCTTTCCTGGGGAGCCTCTGCCCATAGCAGGGCCAGGACGGGGCAGGAGCCTTCACCGGGCCGGTGACATCCTGGAGCCCAGGTGGAACTCAAGCCCACAGCTGCATCTCCACCTCAGGGAGAAGCTTCGGGAAACCTCACGATGCTCTTTTCTCCCTCTTTCGAGTTCTACTTTACCCAAATTCATTTCAACAGCTTATTGGTAGGACACAGATAAATGTTTTCTTTCCCCCAAAAGACTAGACCTATTTCCACAGTGACATTACTTGATATTTTTGCATCATTTGATGCTTTTCAAAGGTTGTCTTGGCTGTCACCTCACTCACTCTGGGAGGTGGGTGGGAAGGTGCTGCTCCTAGTGCCACTGATGAGAACTGAGGCTCCGAGAAGGCACAGTGTGCTGTCCAGACACACAGACCAGCCCCTTGGACTCCCAGGCACCCCTCGGGGCCTTTTAGGGACCCAGGGGCCAGGTGGGGCTTATGTCATGTGGAGAGGCGACTGGGTCACCCTCACCAAAGCCTGGGTGACTGCTGTCCCACCCCCACCCCAGGCTGCTGGAGCAGGTGCTCTGGGGATCTGGGGAGGGAGAACGCTCCAGGGATGTGCTCAAGAACACCTGGACCTGAGGGGCGGGGGAGAGGGGTTGACTCGCAAGACCACTGTGGAGCCAGGACCTGAAGCAGAGTGGATCCTGTGCTGGCCCGGGGGCTTTCAGTTAGATCGAAGGTGAGATGGGTGTGAATGACCATGGGGGGGGGTTCCCCATACCAATCCACTCTCCACACCAGCTCAGTCCTACGAGACTGCTCCCCGCTTCAGACACCAACCTCAAGTCCAAGTTGTCACCTGTGCTTCTGACCAACTATAAACTGGAGGTTCCCATGACCCCTTCCTCAATAACCCACTAGAATGACTCACAGAGCTCAGGAAACAGTTTGCTTACCAGGTTGCCGGTTTGTTATAAACAGGGTATTTATGACAGAGGCAAGGAGAACAATTGCACCAGTAGAAGACATTTTTATAGGTGCAGTAAGCTAACAGAGTGATACTAATCTTATTTTTCTCAGTTTAAGTTTAATAGAAACTACGAAAGGTCAAAGGTAGTGCCTGCTACTGCCCACGTCAGCTGGCCAGCTCTGAGAGCTCAGGCTGTTTCCTCCAGAGGGAGAAAGGCCAGTCCTGCCCCACGCCACCCCCGGGCTGAGAGGCCCATCCCGCCCCACGCCACCCCCGGACTGAGAGGCCCATCCCGCCCCACACCACCCCCGGGCTGAGAGGCCCAACCCGCCCCACGCTACACCCAGGCTGAGTGTAAGAGCTAGTGCTTCAAGCATAACAACAGCAAAGAGGTTTTGTCCTCATGGCCGCCCACTGCCGCATGGCCCTCTAATGGCCAGTGCTCACTTCTGCTTAGAGAACCTTCCTCAGTTCTTCTGGCCATGAGGCTTCCAGCCAGCAGGGCGCACTCCCCGCATTTGTCTGCCGACTGGGAAACGTGAACTAGCCTGAGTCACCCACAGAGCAGCCACCAGGGAGGCCGTTTCTGGTGCTCTGGCGAAGGATGCCTTCATCATCAGTGATAACAAGGCCCTGAGTGAGGCGCCTTCATTGGCCTTTGAGACCCCACAGTCCTGAGCAGTGGTGCACTTGGGGGTATGACACCCAAGACCTGTCAGGAAAAGCCACACGGAGGCCAGCGGTGCTAGTCTAGAGAGTGGCGTTAGCTTTCAGCCCGGTGGGCATACAGTAAACAGTTGTTTGGAATACAATGGTGCTTTAGGCTCAGTTCAAAGGTTATATTTCCAGGTTTTAGCATTTCAAAGGTCTGAGCAGCAAGACCTGCCAGGCAGTTCCTCTGGGATGGCAGCTCCTGGAGTAGCTCCGTTGGTGGGAAGGGCGGGAGGGAGCCATAGAGAAGTGTGCACAGGTGAGGCGCGGTCAGGGGGCGCTGTCAGGGTGGTGAAGAAGTTCAAGCTTTAGAATGAAACAGACCCAAGTTTCAGTCCATTGATCACTAGCTTCGTGAACTCGAGCAAGCTCTCTGTGCCTCGGTTTCTCATCTATAAGATGATGCTCGTAAGAGTACCGACCTTCCTCGTATAATTGGGGTGTCCAGGGAATATGTTAGGTCAGCATGGCAGAAGGTGGGACAGGAGGAGTTCAGGGAGACAAGTTTCTATACAGTCAGGGGAAGGATGAGGAATGGGGGGGCACACTTGAGGGGGAGAATTTTGAGTTCCAGCTTTGGAGAGGTTGAATCTAAGACGCCTGCGGGACATCGGTGGAAATGTCCTCTGGCCATTCTGCAGCAAGATCTTGGCTGCAGCTGGAGATCTGGGGGAGTCGGGCAGAGAGGACAGTGAGCCAGCAGAGGATGTGCATCTGGAAAGAGCCCTTAGTGGGAAGAGGAGAGAACTGAGACACCAGCACAGGGGCCAGAGGGCAGGTGCCCAGCCAGATGCTGGGACTGCCAGGGGTGGAGGGAGGCTGCTGGGAAGGGGGAGGGGCGGGATGGGGACGGGACTGGGTGCTCCCCAGAAGCCTCAGTGTGCCGGCTTTCTGGCCCCAAAGAACTTACCAGAAGGCCCAGGAGCTACAAGCCCTCACTTCAACCGGGCGGCAAGTATGCATTCGGCATCTCTCTTCCTTTTTCTCTCTTCCTTATGGATACATAATCGTCATAATCTCTCTGCCCATCTCCGTCTTGGCCTCTAGGGTAGGCGCCCAGGGGCTCCGCCCTGGGGTAGAACAGGTCTGCTGAATGCATTACCTGGGCGGCGGGGCCAGGCCAGCTGTCCAGCCCCTGGCAGCCGGGCTGTGTGTTCTCTGCCCACGCACTCCACCCACACGGGCAGGACGTGGAGATGGAGTTAGCGCGGGGCAGGCAGGCAGGCAGGGAGAGCGGGGTCTGTGGGAATGTGATGCGCCTGCTGTGCGACCTTCGGCTTTGCAAAGCTACGCGCACTTCAGACTAACTTTACAGCATGTCCCGCTGCGCAGTGATGCCACACAGATCTGGGGCAGGCGCCCATGTGTTTGGAGTGGGGCTAGTGGGTGGGAATGCTTAACTTTTGCTCACACCCCAGCAGCTCAGTGCGGAGCTGTGCCTCTCCTGCCCCATTGCTGGTCAGGTCCTCCCCACTGGGATGCAAAAGCCCCCAAGCAAACCTGCAAAAGATGCTGCCGATAGCTCCCCGTAGGGAGGGGACAACACCGTCCTGAATCAAAGTCTGGGGGCTCGCCCTGTAAGGACTCGTGTCCCCCGCTCTGCTGGTGCTGCAGGTGCACAGACTCGGCATAACCTTGTTGCTTTGGTCCTGTGTCAGGAAAGGGGTGCCAATGAAACAGTTAGTTTAGTTAACATACAGGTGCGTAGGGACGAGGGATGAAGGTGATGGTTAAAGACTAAACACGTCCCGAATGCTGAATGGGCCAGGTGTGGTTTCAAGCACTTCTCCCGCAATAACTTGACCCTTGCAAGCAGATGCGGTAGATGCTGTTATTAGCTGATTTAACGAATGAGGAAACTGAGCCAGAGAAGTGAAGTGCTCACCCCGACAGCACAGCAGGCAGGTGGTGGAGCCGGGACTGGACCCCTGCAGCCTCCTCAGTGCCCGAGCTCTCAGAAGTCCCCGTGCTGTATCTCTGTATAATCTCCTGTGTTTCGATTCGCTTCGCACAGCTTTTTTAAAAGTGGAAATCTCTCTTACCCCGTCCCTCTTCCCATTAGCTCTCTCTAGCTCCTGCCCTTGAACTCACACGGATTTTCCCCTTTTGGCCTTCTGTTCCCTCGGGCCTCACAGCTACCGGGTTCTTTCTTTCAAAAGGTCCCTCTTCCGGCAGATAACCTGTCACTCATGGCACGAGCACCGTCCCTGCTGTGTCGGACGGGTGAGAGGAGGGGTGGCCCAGAATGGCCACCTATGGGTGGGGAGGGGCGTTGTTGCTGCAGCCCCTCCCCCAGGTCATCCGTTGGAAAAGGGCAGACTCCTCCTCTGTAAATAAAAAGACAGAAAGACTCTCATATATTCCTGGAGAAGCCTAAATTGATACAGTATTTCCAGAGTGGAATTTTGCAATATGTAACCAAATCCTATATGTTAGGATTTTCCTTAGCAACCTAATCCTCTGAACCTATGCTATAGACCTGCTGGGGAAAAAAAATTGCAAAAAGTGTGTGTAGAGGATGCTTGATCTGTAAAAGCAAAAGTGAAAATCACTGTGAGCGCCGAGCAGCGAGGCTGGACCCCAGCGGGCCGACCTGGGGCGACCTGCCCGCTCCGCTGAGCGCAGGCGCGGGGCACGGCGCGCGGGGCGCAGGCGCGGGGCGGGCAGCCCGCCGCAGCGAGCCTTCTTCATTTCCTTTAGTAGATCAGGTCCCCCACCCATTTTAGGGGGCAGCCAAGGACTGTGTTAGCTGGGGGGGCACGTCAGCAGCAGGCAAGGCCTCCCCTCGCCCAGGGGGAACAGGAGGCCTAAACCCGGGTGAGCAGGATGTGAGAAGCGGCACACCCTTCGAAGGGAAGTCAGCTGTCCTTCCTCTGCCCCCTTCCTGCGAGCGGACCCCAGAGAACGCGGGGGGCTGCCGAGGACCCCGCTGGGGGCGACACTCGGCGGAGCGCAGGCAGCTGCCCGCCGGCCCACCCCCAGCCGCCCAGCGAGAGGCCGTCCTGCCTGGGCCCCTGCAGCCCGGGCTGTGCAGCCGCTAAGCCCGAGCCCTGAGGAGTGGGACGCGGGCCTACACTGCGCCCGCTAATGCGGCTGACACCAGCCACCGCCCACTGCGTGCCACGCACTGCTCCAGGCACGCGACGCGCAGGGACTCCTTTCAGCTCCAGGCAACGCTGCGAGGTGAGTAGGGTGCACCCCGAGAAAGAAGACGCCGATTTGGGATCCTGGTGACTAAATGGGCTCAAGTTGAAAAAAAACAGAGCTCAGCCGCCATTTCTATAGGAGCCTCTCGCGCAAACCGCGCCTCTGGGAGAAGCCCGCGCGGACCCGCCAGCCCGCGCCCGCTCCTGCCACCCAGCCGCCCTGCAGAGGAGCGCGCCAATCCCACTCCAACCAAGGGCGCTGGGGCTGTCCCCACCCAATCAGAGCCGCACAGCTATACCCGTTCCCCTCCCCCAACATCTTCACTGACCAATCAGAGAAGCTCCATTTTGGCCTATCAGGAAAGTGCCTGCTGAACCAATCAAACTGCAAGGATCTAGAGTCCTCATTTGCATGGCAACAGGCCAATCAGGGAGCAGGGGCAGGGCCTTCTCCCTATATAAGCCAGCTCTCCGGCGGTGGGGCGGGGCGCTGTCCCTTCCCACCGAAGGAGGAGGCGGCTGTTCAGGGCACCGCATGCAGGATTCCTGTTGGTGTTGAATTGGCAGCAACCGCCATCACCTGACGGTAGCATTGTTGTCTCCATTTTGCAGATGACAGAGGGAGACATGAAGAGGTCAAGTAACTTGCCCAGGGTCTTGCGAGAAGCGTGGCAGAGCTGGGACGTGCACCCAGGCCCTCTGACTCCAGAGCCCTGTTCCTAATATGGATCCCAAATTCCCACTGAAGTGTGTAGTTTGGGGAGGGGAGGGGACAAGCGTTCCTTTTTGCTTTATACGGTTCTGAATGTTTGCATTTTGGATAACAGTCGTGCATTATTTTTACAATTTAGAAAAGGGAAAGTATTTTTTTAAGTCTAAATATTTTAATGAAAAACACACATTAGAGAGGGGTAACATTAATTTAAAATGCAACTAAAAAATGAAAATATAAAAAAATCTGCTTTTCAGGCCCAATTGCTCACTCAGTCTCAGAGAAGCAGGAAGGATGCCCAACTGCGCCCCAACATTATAACAAGAGGATGGATTTGGTGCTGAGAAGAGCAGATGGGACTAAAATGCCCCCAGGTGGGTCAGATGAGCCAGCTCTGCTGTTGTCCAAACAACCCGTTGAACACATTTCTCATTTTTCATCATTTGTTTTGCCATAATGTATCTTCAGTATAAACCTAGAAAGAAAAAAACCCCTGAGTCAACCAGGCCTCCCTGAGAGTGGCAGCACTGGCCTCTGCATCTGTAAATATTTAGCGCTCCAGTTCCTGGGGGAAGAGAAGCGCTGACTTTCGCAAGCCTGAGCTGCGTGACAGCCTGAGGGCATGCGTCTGGGCCTTGCTGTCGCACCATATTTGGCTGAAATGAGTGGATGGGGGACTGTTTTAGATCATCTAACTGTACTGGAGGACTTTAGGTCTGCACAGTTTGAAGGGAGAGGGTATCTGCAAAGTCTCTGGCCTCTCCATCACCCGACTGGGAACCAGGTTCTGAAACCAGCTGGACGTGCTCTTGTCCCTGGCAGAGGTTCTGAAAGCTGAGGAGGCGGCCTGGCCACGTGGCGAAGTCAGCATATTTCAGAAGCAAAGAGGGACGCTCACGGTGACGGGAGTTGTCCTTTCCTAGCTCTGTAATGGAAAGGCCCAGACTAGAGGCCTGGTGTTGCCTCTTGTTAACTGGGCGTCCCTGGGTAACACATGTACTTCGAGTCCGTTTCCTCATCTATAAAATGGGGGTGAAAATACTGCATATTAAATGAGATTGTAGATGTACTTTGTAAACTAAAGAGCTTTCAGCTGAGATGCGATTAACAGGGTATAGGAAAGAGATGAGCTCTGTCGGGGGATCTGGGGAGGATTTTTGCGGGAGGTAGACGTGAGCTGTGCCTGTGGACAGGCAGAGAGGCACACGTCCTGTCTCTCCAGTGCTGGTGGCGATTTTTTCCATGTCCAGCGTTTCAACGCCCTTGCTCCTCACTCCCAAGAATGACATATTGGGGCCAAAAAACGTTCACATCCTTGACCCAGTAATCCCACTTGAGGGCAAAGGATTTCAGGAAATAATTCCCAGAGAGAAAGAGCAATATTCACTACAGATTTTTTAAAATAATAGCCAAATAAATACAAGTGGCCTAAATACTAAAAGTAGGGAAATGGTCAGGTTAATTCTACTCTAATAAATGCAATGTCTGCAAAATAATGATTATAAAAGTGATGTCTCAACATGTGAATCATTGTGTCACCATGCTGATTGGAAAAAAGTGAACACAGAAGGATCTGTGTGTACTGCGTGTGGCCTGTCGGAACATTTGCATATTATAACGTTAGAATACAAAAAAGAAAAATACTGGCATAGGGTAGCTGTCTCGGGTTGCTTTAGAAACTTTAAACAAGACCTGAGCATCACTCTCTGGTGGAAAGATGGTGATGTTTGGAGTTGGGATTGTGCTTTAGCCTTAGCCATGCCCATAGTAGCTGCTGAGACCGAGGGCAACTGTTTACACCCCCTCGGCCCAGCGTCCTTACCAGGAAAGTAGAGGCCATCGTTCCTATCCCATGGGGCTGCTGTAAGGATCAGATGATGTCACACACACGACCACATGCCTTGTAAATGGCACAGATGCGGACAATGAGTGAGACAGTCCCCACACCTCACCTTTTACCTGGCCTGTAAAAGATGCAGGGAGGGAGCAGGGGAGGCAGGGGCACAGGCCCTCAGTGCAGATCTCCCACCTGAGGGGGAGGGAGGAGGCAGGAGGGTGGGGGGGAAGGTGCTCAGGTGCTACATGACCCTTGGTCAGGCAGATGGGACTTCTTGACAAAGTCACCTGGCAGAGGAGCGCACACCTGCAGGAACGGGCCTGCACAGCACCCACCGGCCCGGGTGGCGTGCTGGGTGCTCGGTGCCTGCGGCCGGCTGTCAGCACTGCTCCCTGTCCCAGGTCTGAGCGCATTTTCGAGGCTGCCACGTTCCTGTCCTCCGTCTCCTCCTGTGGCTTCTGTAACATTGGTATCTTCTCCACTGTCTCTGACACTCCTATTTCCATGTGATTTCTTCACGAATCCCCCCTAAATGTACTGACAGACGAATCTTTGCAGAGCACACCTCAGCTGATGTCACCATTCACACACTTCTGGTGGCTCCTGGCTACCTGAGACACACCTGCCCTACCTCGTGTGCCAGGCTGCGCCAGGCTGCTCTTCCAGCCCTCCGTGCCACCTGGCCTCCACATCTCTGGATTGGCTGTTGTCACACAGTGCAGCGGGACTGCATGTGTGATGACTTCGTCACTTGTGGTCAGCTCTGCTCATGTAGTATGAAATTGTGCCTGGACCCTGAGTTTTATGTCCAGGACATGGCTCTCTCTTACAACCCAGTGCAGTTTCAGGGAACGTGATTGTGGGTATAGAGCCTTGATAAGACCCTGGTTGGGGTCCAACCGGCAGCATGACACTCGGACAAGCAGAAAACCACAGCCCAAGTCCTTTTACACGAGGCACGTTTCGGAAACCATGCTCCAGAATCTTCCTCAGCCTGCCACTACCCCCAAAGTATCCCTGTGCCTACTCTAGGCAGCTCTGACTTGTTTAAGATTCCTGTGGCGAAGCATTACCTTGGCCAGACCTCCCCTGTCCCTCTGCGTTTAGTCCTGCCCAGTCTGTCTGTCCCTGAAGCCCCTCTCCCACCTCACTTCACCTGCTGATCCAGTTACCCTCCTGTCCAATGAGTCCCCTGGCTCACTGTTTGCTGTCAGAAGGTAATTTCTGCCGTCTAAGTAGACGACAGTGGGCAGGAAGCCAAGGGACACCTCCAGGAGGACACATGGGGACAGGCTGATGCTTTGAGAAAGATCTGGAAGGGGAAATCCATGGCCATCTGTGGGGAGACAAGGTTAGCTGAAGAGGGGAAATAGGCCAGGTGCCCTTCAGTCCCACAGTGGCCTAAATGTCATCGCTCTCAGGGACAGCATCAGCAGATCACCTTTTTCTTACTTGAAAACTTGACACCAGAGGGAGCCAGGTGCATCCAAGGAATGTCAGTTATCTTTGCTGTGCTGACGTCTGTTACTGAAATGTGATCAGTTCTGCTGATTGTAACACATGCCACGTGTTTTCCTGAAAATCGCTGCAGAAATAAAAACCACAGGGCTGGGGCATAAAACTCAAAAACTTCATCACTGAAATTTAAAAACAACAACATAGAAACCTAATACAAATGGTAGCGCAATTGGTGCAGGTTAAATGGTTAAGAAACACACACACGCAGCTCTAGCATGTTACCTGGGGAAAGACCTGAGGCCCAGGCCCACTGCTGTGTGAGGGGAAGGGAACAAAAAAGAGAAAAAGTGTGAGAAATGAGAGATAAGTAGAGAAAAGGGACAGAGGACACAGAGGAGAAACAGAACAGAGGATCGCTGGGCCAGAGGCCAGGGTGGCCAGGACCAAGGTGGCTGCTTGCGTGTCCTGTCAGGTGGGAGGAGGCCCTGAATCCGGGAAGCTGCGACCCAGCCAGCGGCCGGGCAGCTGGGTGTCGTGCCAGAGCTGGGCGCCTGGGCCCTTACCCATTCCTTCACCACTCAGTTCAACTGGAGGCGGTTTTCTGTGTTCATCTGGTGTTTTTTGAAGATAAAATTTTACATAAATATGCAAAACCACATTAATTATTTCCTAATATCATTTTTGTTGGGACAGATTTGCATTTCTGAGCTAGTATTATAGCAGAGCTGACTGTGCTTAAACTCATTGAGGAAACAGTAGGGTTTTGCTCTCTGTAGCTGTTCCTTCCCAGTGACCATGTCTCCTTTAGCCTCCCACTGGACTCATCTCCCTTCCCGGCTCCCTTCTTCTGGACTCTCCTGCCACCAGTGTTCTCCACAACGGAGGCAGCAGTGAACTCCGTCATGACAATGCGGACTCTGGTACTTTGGTTGGTTCCCTTTGGTTTTGATATTGGTGCTTCCTAATGTCAGAAGCTCTTCCTGGGGCCTACAGGGCTGAGGGGCCCACCCCTCGCTCACCCAGCTCATCCACCTCTTACCGCCTTTGAACAGAGGGAGCTCATTCTTGCTAATGGACTTGACCTCTGCGGCCCCAGGGCCCGAGGCGGCGCCCAGACCTCTGCCTGCAGCTCTCCTCCCTGCACGCAGGGCTCCTCCCTCACTGCCCAGGCCTCTGCTGCAGAGGTGTTTCCTTGAGAACTTCCCACATCCGTCTCACACCCACCCACCCACGTCACTCCTAATACAGTTGTGTTCATAGCACTTCACTCATTTTCCACTGACACAATATAATTGTTTATTTGTTCCTTTATTGTCCATCTTCTCCACTGAGATATTTTTGTCCTCGGGTATGTCCCAGTGCCCAGAACAATGTCATGTGGGTAGTGGGTGCGCAATAAATATTAATGAAGAATGAATGACCAGCATAGAGTATTGATAGTGATTAAATTAATAAGGAAAATCCATTGTGGAAATAAGGAAATTAAGAACAGGAGCTGAGCCCGGCGGGCATGGCTCAGCGGTTGAGCGTTGACCTAGGATCCAGACGATTGGGGTTCGATTCCCAGTCAGGGCACATGCCTGAGTTGCGGGCTGCAGCCGATCAATGACTCTCTCATCATTGATGTTTCTATATCTCTTTCTCCATCTCCTTTCCTCTCTCTGAAGTCAATAAAGATATATTTTTTTAAAAAAAGAACAGGCTCTGAGAAGCCATAAATATAAGCTCTTGAGATTAATCTCTCAGTAGTTTCCCGTAATACTGTCTTTGGATAAACATTGTCATGGAACATGACATAGTTATAAAAATATTCTCACAAAAAATTATAGAGATAAAAATATAAAAGAAAATTGATATTAAATAAAAATTCGAAAAACCATGATTGGAAATGGAATTAAAAACATGCAGATGCTTTACCAACCCTGAAAATGTGAAAGATAATAAATCTTTGTTAACAATAAGAGTAATAATTCTGGTGCTTACTGAAATCTTAATAGGTAATTTTACTTTCTAAAAAAAATCCAATGGAGAAGCCTGGCAGACACTGATTTCAGCTGATCAGAGTCGATACCAGGGATAACCGGATGAATGACGTGGCGTGGCTCCTGAAGGGATGCAGCGAGAACAAAGCCATCTCAGCCCCGCAGGGCTGCCAAAGACTGTGCAACCCTAACCTAACCACATGGAAACTATGAGACGAGCCCAAATAGAGGTTGGGTTCTACAAACCATTGACCTGTTCTTCTAACAGATGCCAGTAACATCCAAGACAAAAAGAGGCCAAGGACCTATTTTAGATCAAAGAAGACTAAAAGGAAAGGACAACTTGGATTAGACCCTGGATCATTAAAAATTTCCTGCTAATGATGTTATTGGAACAACTGGTAGAACTTGAATGTGGATGATGTATTTAGATAATGGGATTGTGTCAGTGTCAGATTTCCTAACCATGATTCCGGGTCTTTGTTCTAAGGAGACCTATGCTCAGGTATTTAGGCACGAAGGGCCATGGTACCTGTAATTTACTCTCAAATGGTTATGCAAATAACAATAACATACAGAGAGACATTGAAAGAGAGAAAGCAAATGTGGCAAAATCCTAACAATTGGTGCTCTGGGATGCATTCTTTATCCAATTTTCTTAAGGTTTAAAAATTTGCAAAATAAAGAACTTAAAAAAATGACCACCATCAACAAAAAACCCCAGGCAACCCAATTCAAAATGGGCAAAGGACTCGAATAGACATTTCTCCAAAGAAGATACACAAATGGCCAGTAAGCACAGGAAAGGATGCTCAACATCACTGATTGTTAGGGATACGCAAATCAAAACCACAAAAAATATCTCCCCACACCCATTAGGATGGCTTATCTAAAAAAAACAAAAAACAAATAGATTGTATATATTATGTATCTATATATAATCAGTGTTAATTTCCTTATTTTGGCCACAATTGTATTGTGGCTATGTAAGCAAATGTTCCAGTTTTTAGGAAATATATAGTAGTCAGAGATAATGGGGCCTAATGTTCACAACTTACCCTCAAATAGTCTAGATAATATGTGTGTGTGTGTGTGTGTGTGTGTGTGTGTGGAGAGAGAGAGAGAGAGAGAGAGGGGGAGAAAGAAGGCAAACGTGGTAAAATATTAACATTTGAGGAAATCTGGGTGAAGGGTATGTGAGAATTTTTGTATTCTTGCAACTTTTATGTAAGTCTAAAAATTACATAAATTTAGATAAAACATTAAAACAACAACAAAGGGCAAGTGGAGCCCAGGCAGTTTCTGGTGGAGGTCCGAGGACAGCGACCCCGCAAGAGGTGCAGAGGGGAAAACAGCATGTAGAAACAGAAGGATTAGACTTTATCCTGAAAACTTTGGCACCTTCCAAACCAAACACACAGATGGACATAATTGTGTTTCCCCAAAGTACCTTGTACCCAAATCTCCTCTGAAAATACAATAAATTGAGCACGGAAATCCTGCTCGATGCTCCTGCTCTGTTCTTTGTTATCTTTATCTGAGATAGTGATTGCCCGGAAGCTGTTTAAAGTAGTGATAACCTTATTAATGAATTACAGGAATTCCTTTAGGCTTGAGACACTAACACCATGAACTCTACCTGACACCCCGTTGAGAAAGAAATCTCCCGTGGCCTACGTGGTCAGTGGCCAAACCGCAAAGGACAGTGAGATGAGAACAGATGTCTCCTTCCGTGAACTGGCCAACTGAACTATTACCCCACTTAACTGCCTGCACTTTTGTCTGCATAAACCAAATAGAAACATTACTTTGGCTTCTTATAGATTTCTCCTGCTTCCTAAATGTTATCTTCCTGCCTCACCTGGATGACAGCAGTCAATGAGAATACAGGTCTCGAAAATGCAGGGTTTCCTTTAAACAAAACAAAACGAGTATTAGTAGAACTGTGAGCGCATGTGCCACTGCCAATATCTAATGATTCTAAAAACTACTATTGAATGCTCAAACTGTTGACTTTTATTAATGTACACGCAGCACTGGGCTACGTTTTGTGAACCTCGGAAAAGAAGCAAAACACGAGATCCCGTTGGCTGTGGCAAGAGCCGCGCCAGGCGTCAGACAGGCGGTGTCAGCAGCCTCGGACTTGGGTTCCGGCTGAGAAGCAATTCAGAGCCAAGACTCAAACTATACGACAGAGTTTATCTAGAAAGTCACAGCCACGGGAGAAGTGAGCCTTAGAAGAAATGGACTCAGCAAACAACTTATAGAGGCAAAAGAAGGGCCCTTGGAGCTTAGGAGAGAGGAAGGATTAAGGTAAGAGCCTGGGAGGAGAGGAGGGGAGGGAGAGGCCCTGGGTCCTTTGTCCTAAGGGCTTTTAAGGACCGTGATTTTAGGGGAGGTCCCAGGGGAGAACCTCAGTAGAAAATTCATCAGCTTTCCAGGTGTGTTCTTTCAGGGTTGTGGTCTCCACTGATTGGTTGGTGCCGGAGCAGGGGTCATTAGTCAGTGCAGCTGGTCCTGAGGTCAGCTATGACATCACTTGTCTGGTATTACTGCTTTCCTGGGCCCAGAGCTGAAACGCAACTGAGGCCTAGATGTTATCCCTTGGGGTTCATGCTTAAGGGTTATGACTGCACACTAAATGTATCTGAAACTATAAATTGCAAAGGAGTGCCTGGCACCCAGCCCACATAGTCCTAGTAGGACTAGCAGAGTGGATGTCACGTCCCCCAACCACCAGGCCCTGTGCAGTGAGTGCAGGGCTATAAATAGGAAATGACAGATAGTTTACAGTATACACTAGACGTACTTAAGCAAGATGATACTGAAGAAATAAGGGAACAGGAACATATGTAAATAGAATGTGAACGTTACGTGTAAACAACAGAGCAAATACATCTTGTGGATGGAAACTGGGGGAGAAACTTCTGTAGACTGGCAGGAGGGTGCGGCAGAGAGTATCAGCTTTGGTTTCAGATACACTGGGATTCAAGTCCTGGCTCTTCCACTAGCTGCTGGAAACTGGGCAAGTTGTCTAACTCCCCCAAATCTCATTTCCCTGCATCTACTATGAAGCTACTAGCTTGTGCAGTTGTGAATAGTATTAACTATGTTAGGACATGGTTAACATCCCATTGTGTTACTGGTATGTCTGTCTTCCTCAATGGATTGAGAGCTGCTCACAAAAGGAATTGAGTCTTAATGGTCTTCTTTTTTTTTTTTTTTAAATATATCTTTATTGATTTCAGAGAGAGGAAGGGAGGGGGAGAGAAACATCAATGATGAGAGAGTTGTCATTGATCGTCTGCCTCCTGCACACCCCCTGTGGGGGATCAAGCCCACAACCCAGGCATGTGCCCTGACCGGGAATTGAACTGTGATCTCCTGGATCATTCATAGGTTGGTGCTCAACAGCTGGGCCATGCTCAGCCGGGCTTAATGGTCTTGCTATTTTGAATTTCTAGTACAGTGTCTGACTCGTGGTGGATTCTTAGTAAATGTTGAAATAATAAGAATCATGGAAATTGTACATGTAGATAATAATACTAGCTTAATATGAAGGGAGTGCTTACTTTGTGCCCTGCTCTGTGCTAGGAGCATTTCATGGGCCATCTTATTTAATTGTCCTAACAATCCTGACTGTAGGTGTGATCATCCCATGCCAGAGGGGAGGATACTGAGGCTTAAAAACCTCCCCCGTTTCCAGGGCGAGTAAACAGCAGAACCCAGGGGCTACTCCGAACCAGCAAAGTGGAGAACTGCTCTTGCTCCTGTATTAGCCGAGGAAAATTCCATGGACCAATAGGAGTTTCAGAAGCTGAGTACCAAAAAGGGCGAGAATTCATGAAAGGGGTGAGAGCATTCCTGCACCAGTGACTGCTGTGATGTGAGACAGAGGTGGGGCAGGGGTTTGAAGGACGAGCATCTGAGGGGCATGCTGGGTGGGTTATGGGGCTCCTGCTGTGGGCATGTGAGCACTGAGGATGAAGCAGGGGCTCCATCGGAGTTCCTGGCAGCTGGATTGGAAGTGCTGGGGCCCAGAAGCCTAGAGATGGATGGCCCAGCAGTTGAGGCTAAGGATGGCATGGGGTAGAGTCAGAAAGTGCTTTTGGGAGGGAGCTAAAGGAAAAGCCACTAGATTGGGCAACAGGATGCAGACACTCTTAACAAGAGAAGAAAATGTAGCAATGCAAAGGCCACTTAATTAGCTGGTTGTTGGCGTCAATTCAAGTCAGTGAGGAGACTGTATTCAGTGCAAACAGCTCAACTGTGATACAGCACAGCTGCGGAAAGCCTCAGCAGTGTTATAGCTCAATTGTGGAACAGCATGGCTGAGGCTCTGCTCAGCTCCAGCCCCCCCCCCCCCCCCAGGACTGCTCTACTCCACCCTAGCGTGGCAAGCAGTTATCTGTGCCTCCGCTCCAGCTGGGAAAAGCTAGCTTCAATGGAAAGGAAAGTGTGCTCTGTGGGCCACCAGAGAGCGGACTTATATATAGAAAAGGCCCAGCCCCTGGTCCCTGATAGGTCCATCCCCATGCAAATCCACAGCCTGGGCACTGCCCTGACCGGGAATCAAACCCTGACCTCCTGGATCCTAGGTCGATGCTCAACCACTGAGCCCCACCTGGCTGGGCGAGGGCAGTTAGTGCAGGCTTCTCCCTAAAGGTGGCTTGAGTGGGAGGCCCATTTAGCAATAGCTGCTAGGCCCTGTTTATAAATTTGAGCCCAGTTAGCCGCCAGCAGCCCTTCTCAGCAGGTACATTCGTTCTTGCGGTCAAAATCTGATGACTAATGAATTTAAACGATGTCATGAGTCAATCAAAGACTTTATGTTCAGAGGGTGTATTTCACTGGCTTGTTCCTCATGTTTTCTACTGGTTCAGGACTCACGCTCCTTGAATATTCTTTGAAAATTGCTGTTTTATTATGAGAATTATTCCAAAGTGGGTCCCAGGTCCTCAATTTTAGCTAGCAGCAGAAACAGGGACGGCTGTTGTCCTCTCCAGGCTAACACATCAGATACATCCAGCTCCCACCGTCCCAGGTCCTCTTCCCGGACTTCAAAAGGCCGGCCTGGTTCTAGCTTTAACCTTTCGTCCAATTCTAGCTTTCCTCTCCATCCCCGAATATTAAATTTATAATCATGTCGTATGCCTTTCATCGTAATGCTGCTTAGATTCATGTCTTCTCAATTTCCACTTTTTCCTTTCTCAACCTTTTTTTCCCCTGCAGTGTCCCCTAATGTTTCCACTTGCAACCCAGTGCCAAATTAATAACCAGCCGGTATTGAGGGTACCACTTACCTCACTTATCTCCGTTGTCAAGAGCTCTCAATAGCTCTCCTCTGAGTGTCAGAGCGAGTTAAAGCCCTAGATCTGATATTAAAGGTTTTCCTTGGCCCAGTCCTTTCCGAGGGCCACCAGCGGGGATGGTCCTTGGCGCCACGCTCAGCTCAGCCCCCCGCTTTCCAGGGCGGCCCGTCCCCAGCCTCGGGCTGGAGCTGCGCCTCTCGGTGAGACCGGGTCCGAGTCCCGCGTCCCACGCGAAGCTCTCCTCGGCCCGTGACTCCGGCCCGGATGTCCTCTAGCTCCTGGGGACCCCGCCTAACCCTGAATTATGTTACCCGTTAGCGGCTCCTCTCGGAGGGTGGGACCCCGTTTCTGGAGGAACTTCCGCAGTAGGGAGCCCAGGACCCCTCCCCAGGGAAGCTAAAGTGGAGGGATGGTGAAGGAGGTGTCCCGGCCTGGCCCGCTGGCCGGTCCCCAGCGCCTCCCGCTCTTCCACCGGGGCCGGGCGCGCGGGTCCGACCCCCACGCCGCCAGGCGGCCTCGGGGGCGCCCGGCCCACCGTCCCGGGACACACCTGCGCCCCGGCGCGGCCCCGACCCGAGACGCCGCGCGGAGCCCGCGGCCGGTGCCGCCTCCCGTCCCGCGGCGGCCGTCCGGGGGGAGCCGGGGGCGCTCGGGACTCGCCGCCCCGCGCCCGGCGCCGAGGTCCAGCCCGGGGGCGCGGGCGCCCCGCCCCTCGCGAGGGCTCGGGGGGCAGGGCGCGCCCCGGCGCGGGCGGGCGGCCCCCGCCCCTGCCCTCCCCCGCCGGGGAGGGGCGCCGAGGGGCGTCGGGTTACAGCCCGCCTCCGGCCTCGGGAGCGGGCGCGGGGTAGCGGGCCGCAGTCGGGACCATGCGCGCGGCGGGCTGCGGGGGCCGGGCCGCGTGGGCGCGCGCCTTGCTGCCGCTGCTGCTGCTGGCGGGGCCCGGGGGCTGCCTGCGCCGCCGGGAGCTCTTCCCCTTCGGGCCGCCTCGCGGGGACCTGGAGCTGGGGCCCGGCGACGACCGCGTCTCCCCCGCGCTGCCGCTGGGCACGGCGCTGCGCTTCTTCGACAAATCCGACATCGCCTCGGTCTATGTGAGTGCGCCCCGGGCGGGGCGGCCGCGGGGGCCGGGGGCCGGGGCCGGGGCCGGGGGCCGGCGTCGGGGGCGTCGGGGGCGGAGACCCGCCGCCGGTCGCCCGCGCGGGGCGCGCTCGGCGTCTCCGAGACCGGTGCGCTCCCGCCCTGGCCCCCGACGTCCCCAAGGAGCTCGCGGGCTGGGGAGCTCGCCCGTCTGCGAGGCCCTGGGTGCACCCTGCTGCCTCCGGGACCCCGAGACCGGGACCCCGAGACCGGGACCCCGAGCGGAGAGTTCTCCCTGGTGGCTGTGCGAGACATCGCGGCCGGGAAGTTGGTCTCGCCATTGTCCGAGCCTTTGGGGACCGGACACCGGCGCGGTGGGGCCCGGCGCGGGTGCTCTGCGGGGCAGTGGCCAGAGCTGGGGCGCAGCGCCGGGGAAGGAAGGGGCCGCCGGGCGCGGGCACTGCCCGCACCGCTGCGCCGGGCTCCGCGCCTGTCCCGGCGGCGGTTCTGCTCTCTGCTGAGCTCGTCGCAGCCCAGAGTTCAGGCCGGGGAAGCAGGGCTCCCCGGTGACCCAGTTTCCTGTAAGCGAGCACTGTCACCATGGGGCCCCAGATCTGGAGCGGGGCCAGGCGACCCCCAGCTCTCTGAAGCCCGCTCCGAACGGGCCGGGGCGCTCTGGTGCGGGCCAGGCCTCCGGTGGCGCCGCCTGCCCCCGCGCGCCATGTGGATCTCATAGAAAGCTGTGCGCGCTCCAAGGGGGGCCCTCGGCGGCCGCCGCCCGGCCGGGAGTGGCTGTGTCCCCCGACGGTGCCTTCGGCCACACCCACGTGGAGCTCTCGCTTTGCCTGAAACGACCGAGACCCGCGGGGACAGTCGCCTAGCAGTTGACTGCGCTGACCTTGGGTCGCTGGTGAAGCCTAGAAGACCCTTTTTAGAGCAGTGTTTTAAAATGCATAAAATAAAATCCAGGGGATGGCCAAGGAAAGCAATTATGTTGAAATACAGATAAAAATATTAGAACAAAATTTTTGTGAATTTATATGTGCACTTCTTTTTGACCACAGTAAATAGCGAGATGCAGCAGTGGGTCCAACAGTGGGTCAGGTAATTACCAAAAGGCCAGGCTCATGAGGTCTGTAAGCATTGGAGACACCTGCAGTGACTGTGAGTGACAGAATCTCTGTGACTTCTGCCAGTGGCTAGGCCATTGAGTGCTGCTACTGCTCTGCATTGTTGGCTCTGTGCACAATGGAAGGAAATGCTAAATATCGGGTTCCTGAAAAAAGTGATATTCCTTTTTCCAAGTTAACAGGCCCACTGAATTGTATTCATGAGCCCCCTTGGGGGTCACTGGCCCCACGTTAAAAACCCTGGTGTTAAATATGGGGACCTCCTTTACTCATGGCATCAGACTAACCACACTGCATTCTAAAGACCTGGAAAATCTATTGCTAAAAAGTGATTCCTGTCAAACAATACCTTTGGGTCTGTTTGGGTTTAATTGGCATTTTGAAGACAAAGATTCCCAGAGCTCACTATGGATCTTATATCTGTGCTACAGTTGGGTTCTCAGGGAACTGACTCGGAGATGCAGCTTAGCAGGCAGATGATTTCATTAGGGGTGCTCCTCAGATCCACACCTCTGGAAGGAGGGGACTAAAGAGGGTTGACAGAGGGGAAACACAGCTGCAATAGTCCCAACAAAGGTCTCGGCGAGCCCCCAGTTTGCTCTGAAGGTGGGATGACCTTTCAAAGCTGTCTCATGTCTGAATGAGAGGGCTGGGGCTCTGGGCCATTACAGTGATCTGATCAGTCACTGGATAAGGGCTGCCCTGGAAAGAGGTGTGACCCTGGGTGACCGCTGCATTCTCAGGAGGTGACCCCACCCAGCATGCACCACTCTGTAGATGTGTAGATGCTCTCTGAGCCAATAGAAAAATCCTCATGTGGCCCTGCCTGAGAAACTGAATTGACAGAATGTGTGAGTATGAACCAGATGCTCTAGACTGCTCTGGGCACTAGACTAGGAGGAGGGAAGAAAGAAAACAATCATTGGATGAGTATGTGTCAGGGACATAATAGTTTTACAGTGCTTAATCCCCAAAACAATTCCCCTGTTTTTTCAGATGAAGAAATAGTAATAACAGTTAGTAATTGCCCAAGACCATACCACCAGTTAAATGCCCAAACTAGGATTCCTCCCAAGTCTGTGTCTGATTCATGAAGCTTTCAAGCATCAGGCCCCAAACATGTGGAAATGGACAGAGGGGTTGTTGTGGGCTAGGGAAGACTTTAGAGAGGAGGTTACATTTAAGACTTGAAAGACAGGTTCAATTTCAGTGGGTGGAGGGGGGATGGAGAGGCTGTTCCAGGTGGGAGGGACTGCAGGGGCAAGTGCAGAGGATGGGACCAAGCTTGGCATGTGCTGGGGGAGTGAGGAATGGGATCCGACTGGAGCTGAGGGTTTCCACTGGAATAAATAGGAGGTTTCTGCCAGGATAGGTGGTGGGATTGGGAGATAGAATGTATCAGTTAGCTTTCGCTGCGTAAGAAACAACCAGAAAACCTCATTGAAGAAACAACCAGAAAACCTCATTGGCATGTAACAACAAGCCTTATTGCTTCATTGCCTAGAAGCAGCAGGGTGGACTGATCCACGGTGGCTTTGGCAGGGCCAACTGGGATGATTTGATTCTGCTCCATGGGTCTCTCATCCTCCAGAGCTGTTTTGTCTACTATGGTAGCCATTAGACATATGTAGCTATTTAAAATTGGATAAATTAAATACAGTTTCAGCCTTTCAGTAACACATTTCAGATGTTCAATCCCCTCCTGTGACTAGTGGTTACTATCTTGGACAATGCTGCTATGGAACGTTTCCATCACCACTAAAAATCCTACAGGGTGGCGCTGCTTCAAAGGGTCAGCTTAAGCGTGTCTTTCATGGGGTCTGTCAGAGCCCAGAGAGTAAACAGAAATGCATAAGTGCTTTTCAAGCCTCTGCTTGGGTCATGTCTCCTAATATCTCATGGACTAAAGCAAGTCACATGGCTGAGCCGATGAGGCAGTGGGTGAGGTGGTTCCCCCACCCATAGTGGCAACGGGCACAGATCCAGGGAGAGGTGAGGCTGTGGGGCCAAGCGATGGAAAACACTGCGTGGAGGGTCATGAAGCATGGCTAGAGGACGGTGGTTGGGGGTAAGCTGTCTGTAGCTGGACACGAGGCATGCCTGTCTTTAGTTAGTAAGTCGGGCAGTGGTTTGCAAGATAGCATGGACAATCAGGGAGAGTTTGGGCGCAGGAAAATCAGTCCCATACATTGCTGATTTATCCGGACATGTGGGATGAGGGCTTACAGGAAGGGGGGCAAGGAGAGAACAGGGCAACCCTGAGAGGTGATCTAAGATGCACCAACAGGATTTCTGACCAGTCACACATAAGGTGTGAGGAGAAGGTGGGGTTGGGGATGGGGGTGCAGCCAGTAGGCCTCCAAGCAAGCATTCAGGCTGGGGAGGAACATGGGAGCCCCGAGAAGCTGGTTTACTGGACTGGGGTAGTGAGAAACAAGCTGAGCTGGGTTTACAGCCCTTTAGTAATGATCTAAGGTAGCAGTTCTCAAAGTGTGGTCTGGGGACCCCTGGGTGTCCTGGAGACTTGTTTAAGAAATTCACAGGGTCAGAACTCTTTTCTAATAATACTAAAATGTTACTTGCTTTTTATGTCCCATGTTCTCATGTGTATGCAGTGGAGGTCACCAGAGGCTGCATGACCTGAGATACCACTCCCAACAGATCACATGAGTCCAGTGGCCTTCCATTAACCCAGATATCACATTGATGTAAATGTAAAACAATGACACTTCTTTCTCCAAGTACTTTTGAATTTTATTTTTGAAAAAAAATAATGATATTTATGTTAGCATCGAATGAGTTCATATTACTTAAGTTTTATAAATATTTACACTTTTCTTGGTTTTAATTCCTGACATGATAAATATTGGACATGATAAATATTGACCTATATAACCAAATAATAAATACAAGCTTTTGGAGGGTCTGGAATAATTTTTAAGAGTGTAAAGGATCCTAAGTCCAAAATGTTTGAGAGCTGCTGATCTAATGGCCGTAGTCTGAGAGCTGTTCAAAGGCAGGAGAAGGAAATGTTCATGGCAGGGTGGAGGGCCATCCTGTGGGCCGTGGCAGACTTCCCTCAGAAGGTCTGGTTCTCCCCATACAGTGACCTCTAATTTTTGGATGATGTCTCAGTACAGTCCCAGCAGTGAAGCAGTCCCAGTGGGGAGCATTCTTTGCTCCCCACTCTGGGTAATGAGTGCGGAATGGACCAGTCTGTAAATGTAGCCAACCGGTGCACTGACCCCCTGGGCTCACATGAGCTCTGCGGCCTTGGCCAACGAACGGACCTCCCTGGGCAAGAGTTCTTCAGAAATATAATGAGGTTGTACAGAAGAATAAAACATTTTCCCTTTTTGACTAGAATTTTATCATCTCAGTTTATTTTTTTAAATTTTATTTTTGTTTAAAATATTACAGATGTCCCTTTTTCTCCCCAATGACCCGTTCCACCCCGTCCCATCCCCCTCCCCAGTCCCTTTCCCCACCATTGTCCGTGTCCTTGGGTTGTGCATATATGCATATAAATTCTTTGGTTACTCTCTCCCCCTCCACCCACCCACCCTTCTCCGTCCCTCTGACATTCATCAGTCTGGTCTGTGCTTCATGTCATTGAATCTATTCTGTTCATCAGTTTATTAAGTTCTTTAGATTCCACATATAAGCGAGATCATGTGATGTTTGTCTTTCTCTGCCTGGCTTATTTCACTCAGCATAATTTTCTCCAGGTCCCTCCCTGATGTCCTAAAGGGTACGAGATCCTGCTTCTTTACAGCTGCGTAGTATTCCATGGTGTGAATGTCCCACAGCTTTTTTATCCACTCATCTACTGATGGGCACTTGGGCTGTTTCCTGACCTTAGCTATTGTAAACTGCGCTGCTATGAACATGGGGTGCATATATTCTTTCTGATTAGTTCTCAGTTTATTAATGCTGGTCGTCTCATGCCGATCAGTAGTTCCAGTTGGCTGTGTAGACCAACAGAATTTCTAGAACATGATTTTATTGCATATTAAGTTATTTATGTTTTGATCATAAAAATGGAGAAATGAGTTGGTTATTTGATAAGTTTGGTTTGTTTTGGAAATAAAATCCTTCATGTTGTGAAAAAATCATAAAAGTTTATCCTTGGTAGCAAAGATAATTTATACCTCTATTCTGACTCATCTCCTTGCCCCACAGATTTTCATTATACCACGTACAGGAATCTCTCCTTACATAGGGTAAATTTAACTCATCCTTCAAGAGCTGCTAGTTTTCTGTTTTCACCCTGCCTTCTCTGCCAGTGTAGGCCACTCACTTTCTTCAAAGCTGGAGTCATCCTGCCGTGTTTAACAAGGGACTCGTGTCGGGGGCACTGTGCTAGGTGCAGGGCCATAAGCTCTGTGAAATACAGCAACTGAGAATGGCCGGGACCCTGCCCTCACGGAGGTTTCAGAGCTGAGGGAGACACAGGGGACAGGTGACTCCAGTGTCCTGTGATAGCAGATCAACACCCCGAACCTGGGGCGCTCAGAGTCCGTGAGGACTCCATCCGACCGGGTTCATTTCCAGACCCCTCAGTAGCCGAGCGAGGTCTACAGTGCACTGTGATCGCTGCAAATGTGTCCTTTGCTCCTCTCATATATCCTCTGTCCACAAACCGACTCGAAAGCCCCTGGAGTCACAGAGTACGGCTTGGATTCCCTTTGCTCAGTTACTCCTTTCTTTGGAGATCTTGCCAACCTCTGTGGCTTCACCTGCCTGCTCCATGACAGTGTCTCTGGCCACGACCTCTTTCAGATTTTCAAAATCATACCAGATGTTTCCAACCAAATCCTCACCTGCCACTTTGGGTTCCACGTGGCAACTGAGACTTACTCACCTCCCTTGTCCCTCGGCTACTTACACTGCCACTCGCTTTTCCTTGTTAACGGCACCCTCGGAGGGTTCTTCCACCACCCTCCCTCCATTCATTTATTCAACAAATACTTAACGAGTGCCCACGATGGGCCAGGCACTCCTGCAAGGACCTAGAAAACAAGTGAACCAAACAAAGGACCCTGTCCTCAAGGAGTTTACACTCTAGCAGGGGCGGAGCAGGAGGCTAAGCAGCAGACGTTGTGCATTAGTAGGTGACGAGCTGCTGAACGCCCGGGTCTGGGATGGAGAAGGCAGTTGAATATATGAGTCTGGCGTTCAGAAGAGAAGCCCGGGCTTTGGATATAAATTTGGGACTATTGGCGCATGGATGGTGTTTAAAACAAGAAAGCGAAATGCACTCAGGCACAGGAGTGTGTGTAGCTAGAGAAGAGCCTCCAACAGGTCAGGGGTATGAGGAGTCGGCGGCAGACACTGAACTGAGATAAGAGATGAACCGAGGGAGGTGCCCTGGAAACAAAGTGTAGAAAGTACATCAAGGAGGAGGGACCACCATGTCACATGCTGCTGAGGGGCCAAAAGGTGAGGACAGAGGTGCCCATTGGGTTGAGTAAGATGGTGGTCACCTTGGAAAATCACTAGCTCTTCATTTCACCTTTTCAGCAGGCCCTTGCACCGCACCTTTCCTGCCGTCCTGGAAATGACATTTTCCAGTTGAGGTCTGTCCCTTAATGCCTTCCCTCCGTACTAACTTCAGGGAAAGGTGACTCCTTGGGATGGATTCGGGGTTTCACCCTATCTTCCTAGCTTTATTTCCAATTTTGCCCGGTCTTCCTTTGGCCCTCTTCTCGGTCTTCTCTGCCTTAATCCATCTCTTATCTCTCAGCTCCTCCCCCGTTCTCCCAGGACCAACTCCATCCTGGCTTCCTAACCGACCAGGGCCAGCAGACGACATTGACCTCCCAATGCTTAGCACTGTCTGTAACTCAGGTTGTTTCTCCTTTCTGACGATTAAGAATAATGCTGCTGTGAATGTTTGTGCACAAGTTGGTTTGTGGGTATCTGCTTTCAGTTCTCATGGGTATAGACCCTGGAGCGGAATTGCTGGGTCTTATGGTAACTCTATGTTTAACTTTTGAGGAGCTTTCAAACTGTTTTCCAAAGTGGTGGCACCATTTTGCATTCCCCCCAGCTATGTGCGAGGATTCCAACTTATCATTCTCGCCCACACTTGTTACCTGACTTTGATTCCAGCCATTCTAATGGGTGTGAAGCGCTATCTCCCTGTGGTTTTGATTGGCGTTTCCCTGATGGCTAATGATGCTGAGCACCTTTTCAAGTGTTTATTGGCCATGTGTATATCTTCTTTGGAGAAATCTCTATTCATATCTTTGCTCATTTTTAAATTGGGTTATTTGTGTTTTTGTTGTTGAGGTTAAACATCATGTAACAGGACTGCTTCATGAATGAAGCTATGTATATCGTATTGTGTAACATCGGGAGGTAAGCGAGGTTTGGCTGTTGCTCTGCTAGCTGCCAGTGTTGAGGAGGTGACAGCTGGATCTTGTCTGTAACACTGTGTTTTTTCCCTGTGAGCAGCGAGCTGACTAAAGGGTCATGATTTGGCTCATGAGCTGTCCCTTCTCCCATCAACCTTTCACCTAGTGGCTTAGCATCCACCGATGATCCTTGCCTGAGTCAATATTAAATTAAGGTTGCCAAATGGTGTTTTGTTTGGCTTGTTTGCTTGCTTGTTTCCATCATTCTTTCTACATTTATTGGCTGGCATACTTCTGTAAAGAAGAGCTTTCCCTCACCACTAGGGCCTTTGAGTTACACTGATGCATGATCATCCTGGAAAGGCCATGAATGCTTAACCCTTTCTCTATAATTTCCCTATGATTTCAAATTAAGGGATTCATGTAATCCAAACTAAGGGAGACCTAGTGCTCCAGTGGGTTCAGGTAAACATCTGACCCCAGGTGTTAAGGAGGAGCACGTTTCTCCCCAGAGACTGGAGATTTGGACAGGTCCGGTCCTCCTCCCCGATCTCCTGTTCTGGAATACTGAAGGGCAGACACTGCTACGCCTCTTCTCTGATAGACACACAGAAGTTAAAATTTAAAGATCCAATCACTTAAAAATGTTGGAAGATCATCTTGGGTAGAAATTGGGTAGAAGAGATGGGTAACCAATCCAGAGTTGTTCATTAGCTATTAACTGGATTAGGTTGCAAACATTGATTCATCTCTTAACTATTGCCGCTAGGTTGTCCCTTACTTTTACTTACTAATCCTTTTGTTTCTATTTTTAATGGGAGCCACAGCCATTTCTCTGGCTCTGCGGGGTTAGGAGGGTTAATGGAAAATGTTTGTAATTTGGACTCAAGAGTTTTGTTCTGGCACTTCTAGTGTAGATCTTAGGCAAGTCCTATAAACTGAAACTCATTCTTTCTCATATGCAGAATGAGATGATATTAATGCTCACTTTACTGGGTTTAATGGGATAACTGGAGTACAAATGCTTCATGAACTTCGGTGGGGTAGGTCCCAGGCTCTGGGCTGTAGGCTGAAATGAGTCAGCCTCCACCCTGATTGTGTCATGGATTTGGCGATTTCCAGGGCTCTTTTATAAAGCTTTTCTTTTCTTAGGCCCTTTTAGTTTTCCAGCTTTTTCTGGCTGCGCAATCTCTAACCATTGCGCCATCCCATGAAGCTTTGCAGCTTCCATGACTTTTGCTCCCAATATCTCTAAACTAGGCGGCCGAATATAGGGTGCAAATTTTGATTCCATCAATTGCTTGCTGTCCGTGTGACATTAAGCTAAATTAAGTCATTTCCTTTTCTATTTCGGATATGTGAAGAGAGGCATGGTTGCATGAAATTTTTAAAAAAGCAAAAAGCTTTAGTAAAGGGCTCAGATTTAGCAGACAGTAGTCGAGTTTGTTGCCTTTCCGTATCTCCCTCAGTTATTTTACCTAAAGCCACTGCTTCCTCCCACCCTTGGAGTTCGCTTTTGCAACTTGATGAATTTCATTGTCTTCTCAGTGCAGCCATTTGCATTTCTAAAGTGACCCCATTTGTTTCTCATTTGCACCGACCTCCTCTCACATCTGTTTTGGAAAAGACTTTCCTGCCACCACTGCCGGCTGCTTTCTGCCCTGAGGACCTTGACAAGGTTCATTTAAACCTAAAACGACAGTTGTTTCACTTCCGTGTGCATTTTAATGTAAGGAATCCAACATGCCATTTAAATTTATCTAGTATCTGCATCTAGACTTTTCCCAGTGGTTCGTGCTGTCTGGAAGGTCACCGTAGAGGTGAGCATGAGACAGGAAGTGCCCTTTTAAATGGGGACAGTCCCCTGTTCACAGTTATTCCTCTGAACGTCCTCTTATTAACTTAGCTGAGTTGAAACAATTGCACATAAGTGGCTCCAACTGTTAGCCATGTGGTGCTTGGCCTGTCATCCTGGGGTGCTTTGTGACATAATTGCAGTTTTCGGATAGAGTGTTCTGTAAAGGGGCATTAAGTTGTGAGTAACTCACGGAGTTGAAGTTTAACTTTGCTAAGGGAACTTCTTTTTCCCAGTGTGAACTGTAAGCAAGATTTCAGGGCAATATTTACCTTGGTCTGCGTGCTGGTAGTAGCTGTACAGAGACGCAGGTACAGGAACTCACCAGGGCAGAAAGCCGCAAGGGGCAAAACTGGTGAAACAACAACCTTCTTCCCCAGGTAACCTATCCTCCCTCAGCACGTTGCTGGTCCTGCGGTTTAGACCCCTGAGTGTTTCCTCCCTAAAGATAACATCTAGGCCTCAGTTGAATTTCAGCTCCAGGCTCAGAAAAGTGGCAAAACCAGACGAGTGGCGTCAGGGCTGCCTCAGGACCAGCTCCACTGACTAACAACCCTGCCCCGGCACCGACCAATCAGCAGAGACCACGACCCTGAAAGCTGATGAATATTCTATTGCGACCCTCCCCTGAGACCTCCCCTCAGATTTCCACCTGCAAGAAAGACATAAATACAAAGGACCAAGGACCCAGGGTGCACTCCCCACGAGGGGAGCACACCAGTGCCATCTCCACCCCCCTTCTTCCCTCCAAGGGGACCAACGAGACTTGCAACCAGGGGAGCAATGGGCAGCGGCAGTGCGTCCTGGGCCTACCCCTTGAACCTGTCTCCAGGGCCCCCTCTCTCTCTGACTCCCCGGCGAGGCTCTCCTGTGGCTGCTTCTATGCTCCTCCTTATGTCACCGTCCTAAGTATATTTTTGCTGCCATCATGGACCCAATACCCTTTGACTCAGTGCTGTGTAGCTCTTCCCTTTGGATATCCCCATCTCCCATCCCTTTTCCTTAAATAAATTCAATTTTTCTTTATCCACCGTCTGAGAAGGCTGTTTAGCCTGCCCACGCACCACGGACCTTAACCTTTCAGCTGTTTTTCCATAAGGGACTTAATTAAGAACCTCAGCTAGGCAATGCTTGGTTAGTTTGCGTTACCCTAAAGACAATAAGTAATATAACAGACAGGCTTTGACAGGAGCACTTCAGTGCTCTGGGGTTTTGCAGTGTGACCTACAGCGAATATGGGCGGGTGCCCTGGGAGTCAGGAGTCTGTTCCCAGGTCAGACCCCATGGCGTTCACTGCAGAGGTGCAAAGGAGCTCGTGGTAACTCTGCTGGGGCAGGTCGGGGGGCTTCACAAGGAGAAATGGCACTTTGCCAAGGACCCAGCTGCGTAGGGGTCTTCGAGGCAGAGGGGACCATGGATGCAAAAGAGTGCAGTGTTCGTAGGTGAAACAACACAATGACTTGGGAGGAGTGTAAGCAATTTAAAAGCTTTTCGTAGTCCTGGCCGGGTGGCTCAATTGGTTGAAGTCTTGCAGCACATATTTCTGCTCTGGCCTGTGCTCATCAACATTCATATCAAAGCTAACGTCTGGTCCCATGATCCACGTCATTTTTAAAGTAGCAAAAATGGGTGCCCAGAAAGTGATGCTGGTGCCTGCTGTGCAACCCTTAGGATTCATCATTGTTTCTTTCTGCACTTGGGCCGCACCCGAGCCTCATGGCTCTGTAGCCTGGGATTAATGACTGAATCTGCTTTCGCCTGCACCTAGAAGTGGGATCACCGGGTCAAATGACAGTTTCATATTTAATCTTTTGAGGAAACTCCATACTGTTTTCCACAGTGGCTGCACCAGTCTGCCTTCCCACCAGCAGTGTATCTGAGAAGATGCTTGATATGATTTCAACCTTCTTAAACTTGTAGAGACTTGTTTTGTGTTCTAACATGTGGTCTTTCTTTGAGAATGTCTATGTGCACTTGAGGAGAATGCATATTCTGCAGCTTTGGGGTGAAATG
Organism: Miniopterus natalensis; assembly: GCF_054644295.1. Lineage (NCBI taxonomy): Eukaryota > Metazoa > Chordata > Mammalia > Chiroptera > Miniopteridae > Miniopterus > Miniopterus natalensis. Next base: position 4,696,459 of record NC_142101.1, read on the forward strand.
TCCTGTAAATGTTAATTAAATCCATCTGATCTAGTGTGTCATTTAGAGTCACTGTTCCCTTGTTGATTTTTTGTCTGGAAGGTCTATCCAGTGATGTCAGTGGAGTGTTAAAGTCCCCTATTGTGACTGTATTGCTGTCAATCTCTCCTTTAAAGTTCTCCAGAATTTTTTTTTTAATATATATTTAGGTGCTCCTATATTGGGTGCATATATGTTTACCAGGGTTATATCCTCTTGTTGGATATATCCATTTAGTGTTATGTAGTGACCTTTATTGTCTCTTGTTATAGCCTTCATTATGAAGTCTATTTTGTCAGATATGAGCATTGCTATCTGAGCTTTTTTTTTTTTCATTTCCATTTGTATGGAAAATTATTTTCCCATCCCTTCACTCAGCCTGTGTGAGTCTTTTGTTATGAGGTGGTTCTTTTGTAGACAGCATATATTTGGGTCATGTTTTCTTATCTATTCAGCTACCCGGTGTCTTTTGATTGGAGTATTTAATCTATTTACATTTAAAGTTATTATTGATAGGTACTTAACTAGTGCCATTTTAATTCTTTATACCTATGTTTCTATTTCTACTTATTACAGCACCCTCTTTAACATTTCTTGCAATGCTGGTCTGGTGGTAATAAACTCCTTTAGCCCTTTTTTGTATGGGAAGCTTTTTATTTCACCAACTATTTTTTAAAAAAATATATATTATTTATTGATTTCAGAGAGAGGAAGGGAGAGGGAGAGATAGAAACATCAATGATCAGAGAAAGTCATTGATCGGCTGCCTCTTGCACGCCCTCTACTGAGGATCAAACCCACAACCAGGGCATGTGCCCTGACCAAGAATCGAACTGTGATCTTCTGGTTCATGGGTTGATGCTCAATCACTGAGCCACGCCAGCTGGGCTCACCATCTATTTTGAATGATAGAGTAGTCTTGGTTTCAGATCCTTGCTTTTCATTTCCTTGAATACTTCATGCCATTCCCTTCTGGCCTGTAGAGTTTCTGTTGAGAAATCAGCTGACAGCCTTATGGGAGCTCCTTTGTAGGTAACATATTTCTTTTCTCTTGCTGCCTTTAAGATTCTCTCTTTGTCTTTAAATTTTGGCATTTTAATTATGATGTGTCTGGAAGTGGGCCTCTTTGGATTCTTCTTGCTTGGAACTCTCTGTGCCTCCTGAACTTGTGTGACTTTTTCCTTGACCAGGTTAGGAAGTTTTCTGCCATTATTTCTTCAAACAGGTTCTCTAACCCCTGCTCACTTACTTCCCCTTATGGCATTCCTATGATGCGAATATTGTTACATTTCATGTTGTCCCACAACTCCCTTAAACTGTCCTCCTGTTTTTTAATTGTTTTTTTCTTTTTGGTTCTCTGATTGAGTGATTTTTCTACCCTGTCTTCTAATTCACTGATCTGATCCTCAGCTTCCTCTAATCTGCTGTTTATTCCTTCCAATGTATTCTTTATTTCTGCTATGTCATTCTTAATTTCCTTTAGAGATTCCATGTCTTTTCTCATGCTGTTGAGCATCCTTACAATCATTATCCTGAACTCTGTATCTGATAGATTGGTTATCTCCATTTCATTTATCTCTTCTTCTGGAGAATTCTCTTGTTCTTTCACTTGGGGCTTGCTTTTTTTTTTTTTTTGTCTCCCCATTTTGGCTACCTGTTGGGTTTGTTTCTATGTATTAGGCAGATCTGCTAGGACTCCCAGTCTTTTTGGAGGGTCTCTGGTGCAGGCCAATGTCAGACGCTGTTTGTGACTGGCTTTGAGTACCCTGTTTGGAGCTATCAGCAATCTATAGCTTGTGGCACCCTGTGCTCGGTGTGGGCATGTTTGGAAAGGACCAAGATGCGCACTAAGGTCTGCTTTTCTAAGCCCTGGGACCAGAAGCAGATCGGGCAAAGACTCAAAGTACCCAGAGACCAAATTTGCCTGCAGGCTGATTGTTATTCTCAGTCTCTTAATGTGCCTCAGGCTGTAGCACTGGGTTGGGGGAGATGATTTCCACAGGCAAAAGCTGCTGGGTTGGGGGAGATGATTTCCACAGGCAAAAGCTGCTTGGATGGTAAAGGTCTGCCTGAGAAAGATGTCCTCTGCCCAATGGGGGAATGACTTGGCACAGGAATCCAGATGGCTGCCTTCTGAGCTCTGTCCCCAGAGACAGCATTCCTAGTCCACTCTGCCCTCCTTCATCTGGAGCCCAAGGTGAGTGAGTGCACACGAAACTGTGCATTGCCCTCTAAGAGGGTGCCTCCATTTCTAGGTGTATTTCCCTGGCAGACAGAAACCGTGCTGCTTTTCACAGCCAGTTGCTATGTGGGCACCTTTCTCAGTTCTGGTGCTCTGTGCTGGGGAGCCCAGCTTGAGGTTTAAATCCCAGAGTTTGCAGTGAGAGCCCCCCACAGCTGAGATCTCTCTCTAGACCTTCAGCTGCTGCCTGTGGGAGCCCAGCCAGCCCTCTCACACCTCTGCACTTCCTACCAGTCTCTATGTGGTCTCCACTTTCCGTCCTTGGTTATGAGGGTGCTCTCCAGCTCATCTTCATTTGATTCAGGATGGTTTTTCTATGTTTTAGTTGTAATTCCAGTTTGGTCCTGGAAGAGTGTCAGTGTAGCTTCCACTTAATCCACCACCATCTTGGAATCCAGTTTATGGCTTGTCTTGGTACATTTCTATCTGCCTATTCCCAGTATCTTCCCCTCAACAAAACTGAGTTATTCTTAAGCAAATCCCAAACATTTTATTTCATTCTAAATATTTCAGGATGTATGTCTAAAAAAATGACTGTTTAAAACAAAATTGCAAAATTCACAATCTCACCTAAAAAATAAGTAATGATTCCTTAATATCATCCAATGTCCAAATAGGTTCATAAAATGTTTTCTTTTGCGTTTTGGTTTAAGTCAGGATCCAGAGACCACACATGGCATCTGGTAGACATGTTATTTAGGACTTCTTAAATCTACAGGTTCCTGTGCCTTGTTTTTTCTTGCAGTGTGTTTAATACAGAAACTGGGTTTTGTCCTGGAGAATGTCCCATGATCTGGACTTTACTAAGCGTGTCTCTATGGTGTCATTTATGTTCTGTCCCCTGCTTTTCCTGTAAACTGGTAGGTAGATCTAGAGACTTGCTCAGATTCAAGTTATAGGCTCATATTTATGCAAACTCTTTGCTTAGCCATTCGTTTCAGTGTCATGCGCCTGTGGAAAGAACTGCAGCCACACCCAATGCTGTGGTCCCTCATGGCTCTCACACCTTCAGGCATAATTTCTCGAACCACCTGCATGAAATCCCCTACCCCATTTCCTGAAGGAAGTGAGGGAGGGAGGGGACCAACACATGCCAGGCCACCTGTAAGATCTATAGCTACATCAGTGACCAAGATTGATGTGGTCCTGGTCCCCCAGGGGATGTACTGCATAGTGGGGACAGCAGCCAGCCAGCAAGCAGACAGTGAGGTCATTACAAACTGTGGTCGCTCCTGGGAAGAAACAAATAGGAGGTGGAGCTATAAATCGGGATCAGGGAGCGAAGGAGGCAGAAGGAGGGGCGAGGAGCCTACGTGGATGGTTAGAGAAAGCTCTCCTAGGTGCTACTTTAGCTGAGCCCTAAAGGATTGAGGCAGAGCCAGTCATGTGACTGCATGCGGTGGGGGAGGGGTGCTAGTGGCTGTGGGGATGGAGAAGGTGCCAGATCCTCCAGAGGCAGGACACAGGACATCGGGTGATGGAATGTCCTAGCTTAAGCAACTGGGTGAATGGCCGTGTGGGGCAGCCCTGGGCAGCAGGACAGATGGCTGTGAATCACTCCAGTGTTCCCAGCCTAGTCCCCTTGGAGACTGTCCTCCTGGCCTCCTAGATGCCTTTCCTTTGTGTTCCCTGCCCTCCTATTGAATTGGTCCATGGCACTTTAGAAAGATGGAGAAAAGGCACAAGGAGCATCGTGTGCTTGACATGTTTGTCAGATGAGACTGGCACCTGAACGTACTAAATATTGTCCATCCTGCTTGCCGTCAATGGTGTATCTGAAAATAAAGTTTACTGGAGGGGGTTGTTTAAAGCTAAAAATCAAATGCAACTTCTGATGTTCTGTATATGATATTTATCTTTGCTGTCATCTCTCTTTAGGATCACCGACAACTGAGTTGAATGTGCAGGAAAACTGGCTGAAAAATCATTTTCCAAAACTGGCACTAATGGGGGTCATCTGAGCTCTGTACAGAGTGTCTGCAGAGCTTAGTGACTGGGCTCTGAATCTCCATCCCTAAAGCATTTCTTATGGAAATAGGAACATTCCTGTGCCCAGATTCTAAATAATAAAAGGCACTGTTCGTCTTTTCTAAACCATTGGACTGACTTAAATTTCACTGGAAAAACAGATTTTTAAAACCAAGTTGTCTGTATGTGGCCCTGTGTGTCACTTCCTACTAGCAGCTGATGACTGCCAACTTCTGGTGTCTTGAGAAAGTGAGCAGTTTCCCACGCCCCCGCCAGCTGGGAGGTGATTGGGTGGGGGTGGGGCAGAGCCAGCTGGGCCAGCTCCTCCCTGACGCGTCTCTGCAGCCTGTCTGCGTGCTCCAGAAAGTATTGCTTGTGCCAGGTGATGAGAAGTATGTCCCTTAAACAGCTCATAGCCCAGGAAGTTGAGTAAAGGGGGAGGTGCGCTGAGTTCACTCCCTAAGCTCCGTTGAGTATTCAGTTGGCTCCACCACATGGAGCCTTTTCACCCAGTTCTGGGCATGTTGCAAGGATTGTGTTTTAAGTTCCTGGCCTTTTTGTCACCTATGGCCTCTCCTCCAGGAACAAGGTCTGAAGTGACTGAAGGATAAGGGTGTGTTTGGAGGAGGGAGGGAAATAAGTGACTAAGAGGCCAACAGGCCTTCAGCTCTCCTGGACAATCAAGAGTTCCCTGTCGCATTGGCGTTTTTCCAACCTCAGCCCCTTAAAGTGCAAACTGAGGTGCCATTTGCAAAGTCTCTCCCATCTGATTAGGGATTTTATTTTATTTTTTTGACTCTCAGATACTTGAAGTAAAAAGACCAGTGGAGTGGACTCTGTGTCATCAGTGGGTTGTGCGCTAACGAGAACATGAGCAGGTCAAAGCCACATTGTCGCCTGGCTTTGCAGGGGCCAGTGCCCTCTCCCCCCACGGGGCTGTTTGTCCTTCCCATTTTCCCAAGGAGCATGGGCTTCCACTGCATGAGAACGGTGGTGCCTAGTCCCAGGCAGTGATAGCCGATTTCAAGAAAGTTGTACCGTGGTGATGACAGCCAGTGTGGAGCGGGCTCCCTGGGCTCACATCCCAGTGTTGCCACTTACTGGTAACTTTGGACAAACTGATTCACGTGCCTCATTTCCCTCATCTGAGAACACGGATACTGGTGGTCCCTAGTCCTGTGGGGTTCCTCTGAGACTCAGGTGTTAGTATGATGCCCAGAACATGGTGAACATCCAATAAGTGTTAGCTATTATTCTATGACAGTAAACTACTCAAGACGACACCATATGCCCCATTCAGATTTCCTTCTAGACAATTCTCTTCTCATTCACTTGTTCCATCATCATCTGTTTGGGTCCATCTTCCTCAGACTTTTCTGGACTGTGGGTTCCTTGAAGGCAGAGTCTGTAGAACTCAGCGGCCTGGTATGTAAGGATTACTCAGCTCGCTGAGAAAATGAATGAAGGCTTTAATAATGACTTATGCTGAGGCTTTGCAGGATACAAAGCTCGCACCTAAGGGAAACCTGAGACCCTTAAGACACTTGTCCTTGGGGACTGGTGTCCCCAGGACATTTGCCCAGGAAAAAACTGCTTTCTACCATTCAGGGTCATATCTTCCTCCGACTCTGCTGTATTTGGCATTGTGTGGGCACCTGTTCTCTGAGTGGGCGCCCAGTCTCCCCTGTAGAAAACGTCACTTCTGTGCTCCTTTTAACTCTGCTTGGTTTTGGCAGGTCACCACAAATGGCCTCATTGCCATGAGTGAACCCCCGGCCGCAGAATCCCATCCTGGGCTCTTCCCTCCGACCTTTGGAGCAGTGGCACCATTCCTGGCAGACCTGGACACAACAGACGGCCTTGGGAAGGTTTACTATCGAGAGGACTTCTCCCCCTCCGTCACCCAGCTGGCAGCGGAGTGTGTCCAGAGAGGGTTCCCGGAAGCCTCCTTCCAACCCAAAAGTGTGGTGGTTGTCACTTGGGACTCTGTCGCCCCCTACCAAGGGCCCAGCGAGGACCCCACCCAGGAAGACAAGGTGAGCACTCACCCAGGTTCCAGTGCAGAGTCTCACAGGTCGGCTCCACCTGGCTGGTGCTACTCTGAGGTACCGTGTGCTGTGTCACTGATAAAGGCAGGACACCCAAAACAAAATGAGCAGGCTCGTCACTTGTAGGTCCGAAAGCTCCAGCTCCTTACCTGCAAGGCCATAAACCTCTGTTTCAGTGGTGACCGGATGAAAGAAAGCCAGTCCCTGAGAAACTTCCACATGGAGCATAAGGTTGATGAATCCCACCCCCTGGCTGCTCTTACTCTGGGTTGGATAGTGGGAGGTCGTTTGTGGTTAAATAGGGACATTATTAATATGAAGTGAAGGTTAAAGTGACCACATAATCCTGAAGGGAGTGAAGAAATGAAGACAAAGTCCACACTCTGGGTGGGGAGACAGAGCCCCTTGCACCTGGGGATGTTTCAGACACAAGTTCAGCCATAAAGCGGTGCAGAGCTCGGACGTGTCCTGAAGGGGGCATCTGAGTAGGTCAAGGAGCCAGCTCTAGATCGGAAGTCACTCTTAAGACATGCCTCAGTCTCTCCTTGGAAAAATAATTTCGCCTCCCCCGTTATCTAATTTTCATAGGATCACACAGTAGGGAGAAACTTGACAGGTCCCAGAGCACCCATTTCAGCGGGCATGTCCCAGCGTGCATGCACAGGACACTTGTCCCACACGGTCCCCGAGGAAAAGTCCTCCCTGGCCAAGTCCGTTTGGGAAATTCGACACGCGTGACTCCTCTTGCTGACTCACGCTGAAAAGCACTGCCATAAAGAAATCTGCTTCATTCTGATTAACTTAGCAGTCCCCCCCACCTTTTGGCCACCCCCCCTTTTCCGTCCCAAGTAAGACACATCACCTCCCATAGATCACCCTTTGGGAAGGTCTGTATGGGCCTGGCCAACACATTTTGCTTTGTCACCTGTATCTCAGTGCTGTACTTGAACGCTGTGTCAGACCTTCGATTTCTAGAGGATGTGTCCCCTTTGCCCTGAGTGACAAATGCCCAGCCCCCCGTGAAGAGCCCTGCCTGCCTCTGCAGCCTGACCTACCCCTTGCCCGCACATGCTCTGCAGCAACTGTATGTTGTCACCTGCAGCATCTTGCCCTCGCTGTCCTCTCTGCTGTGACATCCTTGCCCTGACCCCTTTGCAGGTGCTCCTTCAGACTTGGCCAGCCCCTCCGCTCCCACCTGCCCAGGGTCAGCATGTCTTCCTGTGACCCCTACAGCACTGACACCCTTATAGAATCTGTTCCCCGGCTTGGCAATGTCTTGTTCACATGTCAGTCTCCCTTCCAGACCGTACATCCTCAAGTGCAGGGACTGTGTCTTCTTACTGTCCGTATCCACGTGCCCAGGGCAACGCCTGGCACATAGGAAAGGTTCCACATTTAAGGAGTACTTTCTCTGAGCCTGGCCCTTCGTATGTTATCTCACTGGCCCTCCTGCCATTCCTATGAAGGAGGTGGTTTTATCTCCAACAGATTCAGAAACCAAGGCTTAGAGAGCTTGGGTAACGTGCCCAAGGTCACACACCGGTGATGAGTGAGGATTTGGATCCAGATCTGTTTCCACCCAGAACTCACGTTCTTTCGTGCTCTATGGTGCGTAGGCTCAGTGATGTATGCCTAATGATGACCGTGGCTGAACATGCTTAGTGGCCGTAGATACAAATTCTGAGGGTAAGAATTTGCTAAGTTGCGTGAGATTTTTAGGTCTCTATAATTATGGTTAACCTGAGGGTCACAGTTATGCAGAAGGTATCCATTAATTCATTAGAAAATTTCACATTGCCACAGCCTTAGAGGCATTCCAGTGGAGCTGTCCTGGAATACTTGTTCCTTCTTTTAAAATAAGGTGAGGACACTGCCATCTTTGCACATTTCACGTAGAGTCTGGCGAGTAGCACGTTTTAAGATCTGTAGATACTTTCCTGAGTGACTGAATGTTGACCCATCTTCACAGAGAAACACCTTCCAGGCGGTCCTGGCCTCCTCTGGCTCCAGCTCCTACGCCATTTTCCTTTACCCTGAAGACGGTCTGCAGTTCACGACGACGTTCTCAAAGAGGGACAAGAGCCAGGTCCCAGCCATGGTCGCCTTCAGCCAAGGGCTGGTGGGACTCCTGTGGAGCAGCGATGGCGCTTATAACATATTTGCTAACGACAGAGAATCAATTGAAAATTTGGCCAAGTATGCTTCTTTGTTCTTCAGTAGATTTCCCCCCTTAATAAGATCAGCACTTTATTATTTTATTAAGGGTAATGTAATGGGCATTACAGAACATTACCTAAAAACGTTCCTTGGGTTGCAATTCTGTGTATAGTTTTTATATTATGTAGCATTTTTTCTGATGAACTCAAGGGAAGATACTCTTAGAATGCACAGGTGTACTGTTTTTTAGGTGTCATCCTCATTTGAAACAGTTTCTACCATCTCCTTTATAAGTATAAAGTTAGAAATAAAGTGTTTCAAGCCCATCTCTTGCTATGAACCCAAGGCTGAGAACACCCTTTCCCTACATTGACTAGGCAGGAAATCCTACAACAGAAACACTGCTCTCTCAGGCTCTTTTGTAGAATTTGGCAAAAGGGGAGAAAGGTCAGATGCCTTTTCTAAAATTAAAACCTTTTCTCTACCAACATTCTTTAAAAAATAAAGACTCCCCCCCACCCCCAATTTCATATTATCAAATTGAGTCTAAAGCTCCTCTGCTTTAACTTAATGGTGTGCTGGTAGCTGCTTAACAGCCGGCTTTACAGGTGTGGAAAAGCCCTCGCTTACAGTGTTTGCCTATTTCTGTGGTGTAAACGCTCCAGCCACGGCCAGTTTCCAGCTGTTCAGGTCACCCTGCTCCACGTGGAGATGAGAGAAGATGAACCATTGTACAGTGTTCATACCATACAGGTGCAGTAGACAAATAACCTCAAGAACATAGATAATAGTAACATAATTCAAATGTGATGAGTTTTGAGTATTTATTGCCTTTTCAAAAATATAACTTATTTCATTGTAATTTTACATCATTTAGTTTTGTACAACAGCTGTGTTTAATAACTGGCTTGCAGAGTTTCTAAAATCTAAGTTGGCTCTCCCGAGGGGCGCGGGCGGACAGGTTGACTGGATGCCCTGTTTCTGTAGGACTCTCCTGATCCCCTTCCCCAGGCTTTTGCTCAGTGCTCTCCACCGAGTAGTGGAGGTCCCTTCTTTCCACTGTATAATCTGGTAAGAGTAAAAACGGTGCAGCAGCAAGTGGAGATTAGGGTTAGTCTGTTGTGTTTTGTAATTATAAAATGCCTTTAGAGTCTGAATCTCATTTGCATTTCACTGTTCTTTTTGAGCATAAGAAGGTTAACTGAGACTAAGATTCCACAGCTAACAGACATGGGATTTCTCATAAGCCAAGTCTACTGTTTTCACTAACTACACTTCTGACACCAAATATGTGGCTTTCTTTCCCACACCAACCAATTCTCCAACCCTTCAGACACCATTCGAGTGTCCTCCAGTTCAGTTCAATTCCGACACTAACTGCCCGGAGTTAGCACAGACCCCCAGGTGAAGGGCTCTGTCCCACAAGTCGCCCCCACTTCAGACACCAGTCACAAGTCCCAGGCTGCAACCCCCCCCTGCCCAAGTCACACAACTCAGGAAAGCACTGACATGGTGTTACCAGTTTATTATAAAGATGCAACTCAGAAACAGCCAAATAGGAGAGGTGCACAGAACAAGGTATAGGAGGGAGAGGGGGCACCAGTCTTCTCTGCCTCTCTGGGGTCACCACCCTCCTATCACCTCGATGTGCTCACCACCCCAAAAGCTCTCCAACCTCATCCTTTGTTTTTTTTTTATTACCAGCCATGATTGATTAAATGATGGCCACTGGTGATAAACTCAGTCTCTAATTCCTCTCCCCTCCCTGGAACTCGGCATGGAGCTGAAAATTCCAATCCTCTAATCACGCCTTCGTTTTTCATTGACCAGCCCCCATCTAGAAGCTCTCTAGGGTCCCCAGCCACCAGTCATCTCATTAGAATAAAAAAAGACACTCTTATCAGTCCAGAGATGACAGGGATTTAGGAGCTGGATGCCGGAACTAGAGACAAAGACCGAATACTACTGACCCTTGAACAAGGTGGGCTTGAACTGCAGGTCCATTTATATGGTGATTTTTTTCAATCAACACTGTAAATGTATTTCTTCTTTATGATTTTCTTAATATCATTTTCTTTTCTCCAGCTTACTTGATTCTAAGGATACAGTACATAATACATATAACATACAAAATATGTACTAATCAACTATGTTATCTGTATGGCTTCCAGTCAACAGCAGGCATTTAGTAGTTAAGCTTTTGGGGAGTCTAAGGTTATATGCTGATTTTTGACTGCATGGGGGTTGGTGCCCCTGACCGTGCATTGTTCAAGGGTCAACTGTATATAATTCTTATTATATCACACCATGCCAAGGAAAGATAGTAACAGATGAAATGAATGACTCCAGTCAACAGGTTGCTTTCATGGGGGGCATATGACCAGGGGTTAGTATAAATCGCATTGTAAGGCCTGGCAGTGTCCCTGGAGAGCACCTCTTCAAAGGCAGAAGGTCAGTCTCTGCTGGTCTGTGTCCATTTGGATGCAGCCTCACCGAATGGCCTTGATAGCTTTAGCTCTGCGATGACCACGCATGACCCCATCTGCTCGCCCACCCTCCAGCCCAGCTGCATCGCAGACTGACACCGATCCGCAGGGCTCCTGCTTCTGGGTAGTGGGGGCCTGTTTCCAAGAAGCCTGTCCTTTCTCCTAGGAGCAGCAACTCTGGGCAGCAGGGCGTCTGGGTGTTTGAGATTGGGAGTCCAGACACAGCCAGTGGCGTGGTGTCCTCGGACGTTAGCCTGGGACTCGACGATGAAGAGTATGATGATGAAGATTATGACTCCGTGCCAAGTCTGGGCCCAGAGGATGTGGGCACCACTCTCTTCCCCTCTGAGGCCCCGAGAAGGGGAGACACTGGCCCACACAGCAGGCACAGAGCCTCCCCCCGCCGCCTGGCCACCGACAGACCCGCCGGGCCTTCCACTGAGAGGACCAGGTCTTTCCAGTTGCCCGGGGAGAGGTTCCCCCAGCAGCACCCGCAGGTCATAGACGTGGATGAAGTTGAGGAAACGGAAGTTGGTAAGGCTGCTGCAGCGCAGCTGGTACACCCTTAGACACCTGGGTTTCCAGACAGGGCAGGTGCTGGAGGGGTGCCCGCCGTGTGCTTTCTGTGGTGGGGTGTGAGGACGAGCGCTGGGCGGCGGGCAGAGCTGGTGCGGGGCATCCAGACAGGCCCGCACCTTCGAGGCCTCCAGACCTCGTTGGGGATTAGGCCCGTGGTTATGGAGACTGCGGAGAGTGGCCTCTTTCAAGTTCCTTATTATTCCCTTTTGTCTGTTTCAAGGAGAAAAGTGCTTTAGAATTATTTTGAAAGTCAAGTTTCTTATTTGTGATTTTTGAGATCAGAAGTATACTCACCCACCTGAGAAAACATTTCAGAAGGCCCTTTGGCTGCTGACGCAGTGGGTCTTTGACGTCCGCTTCCTCTTGGTTTTGGAACGAGAACAGCTGATTATTTTTCCTCCCAGCTCCTGTAAGCTTCAGAGTCACTTTGTGAAGATTTTAAAATACAGAATAAGTAGGTCTCCTGTTTTAGTGCAGTATCTTCTAGTCAACTGCATTACATCAGGTTTTTGCTACATTTTGAGGGGAAGCCAGCATGCTTTGCTTTGGCTTATAAAAGACATTCAAACTAAACTGTTCATTAATTTTTGCTCTTCAGATTGACCTGTAACCCATTGAAACTCATATAAATAGGATAGTCCAAGCCTTTAAATGATGTTTATTATAACATTATAATGATGAGAGAGCCTACGTCATTCCACAGTCGCTCCCTTTTATTTCTTCTTACTTCTTTTACTGTGTCTCCTAATGATAGCCATACATGTTTGTTCTTGAGTATCCCAATGAGTGGACAAGATCTGGTGGCCAGAGGTAGTGCGCCTCCTTCCTTCCGAGGCTCAGAAGTGGAGACAGTGCTCGTTAGTTGCATGACAACGACACGGGTCCGCGTCTCAGGGCTTCCTGCACACTGTATCCTGGGTTTCCTGGGGTGATGCTGACATCCCTCAGAGCATGCCGCTATGCTCTTGCAGCTGGGTTTCAGAGGGATCTGCCCAGATGTGTTGGGTTGTTTACTGCAGATGTTGAGATTTGAGCTTTCACCCTATCTAGGAGTCTCTGAAATTCTCCTTTGTGAAGTCATTGCCTTGAAATGCTATCATCTCTGGCCCCAGCAACATGTGGTGCATTGCTTGGCATTAGTAAAAGCCTAGATTTGAACCCAACATGTGTCTAAAACATATTTTTCTGTCCATCTATCCCAGTTATTTCACTGTTTTTATTAGAAGAGTCAGTCTTCTGCGGCCAGCAGCAGTGCATTCCTGGGGTTATTTGAATAGTTACCCACAGAGATGCAGGCCACAGGGACCCACTGGGAGCTGGGCCCACAGCTGGAGCTAAGCAATCTGTAGTGTCACATGTGTTCAGCTTGGAGTCCAAGTGCTCCCAGCTCCACACTCCACCTCTACACACACTGGAAGTTCCCTCTGGGCGTGTAGGGCTAATGGAACCTTCCTGGGTGAAACTTGGCTTTTATCTTCACCCCTAACAGCTACAAACTGGATCACTCTCTGCTCTCAAGTTCACCCCTCTTGTCCTTTTGAGCTCCATTCCAAATTAATTTTCTCTGTATAATGAGTTGGTTCCTAATTCCAATAAACTGAACCCGGGAGGTAGAAGTTTGAGATAGGTAGAGACTCATTTTGTTTCTTGAGTGAAAGGAATTGAGGAATTATTTCTAATCAGCTTTTGAGTGTAAGAGCTTCTGAGTTACGCCCCAGGGAGAAGAGGCAAAAAAGTTCCAAAATGCTTTAAAGTCATTAAAATGGCAAATTTAAAAAACAGTAAAAGAATATTTTAAGGTCCCTTCAAAATGTGGAGCTGACCTTTCTGACTGCACCAGGCAGACGCCAGACTGACTGACAGTGGCGCAGGGGCCCGAGCAGATGAGATCAGAGTGCCTTTTGGTGGTTCACCCCTGGGTGGGTGGCTGCTTCCAGCCGCAGCCCCGCGGGGGGGGGGGGGGGGGGGGGGGGGGGGGGGGAACGGGACGACGACGACCCCCTCCCCTCCCCTGCCCTGCCCCTGCCCTCCCCCCTCCCCCTCCCCCCCTGCCCTCCCCTCCTCCCTCCCCTCCCCTGCCCTCCCCTCCCCTCCCCCCTCCCCTCCCCTCCTCCCTCCCTCCCCCCCTCCCCTCCCCTCCCCTCCCCTCCCCTCCCCTCCCCTCCCCCCTGCCCTCCCCTCCTCCCTCCCCTCCCCTGCCCTCCCCTCCCCTCCCCCCCTGCCCTCCCCCCCCCTCCCCTCCCCCCTGCCCTCCCCTCCTCCCTCCCCTCCCCTGCCCTCCCCTCCCCCCGCCCTCCCCTCCCCTCCCCTGCCCTCCCCTCCCCCCGCCCTCCCCTCCCCTCCCCTCCCCTCCCCTCCCCTCCCCTCCCCTCCCCTCCCCTCCCCCCCCAGCGGCGCCCGGCCCGCGGGCCGGAGCTGCGGCCGCGCTCACCGCGCTGTGTTCTCCCCGCAGTCTTCAGCTACAACACGGACTCGCGCCCCACGTGCGCCACCAGCCGACACCAGTGCTCGGTGCACGCCGAGTGCAGGGACTTCGCCACCGGCTTCTGCTGCAGCTGCGTCGCGGGCTACACGGGGAACGGCCGGCAGTGCGTGGCCGAAGGTCTCTGCTCCTCCGCGTCGGCGGGGGGCGGGGGGGCAGGCGGTTCCCCAGCTCGATTGGAAATGTTGCCGTCAGCCGGCTCGGACGGGGGCTGGCCTTGAACCCCGCGCCCCGTGTCCCCGCGCTGCCGAGAGGGCCCCTGTCCCTGCCGCGGGGACGGGACGCCGGCCACCCCCAGGGCCGCCTGCAGGGCCGCCTGCAGGGCCACCCCCCGGTCCACCCCCAGGGCCGCCTGCAGGGCCACCCCCAGGGCCGCCTGCAGGGCCACCCCCCGGGCCACCCCCAGGGCCGCCTGCAGGGCCACCCCCCGGGCCGCCCCCCAGGCCACCCCCCGGGCCACCCCCAGGGCCGCCTGCAGGGCCACCCCCCGGGCCACCCCCAGGGCCGCCTGCAGGGCCACACCCCGGGCCGCCCCCCAGGCCACCCCCAGGGCCGCCTGCGCGGACGGGGCTGGCCGGGTCCAGTGGCGCGGCCCGGACCGGGGATTGTGGGTGCCGCTCGTTCCCCGTCGCCTTCACCCCTCGGAGCTGGCGCAGGTTGGGACCCGACGTCCACGGGTTAAACCCCGGAGCTGGCGAGGCCCGTTCCGGCCCCATCCCCGGGGCCGCCCTTCCCACGCCCCACCGGCCCCCGGTACTGGCCGGGCACAGGGTGACCACAGGTCCTGCGGGCGAGCCCCAGATGGGACCCAGCTGTGGCGTGTCCCCCGCGCTCTGCTCCGGGGGCCCCCGCTCAGGGTCACGAAAGGCTGGAGGCTCCAGATAACAGTTTACTCAGCAGGAGCCCTGGGGGGGGGGGGTAAACTCCAACGAAAACAAAAGCCACAAAAACACTGCCATAGTGAACATTCTGGTTCCTGCAGATGCCAGATTACCTCACTTGTCACTGGCCATTTTCCTGGTGTTTAGTGAGGAAACTCAATTGCTGCTCAAAATCTGACTAAAGTAAAACTTGGAAGAATTTTTCTGTTTTTCAGATCCCCTGCCATCGCTATAGTTAAAAGTTTTTTAATTTTCTAAAAAAAAAAAGCTGCCTTCTGGTGCACAATTAGATAAAGTGAGTTTTGTTAAATAACAACTTTGGAAGTGAAAGAAAATTTTGTATACTTCATTTGGGGAGATGTTTTTAACTTCTATAAATGTGTTTTCTGTTGTTTTTACAAATCGCACCACCCAGGGGTGGTATGCCTGAGCTCTGTTTTGGGCTTGGCTTTTGTACCCTGGGGGAAGCTTCCAGAATGCACAGTGAAAGCCTCTCCTCAGGGCAGTCCCGGAGGCTCTCCCGTGCCAAGCGTCAGAGCTGGGAGTGCTGAGCGGTGCACTTGGCTGCAGGCTCAGATATGACAGGCCGTCGGCCCACATTTTAACATTACATACACGCCCAGCAAGAGTCTGGTGGTTTAAACATTTGTTGGATTCTTGCAACATTTGATACATTTTTTTAGCTCAAAGTTTGGTGGAAAAAAGTTGATTTCCTTACCTTGGTTTTCCTGCCTGTTGCTGTGATTGTCTGGGGATGTGTTTCTTCAATGTTAGTCTTCTAATGTCACAGCGTCCCCAGTCCTGACAACCTGTGCAGAAGTGCTGTCTGTCCAGGGCTGTTCAGCAGCTTTCCTGAGGACTCACTTTGCACAGAAAATTGCAGAGGTGGAGCGAGGGAATGGATGTGAAAGCCCTGTCCCTAGTAATTTTTAATCTAGGAAGAAAACCAGACCGGTACAATCAACAATTGATGAAGTTAACCTATACCAAATCTATACCCGAACAGTCCAAGGTGACCAATTTACCTCTTCAGTTTTTATAAAGATAAAATGAACACACTTGTTTAAAGTAGACAACTTGGTGGGCTTTAGTATATTCACTAAGTTGTATAATTCTCACCAGTACCTAGCTTTAGAACATCTTCATCACTCCAGAAAGAACTCTGTACCCATTAGCAGTGCTCTTGGTCCCCCCAAGCCCCCAGTCCCAGGCAGCTTTCTGTCAGTGTGACTTCCCTGTTCTGGAGGTTTCATATGAATGGAACCATACAACATGTGACCTTTTGTGTTCGGCTTCTTTCACTCAGCATAGTGTTTTCAAGGTTCACACATGTGTTAGCATGTGTCAGTGCTTTGTTCCTTTTTTCTAGCCAGATAATATTCCATTGCACAGAGAGGCCACGCTTTGTTATTTGGGTGGCTCCTATCTTGGCCATTAGGAATAATGGGGCTAGGAAGGCTCGTGTACACATCTTTGTGTGTACATGTTTTCTGTCCTCTTGGGTACACGTTAGGAGGTGGAATTGCTGAGGATCCACAATGAAATCTTACTCCTAAAGAGCAGACTCATGTGTGATGGAGGTCAAATGGTAACCTTCAGTTTTCTTATTTAAGTACAAGAACTTAATTTTTTTAGAGCTGCTCTTCATTAAACAATAACAAATATATGCAAGTTATAAATATTCAAACATTATAAAGACATAGAGTGTAGGAAATGAAAGTCCACCGTATCTCCCCGAGTTAACCACTGTGGGCAGTTTGTGTACATCTCTTCAGATATTTCCCTCTAGGGAGATGCTGACATTTTTTGTTAATGTAACTTTTAAAACAAAAACAATACCCCGGATACACTATTTGGCAGTTTATGAAGAAAGCTTTTAAATTTGCGGCAGGTCTCACATCTGTCCCAGTTGTCCGAGTGGAACAATCAACACATCCCCATCCACAAGGGGGTCTTGGGTGGGTGGGCATGTGCGTGGCTGTGACGTCTGCCCACAAGGCCCGCGTGTGGGCGTGGGCTGCAGTGAGCTCCAGGGCCAGGCTGGCGGCTGAGCTGGGAACCGGGCTGTATTTCAGCCAGAGATGCTCGGTAAGGTGTCAGCAGTCAGGCCACCGACGGCTGAGTCCCAGGCATACAGTTCAGCCTTTCTGTTCCAGTGAAATGACTCATTCTGTTCCCTGCCTCTCAAAAGTGACCAATTTCATGGTCATGTAACTCTAGGTCACCCGTGACACTGTTCCTCCTGTAGTTCCTCTGTCACTCAGTTCCCACGGGAGCCCGTCCTGCTCCCCGTCATCAGTCAGCCTGGGGTGCAGGCAGGGCCGAGTTCCTTGGGCCACAGACTCAGGTGTGGGCGCTGTCTTCTTGGAAAGAGCAAGGACTTTCGCTGACCCCACAGCCCCTGACCCCAGTGCTGTTCCCCTCTTTGCTCTACAGGGATGGGTCCTGCCAGACGTGTTGTTCTTTTGTGAAAAGCTGGCTTCTCTGTTTGTCACTCAGGTTCCCCCCAGCGAGTTAACGGCAAGGTGAAGGGAAGGGTCTTTGTGGGGAGCAGCCCAGTCCCCGTCGTGTTTGAGAACACCGACCTGCACTCCTACGTGGTGATGAACCACGGGCGCTCCTACACGGCCATCAGCACCATCCCGGAGGCCGTGGGCTATTCCCTGCTCCCTCTGGCCCCCGTGGGCGGCATCATCGGATGGATGTTTGCGGTGGAGCAGGATGGATTCCGGAACGGGTTCAGCATCACAGGTATCACAGCACATGTTAAAGTCAGTGGGCACGGGGTGGGGTGGGGGTGGGGGCCTGGGGATGAACAGAAAGGGAACGCCACGTCTGCGGACAACTTACTAAGCCTTTTGTGGCTCTGGGAATAAGATGTGGTAAGATTGCCAGTATTTTTTCATTAACATATATTCACTAAGACAATAGAATTGCATCTGGACCAGGGACTCAGAAATCTCTGCAGGGCAGGTGATGCCACCTCAGTGCCTCATGACCCCAAGTGTGGGGCTCACTGACCCTTGTCCTGCTAATTTAGCTGCCTCCACACCCAAACCACTGACACTGGTCCTTGATATGTCCTCAGTCTCTGCTTGGAGGAAAGGAGCCTGTCATCTCCAGCTGGCAAACACAGTCCTCACAAGACTCAGGACACCTAAGTCTCCTTGGAGCTCCATAGACACTGGCCCTGCCAGGGAAAGGTGTCTCTAGCAGACATGTGGGGGCAGATGGCTGGGGGGACATTCCGAGTGCACTGGTGCCTCTCCTTGCTCTGCCCACCTGCGTGTGCTGGAGGCCTTTCCTGGAAAGGCACAGGTGGCAGAGCCTTCGTCCCTCATCTCTGGCCGTGTCCAGGACCTGGAGCCTGTTGTCTGGGGCACAGGTCCGTAGCTGCTGCCCCCGACTGCCTCTCCCCCCCTCCGCCCACCACCCAGCCTCGCTAGAGCCTCAGCCATGGCTTGGTTGTGGACACACTGCTGAAAGCAGGGGCTCTGGGCTTTATACCAGGACGCTCTAAAGTCACAGGGCATAGACGCCAACTTCCAGAAGTGTGGCCATTTTTAGAAAGGAGAGCCTTTATATTTGAGAAGAGGTGAATCTACCCATCAGATAGCTAACCTGTGGCCTAAGGTTTTTTCTCCGTTCCTCAGGCACATAGATCCTGAGTGTTATAATCATGTTCACATTCTTTTGCTTGTAGACGTCGTCGAGCTTTACGGTCAGACCCACAGACCCTACTCCTCCCCCGCATATCTTTCCCTGGGTGATGCTTTGTAACATGCACCCACTTCAGCGGGGCTAGGGAGTCTTTACAAACTCCCCACAGCAGCAGATCTTTGTTGCTAGCGTGGTTCACTTCCCCAGCACCTGTGCTGTTAGCTGGACGTCAGCCTGGAGGCTGGATATTACAAAGCAGGAGTTGTCAACTTTTTCTGCAAAGGGCCAGAGAGTAAATAGTTTCAGCTTTGCCTAAATATTTTAGGCTATATGGTCTCTTGCGACTCAACTCTATCATTGTAGAGAGAATATAACCATAGATAATATGTAAGGGAATGAGCGTGACCATGTTCTAATAAAACTTTATTAATGGGCACTGAAATTTAAATGCTATGTACTTTTCACATTTCATGAAATATTCTTGTGACTTAAAAAAATTTGCAGATGTAAAGACCATTCTTAGCTTAAGGGCTGCCAGTGGATTTAGCCCGAGGGCCACAGCGTGCCAGCCCTGCCTCAGTGGGAGTATGTGCGTGTGGGAAAGGGGGAAGCTGAAGGGGAAGTGCTTTTCCTGCCTGTCTGGGGCTGCTGCCCTGCACACACCCTGGGCAGTTCTGAGTCAATCCCAGTGTGCGCTCTGGTGGTTTCTGGTTTGCCCTGGAGAAGCCCCCATCCTGATCAGGACTTAGCAGACATCTGGGAGCACTTGACACCTGGCAGAGCACTGTCTAACGTACTTCATTCATCTCATTTCCACAAGATAGATCGCAACCCTTTTATCATCAGGAACTGGAGGCTCAGTGGGCTCAGTTCACCCAACCAGAAGCTAGCAGTTGGGTGTAAAATCCTGGTCTTCTGCTTTTTCCAGCACAACCCCGGAGCCAACCCATCTTGATGCTGGTTTGTGGCTGGGAAACAGCCTCTCTCAGTTGGGCCACATGGATGTCCCAGCTCTGCCCTCAGGTGTCATCAGCCCCATTTCTACCAACCAAACTAAAGCACCTCCAGAAGAGGTGCTACCCCATGGCCCTTGACCAGCACTGTGCACCTAGGGCAGGCACAGAGGCGGCTTTCCTGATGGCAAAGTGAAGGATGACCTTGCTTTCCAGGGGGCGAGTTCACCCGCCAGGCTGAGGTGACCTTTGTGGGGCACCCAGGCAAGCTGGTCATCAAGCAGCGGTTCAACGGCATCGATGAGCACGGACACCTGACCATCGACACGGAGCTGGAAGGCCGTGTGCCGCAGATCCGGGTTGGCTCCTCGGTGCACATCGAGCCCTACACGGAGCTCTACCACTACTCCCGCGATGGTGAGGGGACAGCCTGGTGCCTGCACGGCTCCTGGCCACCACTGTAACAGCTGAGCTGCTGCAGTCTCCTGGGCCGCAGAGGGAAACACTGGGCGATACCTAGTAATACCACCTCTCTCCCAATGACAGACACAGTTCACACTCACTCCAGAGAATTTAGGACAAAAAGAAAATAAGCATAACTTAGAGTCACAAAACCAGGCTATAACTCTTATTAAATTTACATGTATTTCCTTTCAGCCTTTTCCCTAGTATATATAAAACATCCCAATATATGTACCCACATATATACAATATCCCAGCAGAAATAGCTCAACATATTATATAATTTTATTGTGCTATACATCTATATGTAGTTTTTAACTACTTATCAATTTACAGCAAAATTGAAAGTAATGCAATTTCCACATACCACTTACCCACTTCACCGGTTGTTAATATTTTGCCACATTTATCATTCTCTCTCCCATACACACACACACACACACACACACACACACATATATATACATACAGATAGTAAGTTGTAGACATCGTAACCCTTTATCCTGTAAAAATGTCATGTGTTTTCCTAAGAATAAGAACATTCTCTTACATGGTCGCAGTACCATGATCAGAATCAGGATATTTAACACTGATGCAATATTACTGTATAATCTACAATCAGGTATATAGTCTTTCTTTAAATAAAATTGCAATCATATCACATTATTATATTTTCACTTTTCCAGTTAATATCAAATCATGAGTATTTTATGGTTTTAAAAACACTGTTTAATGAATCTTTATGGTTCTATTATATGACTTAATTTAAAACATCCTGTTTTCTAAAGCTTGGTTATTTCCAATTTTCCCTTGTCATAATGAGTTGAAAATGACCATCTTCATCATAAATAACTGACCAAATTTCTGATTCTTTTCTAAGACTCAATGCCTAGAAATAGAAGTACTGAGTCAAACAACAAGAACTTTTTCAAGGCTCTTGTTCAGCTGCCATCCAGAAAGGTGGTACCAGTTACTAAGGCTCTGTGGCTTGATGGGCTCTCCTGGGGGTGAGGTGGGTGCCTAGGAGGTGGAATGAGCAGCAGGACCCACTTGCGGTTCTCTGCAGTCAGATGGTGTTTCTGGCAGCCCAGCATGTGGTAGCTGGACGAGAGACAGCTTATACTAATCTTTTATTTATTCTCTGGCTTTATTTTGAACTACAGCACAGCACACAAACATAAAGAGTCTTTTATACTTTTTTTTTTTTTAAATAGGAAGTGGAGAGTTTTGTGGTGGGGTGAAAGCAGGCTGTCTTCTGAGTGGGAAAGACTCTCTCTCCTCTATTGAGGTTTGCTCCCAGCACTTAGTAACTTGTCAGAAATTGGCTACTGAAATCCATTTAATGTTTTAAAATATCAGTGAACTGCTTAATCTAGGGTTATACATAGCAACCACTATTTATTGAATCCTAAATGAGATCATTTCTATAAAGCAATGAGCACTGTGCTAGTCACATAGTAAATGCTTCATAAGTGGTAGGTGATCTGAGTAGTATTCGCCTGCTCATTTCCAGAAGTTTTACCTACCTTATCTCATCCTCTCCCAAGCCATGCTCTAAAAGAAACAGGCTAAAGAAGTTAGTGACTGGCTTGTGTTCACACAGGTGGTGAGTGATGGTGCAAGGTGTGAGTTCAGATGTATCTCCTTCCAAGAGTGTGCTCTTTCCACTAGACCTTAATCTTTAGGTTGCTTCTGGGCAGCTTAGGAACTTGATGGGAAAAAGCAACACATATTACTGATGCAAATAATACCAATAATAGTATGGGAAATCTAGGTAGCAGAAGGAGTCTCCATGTAGAAATAAATGGTCTTATTTACCTGCTCCACCTGCTGTCTCCTGTGGAAGCCTTGAGGCCAGGGATCCCGCTGATAGTTCTGAGGCCTGGATGAAGCCTCTTGCATCCTTACGCTCCCTCCTTTCTCTCCCTGCCTCGTGTCCCTCTGCTCTCCTTTGTCCCCCTGCCTCATGTCCCTCTGCCCTCCTTTGTCCCCGCCTCATGTCTCTCTGCCCTCTGTCCCCCTGCCTCGTGTCCCTCTGCCCTCCTTTGTCCCCCTGCCTCGTGTCCCTCTGCCCTCCTTTGTCCCCCCGCCTCGTGTCCCCCTGCCTTGTGTCCCTCTGCCCTCCTTTGTCCCCCTGCCCTCCTTTGTCCCCCTGCCTCGTGTCCCTCTGCCCTCCTTTGTCCCCCTGCCCTCCTTTGTCCCCCTGCCTCGTGTCCCTCTGCCCTCCTTTGTCCCCCTGCCCTCCTTTGTCCCCCTGCCTCGTGTCCCTCTGCCCTCCTTTGTCCCCCTGCCTTGTTTCCCTCTGCCCTCTCGCGTCCCAGTGATCACATCGTCCTCCACCCGGGAGTACACCGTGACAGAGCCTGAGCGGGATGGTGCTGCTCCCTCGAATGTCTACAGTTACCAGTGGCGCCAGACCATCACCTTCCAGGAGTGTGTCCACGATAGCTCCCGGCTCGCCCTGCCCAGCACCCAGCAGCTCTCGGTGGACAGTGTGTTTGTCCTATACAACCAGGAGGAGAGGATCTTGCGATATGCTCTGAGCAACTCCATCGGGCCTGTGCGAGGTAAGAGACGGCAGCTCAGACTGGGCATCGTGTACCTGCACGTCTCTCTGTGCTCTGGGACATACTGTTTTTTGTCTCCTACTCATTAAGAGGAAAATTATGTGAAAATATCTAACAGAAAAAAACTGTCTTGTTACCTGTGGTTCTTAGAAAGCCCATCTGTTTGGCTAACCGAAGGCCTCATTACTGTTTGGGGTGAAGGGTGCTCACCTGTGACTTACCTTACAGAGAGGGCCATCCAGGGCGGCAGCTGGCTCTGGAAGGGCTTTTTAAACACTGTAATACTCAACCCCGAAAGGAACATGTGGTCAGGGCCTAAGGAAATCCAAATAAAAGCCGCCGAAACGCAGACAGCCTACAGCAACCTGCCCCATGCCGGCAAGTTGTGGGTGCTTATGGCTACGTGGAAGGAGCCTGCATTTGGGGGAGCTACGGGGATCTCTGCCAGATTTCACGTGGTCCCAATCTTCAGGCCCCTGGGGTTTTGCATATCTGGGGTGCAGGCAGTAAGGTCTTGCTCTTTGTCAGTGACTTTGGTTCTGCTGCCGCACCCAGATCCCTTCTCCAGCTGATCAAGTCTGCCCTTGTCTAGCTCCACGGAGCAGGAGGGCACGTGGCTTCTCCTTCCTTTAGCAACTGTAGCTTAAGGCACCAGGGGTTGGCGCCTTTTTTGTGCAGTGGTGAGACGGTAGACACTGAGGCTTTGCCAGCCAGCCGGAGTCTGTCGCAGATCTCGGCACAGAAGCAGCCACTGACCGACGGCAAGCCAGTGGGTGTGCGGCTTCCGGGACACCTGCTTCACGACGGGGGCGGGGGGCCGGGGGCCTCGCTCTGTCTTGGAGGCGGCTGGCCTCCCGCCAGGCATTCCTGCCGCAAACACTGTCACTGCGCGCCTGTCGGCCGTACGGTAACACTGTCGTAAAAAGAGGTAAACCGCGGAGCTCGCGCGGTCTGAGAGCCGAGCCGCGGGCCTAAGCCTCCGGAAGTCAGGGGGCGGCCGGAAGTCGGGGCGCCGCGCGGGGACGCAGTGAGTCTGGAGCGGAAGCGAGGTCTGCGCGCGTTCCCTTCCCGCTCGGACTTTCAGTGGAGAGAAAGCGGTGAACTAGTGGTGGTCTTAGGACAGTGAGCCTTTCTTCCAGGTGACACAGTTTTGTCCCAGATTTTGCTGGTTCCCTGTTTTAAAACAAGCGCGTGGGGAGCAGGAGGGCCGCGGTGCCACCACAGAGATCAGGATCGTCCCAACCCACGCGTGGCTTAGGCGTATTCACGGGATTTGTAGTTCCCAGTAGTCTTCCTAATTTTACGATGTCCTCAGTGCCCTTCTTAGGCGTCGTGTTTTGTCTTTTACGGTCAATTCTGCGGTGGGAGCGCCCGCAGGTTGCTGCCCGGGCCCTGGCCCCAGGCCCACGGCCCACGGCCCAGGCTGGGCCTCGGCCCCGCCTCCCTCTCCGTGGCTGGAGAAGCCTGCGAGCGTTTCTGAGGACTCACTGTCTTTGTCTCTGCCCTCGCAGAAGGCTCCCCGGACGCCCTGCAGAACCCTTGCTACATCGGCAGCCATGGGTGCGACACCAACGCAGCCTGTCGGCCGGGCCCCGGGACGCAGTTCACCTGCGAGTGCTCCATCGGCTTTCGAGGAGACGGACGCATCTGCCACGGTACAGCCTCGGCCCTGACGCGGGGCGGCGGGGGTCCGCGGGGGACGCGTCCACGCCCTGTAACCCAGACTGTGCCGGAGGGGCGAGGCTCCGAGATGAGCACTGGTGGCATGGCCTCTAGGGCCCCCTGGAATGTTAGGGGCGCTGCCCCTTTATGTTGATCAGGTGCACTGCTCTAAGCCGCAGAGCAGAAAGTGTGAGGCCACACCCCACGCAGGTGCAAAGGGAAGCTAAGGTCAGGGCTGTTTATAACACGTGAAATACAAGGTTTCCAGGCACAGTTGCATGAGCCGCTTCACAGACACCATCTCAGTTAGTTCAGTAACTGTAATGAGATAGAGGCTTTCATTTCTGTCTTTTAAAAGTTATTTTAAATTATGGTAAAATACACATAATATAAAATTTACCATGTAAACATTTTTAAGCGTACAGCTCAGCAGCATTAAGTACATTCACCCTGTTCAACCATCACCACCATCGATCTCCAGAACTCTCTTCATAAAGCTCTGTTCCCATTAAACAACTTCCCATCCCCTTGCCCCCAGCCTCTGGCAACCACCATTCTACTTGCTATGAGTTTGCCTATTCTAGGGACCTCATATTTGTGGAATCATATAGTTATTGTCTTTTTGGACTGGCTTATTTCACTTAGCATAATGTTCTCAAGGTTCATCTATGTTGCAGCATGTGTCAGAACTTTATTCATTTTTAAGGCTGAATGATATCCCTTTGTATGCATATACTACATTTTTAAATTTATCTGTCAGTGGACACATGAGTTGCTTCCATTCTTTGGCTATTGTGAATAATGCGAATATTTGCATGGCTGTGCAAATCTGTCTTTGAGTCCCTGCTTTCAGCACTTTCAGGTTTATGTGCAGAAGTGGAATTGCTGCATCCTGGGGTAATCGTGTGCTTGGTTTTCTGAGGAACCACCATACTGTTTTCCATAGCAGCTGCACCATTTTTCATTCCCATTAACTGTGCAAGGGCTGCACTTTTCTCAACATCCTCGCCAACACTTATTTTCTGTTTCTTTGATAGTGACCATCCTACTGGGTAGGAAATCCATTCCTCTTGTTATATTTGGGAAATTGAAGCTCGTTCAAGTGAACTCATGCCTCTCACTAGAGTCTGTGACTCCAGTGTGTATATTATGCTGTCTTCTCATTGAACTTATTTTATTACTTATAATTTAGTTTCAGATACTTTCACATAGACAGCCTGATATTTACATGTTTGTTGTTAAATTGTAATCTGCTACCAAGGGGAGCTTAGTTGACTCCAAACTCAACGAAGAGTATGAAAACTAGAGGCATCTACTGTGAGAAAGTCCGATTCTTTTTTTTTTTTTTTTTCTTTAAATATATCTTTATTGATTTCAGAGAGAGGAAGGGAGAGGGAGGGAGAGAGACAGAAACATCAGTGATGAGAGTGTCATTGATCGGTTGCAGCCTGCAACCCGGACATGTGCCCTGATCGGGAATCGAACCCTGATTGCCTGGATCCCAGGTCGACGCTCAACTGCTGAGCCACGCCCGGCCAGGCAAGAATGTCCGATTCTTTAAGCTGTTCTACCTCAGTCTGCACCAGAGGGCTCACTAATAAACGTGAGATGCCCGGAAGAAGTCTCCCCAATGAAATGAGGGGTGTACACATGTACATTTGAGCAGCCCCTGTGAATGACTGTGGTATGAGAATCTGAGCCCAGCAGCCTTGGAATGTGGGAACAGTGCCTTAGGTCTGGAATCCAAAGCCTCCAGTTAATGGCGAACTTAGCATGCTGGTTTAATGTGAAGGTTAGAAGACCCTGCTGTCTTGGGTGTTGCTGTGTTTGCGTCAGAGTGAAATGGGAATAGGTTGCACAGTTGTTTAGCCGGCTTACTCATAACTTTGTACGTGTGGGGGAATTCAGTCTGAATCTCATCTGCCTTGTAACATCACTGGGGAGGGGATAAATTCTTACTCATCTCAGATCAGAGTTCCCCAGTGTTTCCCAAAAGAGCCTGATAGTCTTGAATGGTTGAATTTGCTCTGGGCAGTTTGAAGCAGCATAATACTGTGGTTGTGAAAGCAGAGCCCTCCCAGGGTTGAGAGGACAGGATGGACACCATGCAGGGGTGGGGCATCCCATTCCTCCAGTCTTTATGGAGCCCTCCTTCAACTTCGTAAGCCAGCTGGATAATAGTAAAGCATGGAGACACTTCACCTGCTGCTGCCGAACCCCAGCCTCTGCTGATTCCACTCTTGGTGCCTGAACTGGTCGTCGTAGGGGTGCTTGCTTCAACCAGTCATGCTTGCACGACCAGCCGTGCTTGATGTGATCTGTCACTGCCACTCTCTGATGCCTTCGCCCAGGAAGACAGGTGGCCTTGTGTGGACTTGCTTTTGTCCTGTGGTTAGCCCTCTTTCTGGCAGATTAGCACCGGGGAATGTGAGTACTTCCAGGCAGGCCATGTTTTTTTCAGGGTCACTAGAACGTGCCTCAGAGTGTCAGTACACTGAGACCCTAGGCTGTTGATAGGAAACTGCATTAAGCAGATCACTTCGTGTATTATTTTGGCCTGGGAAGGGCCTTAGGGGAGAATGAAGCACAGCCTTTGTGGTTCAGTGTGCACAGCATTAATAAGATGATAGGCAACACTGCAGGGCGGGTGTTGGTCAGACACTGCCCAGGGACCCTCCATGGTGCTTTGGAGATTTCCAGTTGAGTCACAGCTCTGCCTCTTGGCTCAATGGCTCCTGTATATTTCTCCACTGGGTTTCTGTAAAGGTAGTTTTGAATAAGCTCTCATAGAGTAATTTTGAATATGAACAGGCATTTAACAAATCCATCATGACATTCCTCTCAAAGAGCCTGGCCTTTATGAAAGGGACAAATTGGAGAAACTTAGAGTTGAAGATACGTGAAAAGTAGTCAAAAAGGGAGCAGTAATTAATTCCAAGAGTAATCTAGGATTTTTCTACTGGGTTAGAGAATGATTTATTTGAAAGGAAATCTCTTCCCAGAGAAGAGGTTGACCAGATACTGAATAGTAACAGTAATTTTCAAGCCGATATTGTGATGTTGTTTATGAGGGACAGTCATCACTAATTCACTGTTTCATTGAAGAAATGATTAAAGTCCTGGCCTCAGTTTAGAGAAGGGAAGATTTAAATTAGATGCTAGGAAGGATTTCCAAACTGCAAGGGCCATGAAATATTGGTGGGGAAATTGCTAAGGTCTTACTCTAAGAGAAGCTGTCACCAGCTCTTGTCATGCGTGTGGACCTGCATGGAGGTGGAGGTTGTGCTGAGGACCCCCATCCCACCGGTCCTCACACCCTGTCTGCAGTGGTTCTCCAGGTAGGCTGTGAGGGTCCAGTGCCTCTGTGATCTTCCAAGAAACTTTTGAAACATACTCCCTGTCCATAAAGCTTCCTGGGGAGAACGGAGCTTGGTGGTGATGTTCTTGTCCCTTGGATTGAAACCTGCTCTGTGCTCCCTCATGTGCTTTGGCAGTGGAGTGGCAGCCTTGGGGCCCTGCCGTCTGCACACGGCATCCAGATGTCTGTGCTGGAGTGTCCTGGGAGCTGTGGAGTGGGACAGTGGGAGCCAGAATGATCTCTTCTTCCCATGCTGGTGTCACCACAGCTGGTTGATGAGCTGTGAGGCGCACACTCGCTGAGCCCCCCATCTCCACGCTGCTCCTGCTGATGGAAGTGACCACCTTAGGAGGTGCTCTGTTCCTGAACCTCCCAGCTGTGCCTGGAACCGACATCTCGTGTCTGAATTTCACAGAAACATTCATTGCAGTATGTTTTCAAAAAGCTGAATACCATTTGGTTGGGTTTTTGCCTAGGTTGAGGTCCACTGGCAAGCTTTCTCTTATTATATGTAGTGATGTGTGGAGAGGTTTAAAACAAGTCTTCATTGTTTAAAAACTTGCTGTAGATATCGACGAGTGCTCAGAACAGCCCTCGGCATGTGGGAGCCACGCTGTCTGCAATAACCACCCAGGGACCTTCCGCTGCGAGTGTGTGCAGGGCTATCGGTTTTCTGAGGATGGCACGTGCGTGGGTAAGTTCTGTGTGTCTGATTTCCAGAATCTTTATTCACGTGGTGGATGTTAGTGCCTGTGGAACAGTGTGGCTGCAGGTAGCCATCCTGGCTGGGTGGAAGGCGTTGGAGTTGGGGGCAGTTTACAAAGCTGAATCTGATTTGTCCCTTTCCTCCAACTCCCTGGGGCGTCATATGTATAAGGAATCAGCGCTGTTACTGTTCACGCTAGTAACATCACCTCACCTGTTGCAAGCTTTGTATTTCTGTTTTTATAAAACTTTTTTTAATTCTTTTTTGTTTTGAACATGTGCAAAATTTATTCAGCTCATTAATTAATGAAGACACCAGTGGAGCATAAAATCATTTCAAAAAGACACTTTGAGGAACTACTTATAGGCCACTTGAAAGACAAAAAGAGGTATTAGAAAAAGAAAGTCTCTGACCGTATTTAGGAAGGGTCATTAGAACATGTGTTTGTCATTAGTTGAAGTATCAGCCCACTACATGTACTTTTTAACAGAAAAGTAGGAAACACATTCAACTGAAAGTATTTGCTGAAGGACACATCTGTCACGTCAATGTCAGGCAGCGCGACTCACCAGATGGGCCCTCAGGGAAGACCAGGAACCGTGCCTAATATGGATCATGACACGTTAGAGGTTTCGAAACTTACTTAAAAATTTGGACCTAGGAGCATGCAGGGTTGGGAAGCCAGAAAGCAAAGCTTGAGGCTACAGTCAGTCAGATGTCAGTAGCCAAGATCTTAATGAGCCATCAGGCCCCAAAGCTCAGGACAGATGAGAGTCAGATAGACTAAATCCAGGGCACAACCTAAGACACAGGAGAGCTTTGACCTTAGCCTGTACTCGACAGCCTTCACCTACCCACACTAAAATGAGGCTGTCTCTAGAAACCAGAAACTGATTCTTGATTTCTCAGTTTTTGTTACACCCCACTGACATCTCCCTGATGTTATTGAAAAGCATAAGACCTATTTTTGCATAAACAAGAATCTTAAGTCTCTTTTGCATTGATGAGTGGAGGTGATTTGAAAATTAATCATTGTAGGAAGTTAACCTGAGGAGCAGATATCTCTTGAAGTGACTACCCAGAACATGAACATTTTCTTCTAAGAATTACACCCCTCCCCCTTGCACATAAGGGTTGGTTCTGGCTGCTATGTTGATAGTGTACATTCCTACCCCTTCCGCAAAGCTGGTTGAACCAGGGGTGGTACCTAACACAAGTTGGGCCAGTCAACATTTCTATCCCCAGAAGTTGAAATTGGAATTCAGGAAGGCAAGTCAGTCTCCGCAAGTTGGTCAGACTGAGGGTATGCAAATGAAGGCACTACCAGACAGCGACCTTTTTCATGTTGCTCTCTGATGTGGTAGAGACTAGCCACATGTGGCCATTTAAGTTTAAATTAAATAAAATTGAAAATTAGGATCCTTACTTACCCCAGCCATATCAAGTGGTCAGTGGGCACCTGTGGCTAGTGACTACCATATTTAACAGTACAGATATAGAATATTTTGATTACTGAACAAGTTTTTTAAACAGCCCTGATTTACCACATGTTCAGAGAAGCAGAGAACACTTGTGTGCAGAGACAAGGGAAGAAAGTGGATCCATAGACAGAAGTAGAACCAAGAGACAAAGAAAAGGTGGAGATTAACTGTGTTTTCTACGCCTTTGTTCTAGTCTTGAGTATGTATCCCTGTAATAAATTCTCCTTTCTCACTTAAGCTGGTTTGTTTAGAATGTTTTACTTGCAACTCAGAGATGCTTAGTTAACATAACCTGAATCGTTTTAACCCTCCCCATTTTCTTTCTCAACACACTGTAGCACTGAATTACTTCGATAATTATTGCTATTTTTCCCCCTTCATTTTTATATCTACAATATGAGGGGTTTTTAACATTTATCTGCAGTAACAATTCCAAAATTTTACTGTGCAGGGAATATTAATTTTTAATTTTAAACCTTTAAATAATATGGGATAATTAGTTCATACAACCTATGGATAAAGCTTGGCTGGGGTAAGGTAAGGTGGTAGGTGTAGAATTAATTGGAGGGTGACTTGTTTATTTCCTCTATTAATTCTTTTGATTATTTTAATAGCTATTAAAATTAGACTTGTTTTCCCTTAAATTAGTCGCCTTGGGATTCCTGTGGAGGGGCCATCTTATTAGGCACTGCCTCAGATGAATTCTTTCTGATTTGCATCTAAAATTCCATTGGGGGCCATTCTACTTTTGGGTTTCAATTTTACAAGCCACAAGTAGTAACATAACTTCTGAGCCTTATCAAAGTAAGTGAACTGAGGTTATAAATGAGGCTAACTATGCTTTGAGTTGACGATGATTTGGTGATGATGATGATGGGCAAAGAAAGAGATTGTTTGAATTTTTCCATTTTTTCTTTCTGCTGCACTTTGAACTGTTGGTTCCAAGAATTTTAAGTTCAAAGATTCTTGGATAATTCCAGTCTGGAGGGCAGCGTGCTGAATGGGCCATCTGAATTCAACATTTCTTCCCAATTTAAAACAGATTTCTCTTTTACTGCCTCACTGACCTATCTCCTTGCCCTTCTTTGCTGTTATTAAACCCTAATGTGCTTTCTGTTTGCTCTGTCTCGAAGCTTGGATGAGGCTGCCGAGGTCGTAGGGTGAGGTGGAGTCTTGGGGGCTGGAGGGAACAGGCAGTTCTCATATTTTGAGTATGACCCAAACATCTGTGAGTTGAAAGAGGCCAGTCCCCTTTGCACAGAGTTGAGATTTCAGCTCTGCTAAAGTTGCTTCTATCTTTTTTTTTTTTTTTTTAACTAGAGAACAACAATTTCTGTGTATTTGGCCTGATTTCCCTTTTTGCTTTTTGAGATGGAGATTCAAGGGTTTATTTTTCCTGGCAACAACATCTACATTACATTTCAACTCAAATTTGGGTCGTGGGTCCTTTACGTCTTAGGTGGTAAAGTTCATGGTCCTGGGACAGGTATGTGTGGGGCAGGATGTCCTGGGTTTCTGGATCCAACCATTTTTGACGTCCATTCTCACTAGAGGGCCAGGCTAGGTGCAAATGTCTCTTCATAGGCATTTGATTTAGAGCAAGATACTTAACCTCTCTGGGCCTCAGTTCCTCACCTACAAAATGAGGCAGTTAGACTGCATCATGGGGGTACTATGTCCCATAAGCCCTTGGAGCTGACTCAGGAGCTGCTAATGAGGCTACAAGGAAGCCGTGGGCAGACTCTTATCCTCTGTCCCCAACCTTCATGCTTCCATTTCTTAATATGTCAAAATCTGAGCAAGATTTTCTTTGCATAATGGATCCCATTGCTCAGAAACAAGTGTGGAAACCATCTGAAGATCATGAAATTCCACTAAGACCTGGCATCATGAGGCTTCTCATTTCTCCCTCTGCCTTTAGACCCCATGCAGTTCTTTTTGCTGGGCCTTCACACCTTTCATTCGCTCCTCAGACTCACTGTGTGGAGAGATGGCTCACTGCGCCATACCAAGTCTGCCTAAATGCATCCAAACAAACTCTGGCTCTCACTGGATAACTCCGTGGTCAGTTTCACCTCTCCGGGAATTTCCTTATCAAGATAGGATCCGGGCTGGAAGGCTGGGTTGGGAAGGTTTCTCTCTGGGTCAGAGGAATCTGTTGTGGGAGGGCTACTTTGCGGACTTCCATATTTGGCAATTTCTGTACTCCTGTGACTTTCTCTTTTCTGCTGGGTAAAAACTTTTATGACTAATTGGAACATGCAGATTGGTGTCAGCTCACCTATAAATCACCTTGATGTGATGACATTGACACCCCCCTGAGCAAACAGTGGGGTTCTGTGACATGGCCTGGCATATGGAGGTGGGGGAAATTTGAGGTCCCACCAAGCCCTCATCGGGGCGTCCGTCAGCTGGGACCGGCCCGGGCTGAGCCTTGCCTCAGGAGTCCTGCTCTCTCCTTGCCTGTCGCGTTGTTGGGAAATTATTTTGAAGCATTAATTCTTGTGATCTTGTTCTCAGTGACTAGAGGCTGTGCGAGACCACCCTTTACACCCGCCCTTTGTCCTTTCTGATACGCGACTTCTCCCCAGCTTGGCCGCCTCAGCATCCCCTCCTTCTCCCTCATTCCCTCGTTTGCCACCCAGCAGCCTGCCAGTGTCTCTCGGGGACCACTGTCAGGTGGGTCAGGTGGGCGGCAGCACCTCAGAGCCAGCCACCTGCTCTGATCTTTCCATATCAGGTACAGTCCTAGAAAAGTGAAACCTCAACTTACAGTTTAATTCAATTAATTTTTAATTCCCATTTTGAGCCCAATTTTCTCTACTTTCCAAAACTTTCCCTCCATCCCACCCTGCAGCTTTCCATTGGTTGAAGAGCTGGAAATTGCCATTCGGAGGGTCAGGAGCCCCGAGGACAGCACAGCTGGGCGCACTGGTGTCCCCGCTGGTGTTTCAGGTCTCCTTCACGTGGGTGGGGTGGCAGTGTCTCTCTTGTGATGGGCCAGTGACTGCCCTGGTTTTAAAATTACTCCTCCTTGAATGAACATAAATCAGAAGAACCATTGAGAAGCTCCGTTTGTGTGAGGACTGGGGAAAGCAACCTGGGTTGTCAAGAGCCTCGGGAAATACTTTCCTTTTAATTGATGTGAAACATTCCCTAAAAAATGCTCTATTTATTTTAAAAATGAAAAAGGTAGAACTAAACTGTAAAGTTGACTTTTAAAGCTTATGTAAGAAGAAAATTCCTTTGGTGTGATTTAAAACATTAAATTATAAACTGCTTTTTTCGATCGGTGATTTAAGGAGTATAGAAACCCCTGTGTGAAGGTGACAGCTGGGCAGAGGACCTGAGGATCTGCACGTGCCTGCAGTGAGGGCCTCTGTCCTTGAGGGTGGGGGCAGGGGAGGCTCTGAGCAAACATTTGAAATAAGAGATAGAGAAAAGAAAGTACAGGGAGGCTTATCTCCTGGTGGTTTTCTGTCTGAATAGATCCTTCCCACCTCTTAGGCGTTACAGTTCTTCGAGAGTGTTCCCTTTCACACTTTGTAAGCTGATGGAGTTGGCAGGGTACCTAGAGACAGGAGGAGTATTAGAAGTGATGGGAAGGGAGGGAAGAGAACAGGGTCCAGGGAAACGGGAGTGTGTCCTTGGACTGGTAGGTTTTTTCGGGTTACTGTTTTTCAGACAGAAATTGGGACCATTTGTAGCAAATTAAACTCCAACTGCCTGTTGGTTCACAAGACTTGATGTGGTGGTGCCAGTCCCACAGGAGTTAGTCGACAATCTTGACTCGGGAGCCTAAGCTGCTGAGTGCACAGGCTGGGCCTCCAGCTGCCAGCACTTTGCTAACCTCGCGTCTGGCAGACTTTGGAGAATATCCTGGTCTGTATCTGTTCTCTGACAGTGCGCACAGTGCTCTGTCTCGAAGCACGGGAGCCAAAATAAAGTGGATAATCTTGGGAAGACCCATTGAGGAGGACGGGACATCCTGCGTCTGGGGTAATCCAGACCGTAGGCTTCCTTGGAGGGAAGGAAGGGTTCTGTTCTGATGTTGTGAGGGACCAGACTCCATCCTGGTCTTAGAGCTTTAAAACCAGAGGCTAAATGGTGTCGTGGGGCCTGCAGAGTACCTGAACCAGCCACTGGAAACCATCCCCAGACCTCAGCCCTTGGCTTCCATCTTGGTGGTGGTGGTTGTTGTTGATACTCACCCAAGGATATATTTTCCATTGATTTATAGAGAGGATGGAAGGTGGGGGAGAGAAAGAAACATCAGTGTGAGAGAGACACACCGATTGGTTGCCTCCTGCATGTGCCCCAACCAGGGCCGGGGATTGAACCTGCAACCAGGTATGTGCCCTTGACTGGGAATCGAACCCACGACCTTTCAGGGCGTGGCGGTGTGGCCGACACTCTAACCACTGAGCCACATCGGCCAAGGCATTGACTTCCATCCTGAGGCAAGAGCACGGATGGGGTATTGTTGGCTCGCTTCCATGTCACTCACCCACTTCCTGAACCCTCATTCCATGAGTTGTGTCATCAGGACCCGTAGAAAACAATAGTCCCATTTACTGGGCCTCCCTGTGCTCAGCCTATTGGAGTAATTCCTGTTCCATAGAGAAAGAGTGTGAGGCTCTGGGGGTTTAGGATTTACACAGGCCATGTGGTGGACACATGCACACCTGGTAGAAACCCAGGGCTGCCTCCTCCAAAAGCCCCACTGTCTTTCTCGCATACCTGCCCACTGCCCTAGAAGTTCATTTCTCCTTCCTTGGTGGGAAATGGGTGGCCTTGACCTCAGCATTCACAGTGACCATCCCACCTGCCCAGTGAGCCCCAGTTGAAGACACTGTGCAGAAGTCTCAGATCCTTAGCTCCAAACATTCCACCAGCAGAGTTGCCCTAGGGAGTGTGGGCCTGCGATGTTTCACCTCCACACCCAGATGACAGGGAAGTTGGGTGTGAGATTGGTGTGGAGAGTGGACCCACACAGAGCCCTGGGGTGAAACTGAGGTGGAAGCTAGGATGAGTGACCAACCCTGGTGTCATTCTGTGAGGCCTAGTCAAAGGCTGAGTCCAGGTGAGAGGAAATAGGAGACTGGTACCAGC
Organism: Miniopterus natalensis; assembly: GCF_054644295.1. NCBI lineage: Eukaryota > Metazoa > Chordata > Mammalia > Chiroptera > Miniopteridae > Miniopterus > Miniopterus natalensis. The sequence goes on from NC_142101.1 coordinate 4,731,281, forward strand.
CCTGTGGGAAACAGGATGTGAAGCCTGAGAGATGCTGGAGGCCTGGGCTCCAGGCACCGCCCCCTAGTGGACTAAACCACTGTTGTGGAGGGACCTGGGAAGGCCACTGGGACTTCTTAGGGCCTCCCTTCTGAACATTGTGTCCACTTGTGTTTGAAGCTGTCGCGGACCAGCGCCCTATCAACTACTGCACGACAGGCCTGCATGACTGCGACATACCCCAGCGGGCCCAGTGCGTCTACACGGGTGGCTCCTCCTACACCTGCTCTTGTCTGCCAGGCTTCTCTGGGGACGGCCGGGCCTGCCAAGGTGTGTGGGGACTCTGATTTTTCTCTCTGTATAACCTGAAAAAAATGCCCTGTGGGGTACTTATCATATGCTAATTACCGGCTCACCCTGAGTTTAAAAGAGTTGTTCTCTCAATTCTGTTGGTGAATGGGCTGCATTTTGTCTTTCTCTAGTAGTTTGAACTATGCATTTTCTTTTGGGGACTGTTCTTATTGGGGAAAACACTTGGCCTCCCCCCTGGTGTTTTGTTCTGTGTGACTTGCTCGTTCAGGCAGCAGTTATACACCTGCTGTCTGCTAGGAACTGGGGAGGGGAGGATTGTCTTTTACGAAAAGAAAAACCATCCTTGCATTCATGGAGCTTAAAGTCCAGCCATTTATTTAATAAGGTGTGTAGCCATTCACCTGGCCTGCTCTAATCATCTCCAAAAAGATGAGCTTTGCTTATTGAATAAAAGAGTGGAATAGAGAGCAAATGACCCCACAGAACTCTCAGACCTGAACAGTCCTGCGCTGGCCACCAGGGCTCTGTGGATAATTTAGGTAAATAACTGTCAACATAGTGCCCCAGTCCCTTGTTCTGCTGGATTACTTAGCTTTATACCACGAAGTATTTCTGAAAAGTCCAAGGTTTTCTAGGATAGATTATAATTTCTGAGAGACTGTCTCTTCATTACTGACCATGTGAATTTTCTCTAGTCACTGAGGTTTTCTGTCCAGCAGTTAATCTGTCTGCAAACCCTCAGACATTTTTGAAGCCCTCATTTATGATGAGAAGAAGCATTTTATAATACAAAAGAATCCTTCCTTTTTTCCGTTTGATGAAAACATTATCATCAAAGTGAAACAGTTTGTAAATGCACAAGATAGACATTGGGGAGTTACTGGTTTGATAATTAATGTTGGGTGAATTTTAAATCACTGTTACCAGATCAGAAACAGGTTCCCATAGAGTTGAGCAAGTGGCTTAAATTGCTGTGTAAACTGTGGATTCCAGAAGAAATCTCATTGTCCTGGGGCCTGGGGCAATTTTGCAGATGTGGATGAATGCCAGCCAAGCCGCTGTCACCCTGATGCCTTCTGCTACAACACTCCGGGCTCCTTTTCATGCCAGTGCAAACCTGGTTACCGGGGAGATGGCTTCCGCTGCATGCCTGGAGGTAAGGTGCTAGGACATTTGGAGTCAGTGGGCCGGTGCCATATGGGTGAGTACTGAGTACATGGCCCTGGGAGGGAAGGTGAGGTGGGGATGTGTGAGGCTCCATGGCAGTCCTGAGGGCTGTTGAGGTAAATCAGAGCGTGGCTGCAGTGAACAGGCATGCAGGTTGTGTACTGCTAACTACAGGGGGTACCAAGCATGAACCATCCTATACTGGCAGCCTGGAGTCTGGTTTTTCTGGTAACTTGAGTCAGCAGTGCAGGGTAAGAACTGGTCTGTAGCAGTCAGGTTCTCCAGAGAAACAGAATAATAGGATGTATGTATAAATATATATATTTATATTAAAGAGATTTAGTATAAGAAATTAGCTCACATGATTATAGAGGCTAGAAAGTCCCAAGATCTGCACTGGCCAGCTGGAGACAGGAGAGTTGACGGGGTAGTTCCAGTCTGAATGCTGGCAGGCTCGAGACCAGAAAGCCAATGTTTTCATTTGAGTCTGAAGGCAGGAAAAAGTCCATGTCCCAGTCGTTAGGTCATCAGTCCTTTTTTCTTTTTTTAATGTTTTTATTGATTTCACAGAGAGGAAGGGAAGAGATAGAAACGTCAATGATGAGAGTCATTGATTGGCTACCTCCTGCACACCCCCTACTGGGGATTGACCCCCCCCCCCCAACCTGGGCATGTGCTCTGACTGGGTGGTTCATAGGTCAACGCTCAACTACTGAGCCACGCTGTCTGGGCAAGAATTCTTTCTTACTTGGGGAAGGTCAACCTTTTTGTTCTGTTGTGGCTTTCTACTGATTGGGTGAGGCTCACCCTCATTAGGAAGGGCAGACTGCTTTACTCAGTCCATAGAGTTAAAGATTAATCTCACCCAAAACACCCTCACAGAAATACCCAAATAATGGTTGACCACATATCTGGGCTCTCTGTGGCCCAGTCAAGTGAGTGCATAAAATTAACCATTGCAGGTTCCTGGAGCTGTGTGGAATAGAACTAGGCTGGGGTGAGAGCAGGGGTGAATGGTTACCAGTTGGGGAAAGATGCAGGCTGGGGCCTCCATAGAATTGTTGGTGTTATGTGTTACATCTGGGCTGTGCAGCTTCTAAGGTTGCCTGCTGACCTAAGACCTGAGTGGAATCTCATTAGATCATAAGGACAGCGATAGCCTGAGGTCAATACCAGGAACTCGGGAAGCACTCAACAGAGGTTGTGGGATGAATAGGTATAATTGGCTGCCATTTGTGGAACCTACTGTGTACTTAGTGCTTTACGTATACTATTTCATATATTGTTTACAGTCACCTTTTAAAAGTAGGCGCTATTACTATCTACATTCATGCTAAAACTTAGAGATAAAGGCGCAGCCGAGGTCTCACAGGTAGTAAGGGTTAGGTCTGACTCAAACTTGGCCTGTCAGATGGACCCCAGCCTGGATGCAGCCTGATAACCATGTGGGATCCTGTCATGAGAGTAACCATGTATTTGACTGGAGTTAGCCAGTCATGTTACTGATTATTTTTAATTACTGCTGCTGCTATTGGCCAGACAGGTTTATGCCACCATGTTTCAATAAGAGATCTAAGTGGAAAGTTCCATTTCACCACTTTTTTAAGCAATTAATAACTATATCAGTGTCTGTCCCCTTCGCTAGCCTGTCAGTGCCCTGAGGACAGGATGTGTGTGCATTCTAGTTTGTATTTTTATTAATTAGGGGGGGGGGAGTGAGAAACATTGATGTGAGAGAGAAACATCGGTCAGATGCCTCCCACATGCAGCCCAACTAGGGATTGAACCTGCAACTTAGGTATGTGCCCTGACCAGGAATCAAACCTGCTGCCATTTGGTGTATGGGACTACGCTCCTTGGAACCATCTGAGCCACCCAGCCAAGGCTGTGTATTTTATTTTTATATCCCCAGTAACCAGTGGAGTATGTGGCCCATGGTGGGGCTCACAGCTGTCTAGAGTTGTTGAAGAAATAAAGGAATGCACCAGTTTCCACTCCTACCAGCAGCATTTATCCACACTCAGCAGGACTGAGTGTGACCAGTTTTTAGGATAGTTGATCATCCAAAAGGAGAAAACTTTCAGATTAAAGTTTAAATTTTGATATAACTACTTGTTGCTGGTCTAAGTTGTTTTCTGCTTAGAACAATGATCAGTAAGCTACTACTCATAGGTCAAATCCTGCCCACCTGTTTCTGTAAATAAAGTTTTATTGGAACACAGTTGTGCTTGTTTGTTTATGTATAGTCTGGCTGCCTTCATTCTACAAAGGCTGAGTTCAATTTGTGGCAGAGTCTGTAAAGGCCCACAGAGCCTGAAGTGTTTACCACCTGGCCCTTGACAGAAGTTTTCCAACCCCCGGCCTAGATGAACCCAGGCAGGGCCACCATTCTGTTCCTGAAAATATGGGTAGAAACTGTAGTAATGCCCAGAGACTCTGATCAGCAAGTTGCACAGAGAAGACTTCGTGATAATTTGAGTGGAGACATTCCAGTTGCTATTAACAATGACTAACATTCATTATTTCCTTCGGCTTCCTTCACATCTCCAGTTCAAAAAGAAGTTCTTTTAAACCTGACTCCTTGTCCCCCCTTTAAGGCTCTGTTGACTAAACAAACAAATCCAGACCTGCAGGCTGGGATGTAAGGAGGGACCAGGATGAAACCAGTAACAGCTACTTGCTAGGATTGTTTATGTAGTTAATCCTGTTCTTTTAAGAAAGTCAACATCCAGTTATATACTAGTGAGAATGTGCACTAGAAAATATAGTATTGTTTGTAACCTAAAGAAATCTAAATGACTATCAACAGAAGGAATGGACAAATGAGTTTTGGGACATTTCACACAATTGAAATAATATACAGCAGTTAAAATGAGTAAACTAGAATTAATGGGTAAATCTCAAACATGCTGAGCAAAAAAAAAGTTACAAAAGGATATATGCAGTATGATCCCATTTATATAAAATATGACCCTTTATGGAAATAAACCGATGCATGTGTACCCATATGTAATAAAACATAAAATGGCCCAGCTGGTGTTGCTTAGTGGTTGAGCATCGACCTAGGATCCGGGAGATCGTGCTTCGATTCCCAGTCGGCACATGCCCGGGTTGCAGGCTCGATCCTTGGTAGGGAGTGTGCAAGAGGCAGCCAACCAATGACCCTCATCATTGATGTTTCTCCCTCTCCCTCTCTCTTCCTCTCTCTGAAATCAGTAAAAATATATTTTAAAAAAGAGAAAAAGGAAAACATAAAATGCACGCATGGGAATGAGAGACAACAGCTGGAGAAGAAGGTTCCCCGGATGGTGACAGAGAGGGAATGGGTCAGGTGGGCAGGGCTACACAGGGGCTGCATTTATGTTCTAATGGGTCTGTTTCTAGCATGATTATGAACATATCATATTTTTCTGAAGTCTGTATGACTAAATATTTTATGAACTATTAACAGAAAAGTAATGTGTATTGTCATCTGGACTCCTCTTGCCAGACAATGAAGTGCAGAGATTAGACAGTTGGCATTTACTTGGCACTGACTCTCCGCAGCGGGGCTAATTCAAAAATACAACTGAACTGGCTTTAAGGGTGAGTCAGTTAAAGCCATGACTACTGCAGTGTCAACAGGCAAAACAGAAGTTATGATTCCCCACCCCTGCCCACCCCCATCCTCCCGAGCTCTGCCCCACAACCACATGTATTTTGAAGTCAGTTCAATGGGCTGCTAGCACCATTTTCTTTAAATGAAATGGGATGAAACAAAGTAAGGAAATATCAGAGTATGTAGAGTGTATGTAGTAGGAATAAATATTGTTTTATGAAAGGATACTTGCATATATGCTTGTACTTGCATGGAAGAGCGTGCGCGTGTGAGAGAGAGAGAGAGTGTGTGTGTGTGTGTGTGTCTGTCTGTCTGTCTGTCTGTGTGTATGTACTGAATTGCCGAGTGGGTCACGGTCAGAAAGTTTGAAAGCTGCCATATCAGTTATCTTTTGTTGTGTAACAAATTTTCTTCAAAGTTAGCTTCAAGCAATAAACATCTATTATCTCACAGTTCTGCGGGTTAGGAACCCAGGAGCAGCTTCAGTGTGGGGCCTTGTTCAGGGTCTCTCATGAGGTTGTCAAGACATTAGCCAGAGGGAGCTGCAGTCTTCCCTGAGGTCCATCTGGGGCTGAAGAGCCCACGTGGTGTTGGCAGGCCTCAGTTCTTCGTGGACCGTGGACCAAAGACCTTGTTTCTCATAGCACAGGGCTGCTGAAGTGTCTTCAAGACCTGGCAGCCAGCTCCCTCCAGGGCAAGTGAGAGAGAACCCAAGATGGAAGCCTTTTGTAACCTAATCTTGGGAGTGACAATGCTGTCACTTCTGCTGATACTATTAGTCACAGGCCCGTCCTCAGCAGTGGGAAAGGGAACTGCGTTAAGTGTGAGAGTACCGTGAGGTAGAGATTGGGGGCCATCTTGGAAGCGGGCTACCACGGCCACGACCTTGCCTGGACAGTGTCTGGGGGAAAGTCACTGACTAGTTTGGGGAGGTGGGGAGCTTATTAGAGGATCAAAGAGGAGTCTAAAAAGTCTAGGGCTGCCCGGCGGGCGTGGCTCAGTGGTTGAGCATCATCCTAGGATCTAGGAAATCACAGTTCGATTCCGGGTCAGGGCACATGCCTGGGTTGCGGGGCTCGATCCTCAGTGGGGGGCACACAGGAGGCAGCCGATCAGTGACTCTCTAATCATTGATGTTTCAGCTCTCTCCCTTCCTCTCTCTGAAATCAATAAAGATATATTTAAAATAAAAATAAAATAAAGTCCTGGGCTGGAGATGTAAAGCCTGGTCCTGAAGGGCAAATACCAAGCCTGTGGAATCTGAGCACCTCTCCTCACGCTGGGCACCAGTCACACACACATACCAGCCCACTGTATCGGGCTCACACCGCACATCCTACAGAGAAAGATAATTAAAGAGATCAGGAAGTAGGACTGCAGGGAAGATGAAACATTTAGGACAGTATAACTAAAAGGGGAGAAAACTGCGGATCAAGAGAATGTACACTTAGTTTGTTACGTGTGGTTGTTTGTGTTACAGTTTGTACTTTATTTTAACAAACCTGATGTCAGAAAAGGAATTTCCTAGTTATACCTAGAATGGACTCTAGAACTTCTGTAATTTATCTCCTTTGTTTTATAAATAAGGAACACAAGGCCTGAGTATTTTCTTAGTTTACAAAAAGATTTCTTGAACTTTTTATGTAAAATAATTTTTATAGAAATTTTCTCAAAATTGAGTAAGACCTTTTTTTTTTTTAAATAGCTTTTTTTTTTTTTAATATATCTTTATTGATTTCAGAGAGAGGAAAGGAGAGGGAGAGACAGAGATAGAAACCTCAATGATGAGAGAGTCATTGATCGAGCCCACGGCCGGGCATGTGCCCTGACTGGGAATCGAACCCTGATTGTCTGGATCCCAGGTCAACGCTCAACCGCTGAGCCACGCCCGGCCAGGCGAGCAAGACCTTTTTAAAAGAAAAATATCCTTAAGGCATCCAGTGTAGGCTTAGATTGTTTTTATTATGGATAAATCTAGGGATCAACTTCTTTTACAACTGTAAAAGCAAAACATTTATAAAGTAAATTATAAATTATAGTTTTCCAGTCAACCTTCATTTAATGAAATCTGCATTCCTGCTGTTGGCTCCCCTGCGTAATTCCAGTCAGCCTGCAGAGAAGCTGTGAGATTTCTCCTTTGAGAGACAACAGCAAAGACTTTCCTTGACCCCACACCCGTCTCTCACCGCCATCCCAGTTCCAGCCTCTCCTTTGTGATTTAATCCCTCATAAGGGTTGTCTGGAGTTGCTGCACCCGCTTCGTCTTCTCACATTCTCTCTTTTTATCCTACCTTTTTATTGTTAAATAAAACAGATACTGAGAGTCAGACAGAACAAGTGTACAGCCCAAGGAGTGATTCTAAGGTGACCCTGTAACTACCACATGGGACAAGAAGCAGGACTTGACCAGCAGCCCCAGAAGCCCCTTCTGGTGCTTTGTCCCAGTCAGCCTCCTCCCTCTCCCCAAAAGTCACAACTAACTTGACTTTTACAGCAGTTACGTCCTTGCATTTCTTCATAGTTTATCACACGTGTGCATTCCTAAGCACTATACATTTAGTGTTGCTCATCTTTTCATCTGTAGTTCCCTCTTCCAGCCCCCCCTCCTTTGCATTTTGTGTATTGAAGCCTTGGAGCTGTGGAATTTCCCACCGTCTGGGTTTTGCCGATGGTACACACACTCCTGGCGCAGTCCAACGTGCTCTTCTACCCTAATGTCTGCAGACTGGCAGCTGGGTCCAGAGGCTTGATCGGACTCAGGTTCAGTCCTTTGGCAAGACAGTAGGTGGTGTATTACCTTCCATCAGAAGCACATGAAGCCTGCTTGTCTCGTGATGTTAGGAGCCATTTATGATTCTGGCCTAGACCTGTTCATTTCTAGGGAGTGGCACATGGTGAGATCTGTCCGTTCTTTCTCATTTGTGAGTTGAACTTGATGCTCATTTCTTAGGTCTTTTCATTTTTACTGGGTGGCAAAAGGTGATAAGTCTAAGTGTATTATCATGTGTGTTTTCATTTGTTAGTTGAGTACTTACAAAAAATGCTCCCCTCATCTACTCTTTAGTTTGCCCAGTGGTACATTTCATAAAGGAAAGTCAGGAGAGATGCTTGGGTCTTACCCTTACTTAGTAGTTGTCAGGATAGCAGATTGATTTCTTATCAGCCCTGGAAGGGGACTAATTCATTTTTAGTTTTTTAATATCATTACAAACTCATGGGTCTCAATCGGCTATAATTATTATACTCATTGTAGCGCTGAGTCCCGTCTTCGGCCCACAGGAACCTCTTCCAGTTGGCCCCCGGTCCTTTTAACACGATCCTAGTAGCTTCCTTGCTCTCGGGTATGACAAGGTGTATTTGGGTTCAGGTATATTTCCTGCCTCAGACTAGAACCAGCCATTTCTCCATTGAGCCCTGGTTTCTTTCTGTGGAAAATGGTATTGCAGGACCACAGTCTTAGCACTAGGGATGCTCAGAGCTAGGAACACTTGAGTTTTTGTTGATATTTCCGGTTCAAATTCTTGACTACAGGGTTTTTCTTAACCTCTTCTAGATTGTATCTGTAGCTGTTTTCTTCCACATTGAGAATCCTGGTTCTCAAGGGCACTGTGGATGACAAGATTTAACCCTTTGCGGTCGTATTAAATTTGGACATGGGTGTCGTACTGGTTGGAATTAAGAGCTTTCAGAGAAATTATGAACTGATACATGAATGGAGTTAAGATTCATACGGTTCCTTGCTGTGGTGGCTGAGAGCAGACATACGACCAGAACGGTAAAAAAGCTTTGGTGGCTGAGAGTAGGCAAACGACCGCAAAGGGTTAAGATTCGACCATAATTATTATTATTATTATTTTTAAAACAGGTTTTTAAAAAATATATCTTTATTGACTTCAAGGAGAGGGAGAGAGAGACAGAAACATCAGTGATGAGAGAGTCATTGATCGGCTGCAGCCCGCAACCGGGCATGAGCCCTGACCGGGAATCGAACCCCGATCGCCTGTATCCTAGGTTGACGCTCAACCGCTGAGCCACACCCGGCTGGGCCATTGTGAATGTTTCTTAAGCATCTGTGCGTTGCCACTGTGCTCAGCGTGTGAGTAGTAAGGTCTGTGCTCTGGAGGAGTCACACTGTCATTGGACAGGAAATGGGAATGCTCAAAACTCCTAGTGAGTCTGTCTTACCAGGGGCTGGAGACCCCACAGAGAGATCCCAGCGAGCTGAGAGGGTCTGCACTCGGCCTTGTAGGATGGGTAGGATTTGAACAGGAGATAGGGCGGGATAATAAAGAGGAGAGGCAGTTGGGCAGCCCTTGGGAGGTCGGACTATGGAGGATCCTGAAACCAGGCCCTCATGGCCCCTCCAACCACTCCCAGCCTCACAGCTCTCCCAGGGCCTTGTTTCCGGTTCTGTGGCGTCATTGCTGAGCCTTGCAGCTCCTCCATCCCATCTTTCTTTCCAAGTCCTCTCATCTAAATCCCAGGGAGCATGTGTCAGTCACCCTCACCAACACCCTGAACTTCTTGGCTTCTCATCCTTCCTTCACTCAGCCTGAAAACCTCAGGCCTTAGGTCACTCAGCCCCACACCAGGCCGCTTGGCTCAGCCACATGCTGTGCATATTAGGGACTTGCAGTAGCCCTTGGGGTGAGGTGAGCCTTTGACCAAGGCGGCCTAGGTGCCCTCCTCCCTGCTCCCACTGCAGCCTGTTCGGACCCAGCCAGCCACTCACAGTACCCACCCTGATGGGGCCCTGGGAGCTCCCTGGCCTCTCCTACCAGCTCTGACGCCTGCTGCTCACAGGGCACCTGCTCTCAGCAGGTTTCAGTTAATGCTTATTATAACAGGTACAGTCAGGATTCAGGGGGCCACGCGGTTCCTGACTCATGAAATATCATGAATACAGTGATTTTTACGGCCTAGAGGACATGTACAGCAAGGGGCCCGAGGAGACAGTTTCACATGATGAGATGGCACCCAGCCTGGAGGCCCTTTTCCCCTTCCCGCAGTTTCATGAGTTTCTGCTTCCCCTGCCCTTTCGCCTGGTTCTAGTTGCTAGTTCACTCCCTGCTCTGGGCATTCTTCCTCTCCCGTCCTGTCGGGATTGGGGATAAGTGTCGGGAAGGGAGTTGAAGAGAGTTCATGTAGAGGTGTCTTTGTCATCATCATCATTAGTGGTGGTGGTGGCAGTGTTCTTAGTAAACCCCCCGGAAAGTAAGAATGACAACCACATCAGACTGGCGTTTCTCCTTTACTGTAAATTCCCATTCTTGGACTATATGTGCCATCTGGCAACTGATGAGATGAGGCCATGAGCCAGAAAGTGAAACCCAGCAGAGCACAGGCATCGCTGTCCATGCTCGGCTGAGGTGTGCACGCAGAGGACTGCTGGGAGCAGCTGGCACCTGGGAGCCGGGGTGCAGACTGTACAGGACGAGCTGGACCAGCGCCTCCCAAGTCCCTCTTCCCCAGGCCTAGAGCAGATGTGAGCATTAGTTATTTAGGTTAACACAGAGAAGAAAATTTAATCAGCTGTGCTCTGGCCCTGACAACAACCTGAGCTTCAGTTCTCTCATTTTGTGTAAAAAGCAGGGCTGTCTGTTTCATAGGATTATAGTGAGAATTAATGAAATGTGAGTGGAGACAGCTTATGTGGAACCTCTGAAACCCTATACAAATGCAAGATGTTGAGGAAGTAAACAAATTCTGTGTCCAAGAGTGAACAAAACCCAACATTTTTATTTTCAACCAGATGGTTTATTTCTGGCTTCGTTTGACTCTTCCTACATCAAATGTGTTTTGTTTTTTTACTACACTGTTAGCTTTTGGGACAAGAGAGAAAGCATAGCAGTGTTCCTTTGCCAGGTGCAACAGCTCTTCCCTGCACGCTCACTGCTTTGTCCAGGCGCAGCCACATCAGGCAGGTGAGCGTGAGAACTGGCAACGAGACAGAGAACTTCAAATATTTAATGGCAACATGCGCACCGGTTGTCACCACAGGCCTTGTGTAGACACATCTCAGTGAACGTGGGCACAGGACTGGACATTCCGCCCGTGTAGACGCGTCTCAGTGAACATAAGCGTAGGACTGGACATTCCACCCGTGTAGACGCGTCTCAGTGAATGTGGGCGCAGGGCCAGACATTTCACCTGTGAGCATTGTCTGGTCATGTTCCACTCACCCCCTCAGAACGTGGCTGTGGGGTCCGTTGCTGCTGCCGTCGCTTCCTGCACTGGGGTCGCAGCCTAACCAGCATTGTTGACCTGCCCGAGGCAACACCTGGCGTGCTGGGACCAGGAATCACAAACATTTCTCAGAGAAAAAATTCTGTGAAATATACTCCATTATTATAGTATATATATTAATTAACACACTAATATAGTAACATGATGCCATATGAATTAGTATATGCATATAAAACTTCCCCTGCATATCTGTGATGCCCTAGAGCAGAAGTTGACAAGTACAGTCCCCACAGGCCTAATCTGGCCTTGTGCCCACTTGTATGGAGTTTTATGGGAACACATTCATTCATGTATTGAACTTCTTGCTTTCGTTCTATAACCGTGGAGTTGAGTAGTTGTAACAGAGACCATATGACCCACAAAGCCGAAAATACTGACTTGCGACCCTTAGCAGGAACATCAGGTGGAGTCCCACCCCTCCTGCTTGTCCTATGCTGGCCCTTCTGTCAGGACTCTCTGGCTGGACTGTACCTGTGTTCACTGGTCCCTCCAGACTGCGAGCTCCTGAGGGCTGCCCTGTGGGCCCTTCCCTGTGCATCTCCACTCCACCCAGCAGGTGCTGCCTGCGTCCAGGTGAGGGAGATGCAGTCACTTGCTGCGCTCGGAGCCTAGAGCCTGCCCAGGGAGGCTGGGCAGGAGGTGTCCCTGTGACAGCTGCTGGTGGAGGAGCCTACGGGGCCTGGGAGGAAGGGAGGAAATGCCAAAGCCGAGTTTGAAGGATTAACTTGGGGGGAGGGGGCACGCACAGTGAATAGCACATAGAAAGGCCTGGAAGAGACTGGCAGCTATAGGGTGCCGTTGGGGTGAATGTAGTCAGGGTTCCCGCCGGTGCCTGCACGGCTGGCCTGGCCCTGTGATGGCCGGACTCGAGCTGTGTGGAACCAGCTGCAGCTCTGCCTGGGGTCGGAGTTGTTTATTCCAGGCCATAGCTGTTATCAGCAATTCCCCGCAGAGTCAGAAGTATTTCCTGCTCTGGGGTCTGAGTCGCACAGTTAAGAGGCCATGTTTTGTGCCAAACATGAGTGTGTCATTGAAGGGAAACATACATATTGGTAACTGTGCCCTGTGTGTTTAGTCCCCAAGTCTTTGTGACTAATTGTGGGTAGTCCAGAAGCTTGAGTGATAAAAAAAGACAAATTCAAGAAAAACTTAAAAGAAAAATTTAAAACAAATTTCAGGGCTGTCTATAACTCCTGAGTGGACAAACAGAATAGAATGTTGTTCAGCCACAGAAAGGAAGGAAGTACTGATAACATGGCTACAACTTGAATTAGCCTGAACACATTCTGCCGAGTGAAAGCAGCCAGGCACAGAACTCAAATGTTGTGTGTTCCCACTTATGTGAAGTGTCCAGAGCAGGTAAATTCTGAGCCATGGAACAGATTGGTGGTTGCTGGGGGGCGGGGTTGGGGGGATGGGAGCCACTGCTCAGGAGATGTGGGGTTTCCTTTGCTGGAAGAATTGTGTTGGAACTAGATAGAGGGGGTGGCCACACAGCATTGTGACTACTAAATGCTGTTGAATCCATCACTTAAGATCATTCATTTTGTGTTAATGTCAATTTTGCCTCAATCTTGAAAAGAAAAATTGCCCAGGAGAGAAGAAAATGTAAACACAATCTTCTTGACTATTAAGTCCATTAAATAACATGCATCATTTAAATTTTAAAAAGTTAGTAAAACATGACCCAGTGGTGACCACGCAGCTCTGCTGCAGTGAACCCCTGATGATGACACAGCTGACATGTCCCCTTTCTTGTCTCTGACAGAAGCGGAGAAAACCCGCTGCCAGCTCCAGCGAGAACACATTCTCAGGACAGCGGGGGTGGCTGGCCCACAGCAACCCCTACCCCTGGGGCTGTTTGTCCCTGAGTGTGACGAGCACGGGCACTATGTGCCCACCCAGTGCCATGGCAGCTCCGGCTACTGCTGGTGCGTGGACCGCGACGGCCGTGAGCTGGAGGGCACCAGGACCAGGTCCGGGATGAGGCCCCCCTGTAAGTTGGGGGCAGTGCGTGCTTAGACTTGGGCCTTAGAAAGGCCTGAGGACCAGAGACCCGAGTGCCTGTGAACACCACAGTGGGGCCCTGCTGAAGACACAGGTGGCGCTTTCTGCTGCCCCAAATCCTGAAAGCTCCCCTGGCTTGAACCCCATTGCCTCCCTCCGTTTCTCTCCTCTCACCCCTCTTCTTTGTCTCCCTCAGCATTCCTCACTGCTCTCTATCACTCCCCCCTCGTCGCGCTCTCACTTTCCTGTTCTGTGCAAATGACTGGTGGCTCTGCTGCAGCCATGCTGATAGCAGAGAGGGCATGTGTCCCGGGGTGAACACCCTGCAGTGGGTGGCCTGGCCTCCCAATGTCTCTGCATTGGGGCATTGCAGGCATGGTAGAAACCCAGGGCCTTGCTTCCTCAGGTGGTGGGAACGGTTCTCACCCTGGGACACTGGACTCCTTTCTAGTTGTGCCCTGGGCCCATTAGGTACCAGGTCATTTAGGATTCAAAGAGCAAAGAGCTTTGGAGGTTTCTGCAGCTGGTTCTGTGACAGCCGTAGCAGTGGGACCCAGGTTTCTCGACATGTCTTCCATGCCCCTTACCCTGCAGCACAGGCTGCCTGTCCCCTCCTGGGACACTCTTGTCAGGTGAGCCAGGGAGCCATGCGCGGCATTAGGGCCAGTAGTTAGGAGGCAAGGCCTAGTCCAAGGGAGAATCATCCCTGGTCCTCACGCTCTGGCAAGCCCAGAGGGGCACTTTGCTGCCATGGGTCTGAGATTGCCCACCCTGAAACTGCACGTAAGCCAATCCTCTCTGACAGTCTTCATTACAGAGCTCAGCAGCCATCCCTGTGGGTGAGCTCCCTGTGGGTGGGGCGCCGTGCGCCACTGTTGGGTTCACTGTCACCCACATCCGAAGCAGGCGTGCACAGTGAGGTGGCTTCCATTTCCAGTAAGGAGAGGCCAGACCTTTTCTTGACTTGACCTTTAATGTTACACCTAGCCCTGTGTTATCTTCACAAATGCCCTTTGAGGTCTTTTTGCTCCCCTGCTTTCAGATATAAAATGGTCATTGTGTGCCTGAGGTGTGTGGTGCCCAAAGGTGACGTGACCTGGTGTGTGGGTTTGTGTGCATGTGTGTGTGCATGTGTGTATTCCTGCTGCACTCAGGCCTTGCTCACTGACCTCTCCTACGCCCTAGGTCTGAGCACAGTGGCTCCTCCGATTCACCATGGACCCTCAGTTCCTCCCGCCGTGATCCCTCTGCCCCCTGGAACCCACTTACTCTTTGCCCAGGCTGGGAAGATAGAGCGCCTTCCGCTGGAGGGAAGTACCATGAAGAAGATGGAAGCCAAGGCATTGCTGCATGTCCCGGTGAGTGTTGGCATGTCACACCTGGTGATATGGGGAGGCCTGGAGAAACAAGCAGGGTAGTCAGGCCCGCCTCAGAGAAGCCTGTCTGGCAGCGCTGTCTCCTTGTCCTGCTTTGTCTCATCACACTCTCAGCACTACTGATGCACACGTCAGTGTGTGTGCTCTGGATCAGACGTGCACCTTCCCACCAAGAATATAAAACTGCCTATCCGGTCCGTGGAGGCATTTCTTCACGGTGGGGTTCCAAACGGTGCTCGGCACTCAGGCAGTATCTGCTAACGAAGTGTGAGTGATCTTGGTGTTCTCCTGTTGCCTCGTGAAACAAACCCCCAAGGGTGGTCGCTTCTCTTCCCGTGTAGCCTCCAGCACACTCAGAGTGAGAACAAGTTAGTTCTCTGGGAAAGTCATTTTCCCCCAAGACCCAAGGGGAGAGGCTGTGAGGCTCTGAAAAGCAGAAATGGAGGTGGGAGGGTACTGACATGCAGGGTGACTAGCCACTGTGTCCTTTGTATTTATCTGTTTATTACCACCTTCATCATTTTCAAGGGTATCACTCAGTGGCATTAAGCACTTCTGCAGTGTCGTGCAACCATCATCACAGTGTTTCCACAACTTTTCACCATCCCAAATGGACGTTTTATGCCCGTTAAACTCTAGCTCTCTTTCCCTCCTTTCCCTCGCCCCTAAAAACCGCCCTTCTGTGTTCTGTCTCTATGACTTTGCCTACCCTAAGCATCTCATGTAAGTGGAATCGCACAGTATCTGTCCTCTTGTAACTGCCTTACTTCACTTTGCATATTGTCTTCAAGTTCATCCATATTGTAGCATGTGTCAGAATTTCCTTTTTAAGGCTGAATAGTATTCTGTTATATGGACATGCCACATTGTGTTCATTCATCCATCAGTGGACATGGTTGCTTCCATCTTTTGGCTGTTGTGAGTAGTGCTGCTATGAACATGGGTGCACAAATGCTTGAGTGCCTGCTTTCCCTTCTTTTGGATATAACCCCAATGTGGAATTGCTGAATCCTATGGTAATTCTATTTTAATTTTTTCGAGAAACTGCCGTACTGTTTCCTTGACAGCTGCACCATTTTACATTCCCACCAGCAGAGCACAAAGGTTCCAGTTTCTCTGCCACCTTGCCAACACTTACCATCTTCTGTTTTTCAGTAGTAGCTGTCCTGATAGATGTGAAATGGTGTATCGTTGTGGTTTGATTTGCGTTTCTCTGTGCTTAGTGATGTTGAGTACCTTCTCCTGCACTTGAGGACCATTCGTGTATCTTCTTTGGAGAAATGTTTATTCATATCCTTTGCCCGTTTTGTAATTGGGGTGTTTTTTGTTGTCATTATTGAGTTGTAGGAGTTCTTTATATATTATAGATGGTAACCCCTTATTAGATACCGTTTTGCAGATATTTTCTCCCCCTTCATGGGTTGCCTTTCACTCTGTTGATTGTGTCCTTTTATTTTCAAATGTTTTGAATTTTGACAAAGTCCAATTTATCTATTTTTGTTCTTGATGTCATATCCAAGAAATCATTGACAAATCCAGTGTTACTAGGTTTCCCCCTGTGTTTTCTCCTAAGTTTTTAAATTTAGCTCCTACATCAAGGCCTTTGGTTCATTCTGAGTTAACTCTTGTGTGTGGTGGAAGGTACGGGTCTCTCTGCCCTTTTTTGACCTGCCCTCTTGAGGGACAAGTGTCTGTTGAGAGCCCTGATTTTCCCACTGAAAGATCATCCTATCCTCTGCTTCTGTGGTCCCAGAGCCTCACTTTGCACTTCTGTACACTTTTTAGAGTAAGCTTGTCAGCTTCTGCACCCTCCCCTCCCAGAATAAGCCTGCTGGGATTTTAATAAAGATAGCACTGAAAATCTTTAACTCTGTTTAGAGAGAATTGGTCTGTTAGCAATATTAAATCTTACAGTTCGTTAAACTAATTTATCTCTTAATTTATTTGAGTCTTTAACTTCATTCTGCATTGTTTTATAGTATTCCATGTCGAATATTGCACATTTAAAAATATTTATCCTTAAATACTTTGTTTTTGATGCTATTGTAAACATTGTTTTCAAATTTCATTTTTTGCCAGTAGAAATACAGTTTATATTGACCTTGTATACTGCAGCCTTGCTAGATTCAATGATTAGTTATAATAGTTTTATAGATTTCCCCAGGATTTTCTGCAGTAACAATCATATTGTCTTGGAATAGAGTGGGTTTGCCTCTTCCTTCCCAATATTTATGTCTTATATTTCTTTTTTTAATGATACTCAGGTCGGTAAAGATTTTTTTAGGTAATATACAAAGAGCATTAACCATAAGAAAAAATAAAAATAAGTTGGATTTAATAAAATAAAAACCTTTTTCTCTTCAAAAACACCATTAAGAAAATGAGAAAGTAATCTGTGTACTGAGAAAATATATAAACACACACGCATATATAGATAACAAGAGATTTTTTTTCTGAAATCTATGAAGAACTCCTACAACTCAATAATAAACGTCTTAAAACAGACACAAGTCTTAAAGACACTTGATAGAACAAGGCACAAAAGCACATGCAGTTCCCACCATCACAGGTCACTCAGGTGCTGGTGGGTGGGCCCCTCTCACCGCCGTCTGTACTTCCAGGATAAAGTCATCATTGGACTGGCTTTCGACTGTGTGGACAAGGTGGTTTACTGGACGGACATCAGTGAGCCTTCCATTGGGAGAGCCAGTCTGCATGGCGGGGAGCCAACCACCATCATTCGACAAGGTGGGCAAGAAGGACCCTTCTTCCTTTTTGGTTTTGCTTCTAGCAGCCCAAGTGGCTCTTGGGGGAGAGTGGATGGATCGAGTGTATGTTGCTCCCAGGATATGGCGACTTCAGAGGGGCCGGGCCCTTGGCCTCAAACACTACCCTTTCCAGCCTTCTCTGAAGAGTCCTCCGAGGACTCATCCTGGAATCTCCAACACCTCACCTGGGATGTGTTGCTAGTCTAAGGAGAATAAAACTAAAACAGGGTAAGTGTGTGCCATTCTCTGAAAGCTTATGTAGCCAGTTTCAATGAACAGTAAAGGCCATACTCAGCCTTTCAGTTGGTTATACATTCTTCCTCCAGCTGCTGGAGAATGTATAGAATTAATTCTCAGAGTGGCTCCCCACCTCGTGCTCCATTAGGGTTTTCCCACAGGCACCAGGCACACGAATCATACAGCTGGAGGGTCACAAGCATATTGGCCAATACTATCCATGGTAGTTGAGTCTGTTCCCAAGACTGTGTTCAAGGTAAATAAAGGGTGGCCACTTCATGGGAGTGGTCTCCTCTGCCTACCCCCGCCCCCTCACGTGTTCAGATTGCCTGTTCCAGAGGAGTCCAGCAAACCAAGCTGAGCTCTTACAGGTTTCCCTCATTCTCTTTTTTTTTTTTATTGATTTTAGAGAGTGGAAAGGGGGTGGGGTGGGGAGAAGGGGAGTTGGAGAGAGAGAGAGAGATGTGAGAGAGGAGAAACATCGATTGGTTGCCTCCTGCATGCTCCACAGCCGGGGATTGAACCCGCAACCTGGGTATGTGCCCTGACCAGGAATCAAACCTGCCACCCTTTGGTGTATGAAACAGCACTCCAACCAACCGAGCCACTGGGCCAGGGCCCCTCAATCTTTGTTGCATTATTGACGGTAAAGTTCCCAAAGCTTTGGCACAGGCTACCCCTCAACATGTAGCTTCAGTTCCTTAGCATACGGGTGCTGATTTAAGCTGGGGCTCTATGCACTATTTTGATGCATGCGTTCAACAAGTCAAGACGATTTTACATGGTTGTGTTTTATCAACACTAAAGACTGTTAAAACCGAAATGCAAGGACTCTGCAAAAATCCCCCTGTCCTGGAAAGGGCCGCTGATGTGGTTTTGCTGGGGCTGCTTGTTGTGTAAAATCATCTTGCTTCCTCCGCAAAACACTCAGATCAGAGACAGAGCTTTGAAATGCACGAGCATTTGGTATTCTCTTTACTTGGGGCTGAATGTGGCTTTACAGTTTCCTGGTTAACATTTCCCACACAATTGATATTCCAGAAGGTTCTTTTGCCTGTGGAACAGCCCCTGGGGCATTTTCTTTCCTCGGCCCCGTCATAAGAGACAACGCCACCGGGATTGAGTCAAGATAAACCCGACTGGCTTGCACAGAGACCCAGCATCCTTTTCTGGAAGCTTATGTGGGATTTAAACAACATATGCTGGTTTTCATGGTTTGGTTTAATGAACAGAAGTTTGGAAACGTCCTTTTGCATCCTGTTTCTCTGTTAAAAATGTTGCTGTTACTGGGATTTGACTTCACAACCCAGTGGGGGGGGGGGCAGGTCATCGCTGCTATTTCCTGTTGCTTCTGGGCCAGGAATGCTGTGAGCACAGTGAGATGTTCCAGGCAGAAGCCCACTGTGAAAACAAGTAAACCAGGAGGCGATCCTTGTAGAAGGAAGGGAATCGATTTTTTTACCTAAAAAGAGAAAGGAACTTGCATGTTGTGTCCATCCTGGCATAGTCGGCGTGTCCCTAGGAAGGAGCGTGGCAGCGACTGGTCTCCTTTCGCTTGTCCTCCTTACCTCCTCCAGTCGGAATCCTGGGCTTCTCTTTCTCTCCTTGAGTTAAAGTCCTGATGAAATAGCTTTAAGAGGTACCCTAATCTGTCCCCTGAATATATTGCCTTGCTGTCTTTGCTTCTCACCATGACTCCCCAGTAAAGGGGGGCGTTTCCATGCCCTTCATCAGCACTGTGGCCCATATAGAAGTGTTCCCTGGTGGGGGGAGGAGGGTGGGTTGCTCTTGGGATTAAAGTCAGGGCTCCCAGGTGTCTTGTAAATACGAGACTCACTGAGCAGCCTCTCCCTGAGCAGCCCCTGTCACTCTGCTTTGTGTGCCTGATTAGCTCCTGTCACTTGCACAGGATGTGCTCATTGCAAATGGACCCCAGCATGATTTTTTCTGCTTTGAAAGTCCAAAGGGGCCTTTGGAGGTCATTCTTGCTGTCCCTTCACCTCTAGGGATGTGGGGCATATTTTCATACTTTGAAAATCTCTATTTTGAGTTTAAATAATGAAGACCTTGTTCAAGGGTTGTTTCTTATTCTTAATAAACTCCCTCAGCGGGGCGGGGGCAGGGGTGTCCTTTCAAGGCTCTGACATTTCTAGTATCCACAGTCTCGATCGTGTAGCTCTCTGCTGGAGGCCAGTGTGGGGCTGAGGTCTGACTTGCTCACATACTGATGAACAAACTTTTCAATGATTCCCTCAAACCCCAGAGTCCTCAGTTAGGGCAGCTTACCCCTCCACTTCTTCCCTTCCTACTATAATGAGTGACTTTCAATTCTCTAATCAGAGAGGAGGAGAAACCCTGAGTGACACAGGAAACTCTGGTAGGGTTTTGATTTTGCTTACAGCCAGGAAACCACTGCAGTCTGACCTTCCTACTAGCTAGGTGGGCACTGAAGTCCACACCATGGCCAGCTTACCCTGTGGCAGCTCCTGGCTGGGAGTCAGTTACTTGTAACCTAGTGAAGATTCCAGGAGTGTTACTTTGGGTGACTGACACCCCTTCTTTGTACTCCTAATACTTGTGTCAAGTTAAAATTAGCTATGATTTCTTACCTATATTGTTTCTCTGAAATGACCTTTTCCCTTGGTAATTAATGAAATGATAAAACTGTTTCATTCCTCATCTTAGTATCTTCCTGTGCCTCCCCCTTGCCTGTGGGACAAGCTGTAAGATCATCAGCATGGCATCCCAACTTATCTCTGGCCAAGCCCCCACCCTCATGCTTTGCAGCCATGCAGTTTACAGGGGTCAGTCCAGGCCATGTCCAGTCTTCCTTTATGCCTGTGTGCTTGTCCCATGTCCTGGAAAACCCTTATCCAGGATTTTGCCTGGGAGACTACTACTTCAGGAGCCAGCTTCATGAATGTTACCTCCCCCGGAATCCTTCCCTGGTCTCCGCAGGCTGAGTCCAGGTTCCTCCCCTTCTCCCAGAGAACCAGAACTCGGTCAGAGTTGGCTCAGCTCTTTGACGGTGGGGCCAAAGCTTCGGCATTGTTTGGACCCAAACATCTACCAAGTGAATGTGTGGCATTTATAATTTGTCACTTTGAGTGTTGCTTATCTCATAAACAGCAAGCATGTTACGTTCCCGTTAGTTTTCTCAAAGTGCCAGGATTGGACGTCCTGTGAAACAGCACTGAGCAATCAAAAAAACTGGTTCTTACCTGCTCAGACCAATCAGACATGTTCTGCGTTTGCTTTAGATCTTGGAAGCCCAGAAGGCATTGCCCTTGACCACCTTGGCCGCAACCTCTTCTGGACAGACTCTCGCCTGGATCGAATAGAAGTTGCAAAGCTGGACGGCACCCAGCGCCGGGTGCTGTTTGAGACGGATCTGGTGAATCCCAGAGGCATCGTGGTGGACTCCGTGAGAGGGTACTGTGGTGTCAGTCTGTGTGTGTGTGCTCTGTGCTTGCCCCACCCTTCTGGGTGCTCAGTGTTAGGCTCCAACGCAATGTCACCCTGAAATGAGTGCCGACAGCTGGTGGTGATCAGCGTCCACAGTGAAATGCCACAACCCATGTTACATTGTGGGCTTGATGCCTGTTCCACTTGCAGGTCTTTTACCAGGGGACTGACTGTAAGTTGGGTACTTCCATGTGGGTTGAATGTGGATCAGTAGCCAAGTTTTATGAAGAGCTTCAGAAGAGCTTCAAGTACAAATGTACCCCGGGGCTGCTCCCTGGGGCCACCCAGCATGAACACCTTAGAGACCCCTCTGATGGTTTCGTCAGCACCTCAGTGCTTTCTCTCCCTTTCCTACTGCAAGGTCCGAGTGTGACACACCAGGCCCTGGGCTCTCGCTGCTGAGGCCCTGTCACCGGTCTATGCCTCCCTGTGTGGTGAGAGCACATGTGGTTCCCATGTGCTTATACCAGCCTGATCTTTTTTAACAGCTTTGAGATATTGAAGGGAAGTGAATTCAATATTCACAGAATAACCAGTTCATGTGAAGAACCAAAGGAAAGTGTGTCTTGTTAACTCCAGGTCCTTTTTAGCCAGTCTGTGTTTTCACGTCTGCTCACGTCTTCATCACACGTTCTTTCCATGTGTTTTTTTAATAAACTCTCTCTCATGCATCTTCATTATTTCTCCTCCTCTTTCCCCTCATTGCTCTCCTCTAGGAACCTTTATTGGACAGACTGGAACAGGGACAGCCCCAAAATTGAGACTTCCTACATGGATGGCACAAACCGGAGGGTCCTCGTGCAGGATGACCTGGGCCTGCCCAACGGGCTGACCTTTGATGCCTACTCGTCCCAGCTCTGCTGGGTGGATGCAGGTGACTCCTGGGGTGGAGGAGTGCCTTTTCTCTTTAACCAGACAGTTGTGTGACCCACTGGGAGCCACTGTGTCTGTACATCAAGAGGATCCATGATGGGAAAAGGGCATGAGATAACCTTTTCTTTCCTGCACAGAAGTAGCTGCATATCCTTGCTCTGAAATTCACAATTTATCTGGGGGGAGGGGGGAATCCTCCATCATTTGAGTCTAGGGTCAGCAAACTACAGCCCATGCGCCAGTCCAGCCTGCCACCTGCTCTGGTGTAACCCAGGACCTGGAAACAGTTTTTACATTTTTAAACATTACATTTTAAATGGTTACATAAATGCCTACTTAATGTCCTTGATTTTGCCTCTTGGCCCACAGAACCTAAAATAGTTACTATCTGGTCCTTTAAGAAAAGTTTGCCGACCCCAGAGCCTGTCCCCATTGTGGTATCTATTAGTCACAGCTTGCATTCCTGTAGCTCCCACTTGTGCCCAGGGGCCAGGGCAGGACTTGAGCCAAGGGAGGTAAAGTAATATCCTTCTGACATGTGCCCCAGCCCTGGCAGGTTTGGGGTATCCCTCGGGCAGGGACTATGGGCAGGGTGCTCAGGGAGGAACATTAGTCGTCCATCCATCTCTGGAGAACCTGCTCTGGTGCCGCAGGGGTGTAGGGATTAGTCTTGCACTTGGAGCGCACAAGAGGTAAGGTGTGCGGTTAAAGGGAACGCAGCCTTAGTCGTCACGGGCACGGGCATGCGGCCGGCATACGTGCTGGCCAGCAGTGCTGTTTAGTTTGTAGGCCCTGAATTCAGGGAGGGATCTGGGAGGCTTCAGGGAGGACGGACTAGTGAGAGCCGGAAGGTGCTGCCTTCCCCTTGAGCCCCCGCTGCTCCGGGAATGAGCTCTGCCCCACTCACCTCCCAGCAGAGCCAGCGTGGGTGCCGATGGAGGTGGGTGTTGACCAACAAGGGCAAGAGAGAAGGGGCGGCTTTCCAGTCGTGAGGAGCACATCTCTTGCGTTCCCCAGGATCCACCATTGTCATGCCGGATTTCTCTTGCCCCCGCTCTCATTGCTCTTGCTCAGTGACACAAAGGGGCCATTTCTTGTGCAAACAATGAACGACTTGTTCTCTCTCACACAGGCACCAGCCGGGCCGAGTGCCTGCAGCCTGGGCAGCCCAGCAGACGCAGGGTTCTTGAAGGGCTCCAGTATCCTTTTTCGGTCACGAGCTTCGGGAAGAATCTGTATTACACGGACTGGAAGACGTATGTCAGCGGCCTGACCAGCAACCCTTCACCTCTGGGAGGCTGAGCCCTTGCCTCTGCTGCTTTGCTTGACCTCCTACCTTCTAAATGCCCCCTCTGCCCTGGCCTTCTGGTTGTCTGGATAGGGCAAGGCAGGGCTCCTGAGGGAGAGGGCGCACCATTTATCACGTGGATGCCGCAGTATGGGCAGCAGCTTCAAGTCTGTAATCTCAGGTTTTCTGAGCACTGAGCATGCTGCCCTTTCCCCGAGAGCTGGCCCAGTCCCTTGGCTGGTGGGCTCCATGCCCACTCCATGCCCCACTTCATTATTCTTAAACTGCCACAGCACCTTGACCACCCCTTCCTGCAGAAAGGAGGGTTAAACCGAGCAAGCGCTGGGCCAGGGGCATCTGT
This sequence comes from Miniopterus natalensis, assembly GCF_054644295.1. Taxonomy (NCBI): domain Eukaryota; kingdom Metazoa; phylum Chordata; class Mammalia; order Chiroptera; family Miniopteridae; genus Miniopterus; species Miniopterus natalensis. The sequence goes on from NC_142101.1 coordinate 4,754,958, forward strand.
GTAGGAAGCAGGTTTCCCAGCTTGGAATTCAGTGCCAAAGGAGGGGATGCCAGCTGGTTTTTGTCCTTTTTGAAGGAGACAGAGAAATGCAGGCTTGACCCACCCCAGCGGAGGGAGGGATGGCTAGGGAGCAAGGCAAGGGTATCTGTTTACAGCCTCTAGTTTATCCCCTAAACTGTGAAAGAGGCTGCTCTATAAAGTTGGAGCCATCAGATTGTTTTACCTTCTGTCCTTTGGTTCTTGTAGGAATTCTGTGGCTGCTGTAGATCTTGCTGTTTCCAGAGAGACGGACACCTTCCATCCCCTGAAGCAGACCCGGCTGTATGGCATCACCACTGCGCTGTCTCAGTGTCCCCAAGGTAAATCACCTGTGCTCTTACTGTTCAGGGGCCAAGGGCACCCTGGGACTCGGAGCCCACACTCTGGCTGTTGCCTGTGCAGCTGATCACATGGCAGGTGAGACGCAGTCCCTTTCATCAAGGGTCTTCATTATTTGGTGGGTGAGTCAGATGACTAGGAAACATTCGGGAATTCATTGGACAGGGAAAAGCACTGAATCTTGGTCTGGGTCTAGAAGCATGTGGTCTTCGGGTACCAAACAGGAACATCATCAATGTTAGGATCTCTCTCTGCTGCTTTGAAAGTCCACTTACTTGGCCTAACAGCAACAACAGTAATTAACCATCAAAATAATTACAGACATGGATATAGCACTGTAAACTGGGTGCTTTGCATAGATTAACTCCCTCATTGTTCTAAGTGCTTTGTATCCATTAGTTCATTTAATCCTCATAGCAACCCAATGAGGTAGGTACTCGTATTGTGCTCATTTTGTAAGAAAGGAAACCGAAGCCACTTGCCCAAAGTCACACAGCTGACAGTGGCAGGGCCAGGGGCATCTAGGCAGCCTGGCTCTGGAGCCTGTGCTGGCTCTTCAAGGCCTTTCCCCTCATGTACTCTCCTCTCTGGCTTCCCTCCTCCCCCCAGTCAAGTGCCAAGTCAAGTGAGCAAGCTAGATAGAGGGTACTTTGTGCTTCAAATTCCAACTCAGTGTTATAATCAGAGCAAGACTGCTCTCCCTGAGATCCACATGGCCCCCAAATCAGAATTCAGGCTTTTTGACTATCTGGCAAATCCTCAATGCTGAGGAAACAGCCAGGAGGTGAGCTTAGCTGAGTGCCTGGAACTGCCTTCCCTCCTCCCTGGAGCCCCCACAGCCTTGGCCTCTGTGCTCTTAGAGGGCTGTTGAACTGTTTGCTGCCTCTTCCAGGTCACAACTACTGCTCAGTGAACAATGGTGGCTGCACCCATCTCTGCTTGGCCACCCCAGGAAGCAGGACCTGCCGTTGCCCTGACAACACACTGGGAGTTGACTGTATCGAGCGGAAATGAAGACAAGAGTGCCTTGTTCCCTCACCAAGTATTTCACAGCAACACCCTACTTCAAAGGGTCTAGACTAAAAACTGTCTGACTTGGTGGCTGAGTGGCCACCAGCCTGAGCCTCAACAACGTTCCCTCATTGTCCCGAAAACATAAGCCCTGAGCTTCTGGAATGGGAAAGTCTCTTTTCCTACACAAAGACAGGACCACTGTCGTGTCCCCCCTCCCAAATCAAATTCCAGACCCTTAGGCAAGCATATACAGCCCTGAGTGAGGGTTATATGCCCCATCCCTGTGCTCTGGAAGTGTTCCCTGGCTTAGCACCCCAGTGGTGAACAGACCTCCCAGGCCTGAGCTGCACCTTCCCTGTGGCCTTACAAGCTCAACCTCACTGACACACCCATGACTTTGTCAGCTCCTTAATAACAGCCAGGGCCGCAGCCCATTGGAGCTTGAATTGGGAGACACCCTTTCTGTGAATAATTGGAGTTTGTTTTCAGGGGCAAATATATCCCCAAGAATCACAAGGTTTGGGGAACATGTAGATCGTTTATATAGCCCAATCCATAAATTAGTTTCACTTTCTTTTTATATTTATCATTCTATATCAAGCTCTCTATATCAAATGTTTGTCATGATTTTGTATAATTTTTATAACTTTTTTAAATGGTAAATTCTTGAACTGTGGAAACCATTGAAGGTGCTTATTAACTGTTACCCCAGTTTATTCAAGTGTTGGATGACTCCTTGAGTTTACAGCTATATAAAATATTAGTGCAGAAAATAAAAATAAAATTTTTGGTAATAAATCTTCCTCTATCCTCTCTGAATAAAGAAATTAATATCAGGAGGTTGATTCACAATGGAAAGACAACCATTTGATAATCTTTGGACTCCATTGTTATGAGAGTAGTTTGTTTCCCAGTTGAGTCCACAAAAGACTGAGGGGCTTGTGATTGGCTTTAACACTAACTCAGTCATACACCCCAAATCACCCTTTTGGACATTGTTTTCATTTAGAAACATTTCAGTTTCCTCGTTTAGTTCTGAAGATGAGCTGTTTTTCTTCAATCCTCACCTCCAGAATAAACACTTTACTGGCACTGGCCATGAATTGAAACCCTGGTCAGTTCTGAGTGCCACCAGTGGCTGGCCCCTGGTGGAATAAATAGGCCTTTGACTTGGACGGAGTAAGGGGGCCTCAGAAGTTGCAGGAATTAGGTTCTTAAAGCTGCATTGTGAAGGGAATTGGTGCATAAGGGCCCACTGAACCAGGGCCATCAGTGGAATCAGTTACAGCCTGCAGATAAGAGTTTCTTGAAGGGGACATTTTATAGTTAGGCTAAAACCTCCAGTGTTTGATTCTGGTTATAAAATCTAGTTAGAGGTGACATCAGGGAGGACAGTGGAGTAGGAGGCTCCAGGAATTCATCCCTCTATCAAAGCAGTAGTTGAAGTGGCAGGAGCTGAGTAAACCACTTTGGAATCCCAGCTTGAGAAGAACACTCAGCACCCAGGTGAGAGTTTGATGAAGAAGCAGGTAAATTTGGGTCAGTTTCAGCTTTCCCTTAGCTGTGGCAACCATTCCCATCACCCAGCCCATAATAGTCAGCTGTCAGGACAGCAGTCCATGTTCCTAGTGTGGCTTGTTGGAGCCTGTGGGCAATAACGACTTTGTTAAAAAATTAGGGTTGTAGGTCCTGATTGCTGCTTTTAATCATTGGACGAGGGGAGGCAGCACATGGGGAAATTCTTCATGACACTGGATTTGGCAATAATTTCTTGTATATAACACCAAAAGCACATTGGTCTTCATCAAAGTTGAAATATTTTGTACATCAAAGGACACAATCAAGAAAGTGAAAAAAAATTCCAAGATGGTGGTGGATTAAGTGGAAGCTACACTGACATTCTCCCAGGACCAAACTGGAATTACAACTAAAATATAGAAAAACCAACTGAAGACTGGCTGGAGAGAACCCTTATAACCAAGGACAGGAGGTGGAGACCACATAGAGACTGGTAGGAAGTGTGGAGGTGCAAGAGGACTGGCCAGGATCCCACAGGCAGCAGCTGAAGATCTGGAGGGATACCTCAGCTGTGGGGGACTCCCGCTGAGAACTCTGGGATCTAAACCCCAAGCTGGGCTCTCCAGCCAGAGCACCAGAACTGAGAAAGGTGCCCATATAACATCTGGCTGTGAAAACAGCAGGGTTTCTGTCTCTGCCAGGGAGAGAGAGCTGGAAATGCAGGCACCCTCTTATAGGGCCAATGCACAAAGTTTCATGTGCAGCCACTCACCTTGGGCTCCAGTGGAGGGGGGGCAGAGAGGACTAGAGCTGTGTGAGGAAAATCCAGTGGTACTAGCTCTGGATAAGTCTTCCTCTATCCTATCCGAATAAAGAAATTAATGTCAGGAGCTTGGAGGGCGGCCATCTGGGTTCCTGTGCTGAGTTATTCCCCCATACTGCAGAGGACTTCTTTCTCAGGCAGACCTTTATCATCCAAGCAGCTTTTGCCTGGGGCAGGGAGCAGTTATCCCACCCTGTTGGAAAACCTCTTAACTCATCCTGTGGAGTGTACGCCTTGCAGTGGTCTACATCCTGAGGCCCATTGAGGGACTAAGAATAACAGTCTGCAGGCAGAGGCAGAACTTTGGGTGCTTTGAGTCTTTACCTGATATGCTTCTGGATCCAGGCCTTGGAAAAGCTGACCTTGGTACGCATCATGGTCCTTTACAAAAACACCCAGCCCCAGCAGAGGGTGCCACAAGCTGTGGATTGTTGATAGCTCCTAACAGGGTATCCAAGGCCAGTCACAAACAGCGTCTGACATTGGCCTGCACCAGAGACCTTCCAAAAAGACTGGGAGTCCTAGTAGATTTACCTAATATGTAGAAACAAACCCAAACAGGCAGCCAAAATGGGGGAGACAAGCCCCAAGTGAAGAACAAGAGAATTCTCCAGAACTAAATGAGATGGAGATAAGCAACCTGTCAACCTATTGCAAGGATGCTCAACAACATGAGAAAAGATGGAAACTGAAGGACATTAAAAATGACAGCAGAAATAATACATTGGAAGGAATAAACAAGATTAAGGGCAGCTGAAGATGGGATCAGTGAATTAGAAGATGGTAGAAAAACAATCAGATCCAAAAATAGAAAAACCAAAAACAGGAGGACAGTCTAAGGGAGCTGTGGGATGGCATGAAACATTTGCATCATAGGGATGTCAGAGGTCGAAAGTAAGGAAGGGTTAGAGAAACTGAAGAAATAATGGCAGAAAACTTTTCTAACCTGGTCAAGGAAAAAGTCACACAAGTTCAGGAGGCACAGAGAGTTCCAAGCAAGAACCACCCGAAGAGGCCCACACCCAGACACATCATAATTAAAATGCCAAAAATTCAAGACAATAGTAAAGGCAACAAGAGAAAAGCAATCTGTTACCTACAAAGGAGCTCCCGTAAGGCTGTCAGCTGACTTCTCATCAGAAACTCTACAGGCCAGAAGGGAAGGGCATGAAGTATTCAAGGTAATGAAAACAAGGATCTGAAACCTAGAGTACTCTATCCAGCAAGGCTGTCATTCAATATAGATGGTGAAATAAAGAGCTTCCCAGACAAAAAAGGCTAAAGGAGTTTATCACCACCAAACCAGCAGTACAGGAAATGTTAAAGGGACTGCTGTAATAAGCAGAATGCTTGGTAAAGCTCCCCTGTGAAGATGTCTGGACCAGGGCTTTTGTTTGCTTTTTTTTTTTTTTTATTGCTGCTTTGATTTCATCAGTTGTTATTGGCCTATTCAGGTTTTCTAATTCTTCCTGATTCAGTTTTACATGATCTCACTTGTACATGGAATCTAATAAACAAAATAGATCGAGAGACATGGAACAGACTGAGGAATCTCAGAGGGAAGGCAGGGGTGGGTGGGAGAGATTAATCAAAGAATTTATATGCATATATGTATAACCCATGGATACAGACAACACTGTGATGAAGGGCTGGGGGTGGTGGTGGAGAAGACCAGTGGGGGGGAAAAGGGGAAATTTTTTTAAGACTTTCAACAATAAAGATAAATTAAAAAAAGAAAAATGTGAAAAGACAACCCATGGAAGGGGAGAAAGTATTTGCCAATCTGGTATCTGAAAGTGGTTAGTATCCAGAATATATAAAGAACTACAATTCAACGATAACAAAAACATCCCAATTCAAAAATGGACAAAGGGTTTGAATAAACATTTTTCCAAAAAAGATACACAAATGGCCAAAACGCTCATGAAAACATGCTAACATCACAAATCTTTAGGGAAATGCAAATCAAACACAATTAGATATTTAAACAAACACCGTGTTGAGGAGGGTGGAGAATCAGGACTCTGCACAGTGGAACCACATTACCGGTGAGAATGAAGTGGTGCAGCCACCATGGGGGATAGTTTCATGGTTCCTCAAAAAGTTGAATATAAAGTTACTGTGTGACCCGGCAATTCCACTTCCAGGTACATACCCAAAGGAATCGAAAGCAGGGGCTGTAACATACTTGTCCTCCCCATACTCTCAGGGTCCCAGGAACCACTGCCCCCTGGTCTCTTGGCTTCAGGAGGTCACAGCCCCTGGCACTATGCCCTGGGACTGCTCTGTTCCTAGGAGATGCCCCATGTCCCAGCCATAACTTTAAACCTCAGATTATCCTAATGGGAGTACACCCGTTTTTTGCTGAAACTCTAACTGATGCACGAGTCCGTAACTGTGACCTCTACTTTTGAGTATGTTTGAAGATGTCTATAGGTTTAAAAAACATTAAAATGCTATTTGATTTTATTTCTATTTAATACTCACCTGAGGACATTTTTTCCATTGCTTTTCAGAGTGAAAGGAAGAGAGAGAGACACATTGATGAGAGAGAGAGACACCGATCGGTTGCCTCCTGCACTTGCCCTGACCAGGTCTGGGGATCAAGCCTGCAACCGAGGCACGTGCCCTTGGCTGGAATGGAACCCAGGACCCTTCAGTTTGCAGGCAGACACTCTAACTACTGAGCCAAACCGGCTAGGGCTAAAATGCTATTTTATAATCACACTTCACATATACTTTTGTCCAATTAGGATGCATGTTAGTTACAGGAAACTAGCAGGGATGAATTACACAGATGCACAAAAATGTACCACAAAGCCCTGTTCGTTTGGCTAGCTCACTGATGTTCAGATGGGAGCCCTGGGATGGCAGGCAGCTTGACCTGCTCACTCAGGGAGTTCTGGTTCGGTGCAGTAATTGCTGTCATTCCAGGCTCAGACTTGGCTATATTCGGGAGTGTGGGCACCCCATCCTTGCTCAGGGTTCTCTAGTTCCAGATCTAACCCCCTGGGTCTACAAACCTGCTACGAGGATGCCCCAGCACAGCCTGACTGCAGCAGGCAGGCCGTCCACTGCAGGTGGCCCTCCAAGGCTGGGCCTGCTCGGGCTGTCCCCACTGGGCTCTCCTGAGCCGCCTCACCTGGCCACCTGGACTTCAGGGACGCCAGTGGCTCCTTCAGCCCTCTCCACCCCTCTGCAGATGGACAAAGGGCAGCGTCTCCTCCGGAGAAACACAGGCAGTCGGTGTGCCGCTCTCCTCCCCGGCTGCCCTTTCTTAGGGCCTCCCTGCAGAGGTCCATGGGACATGTGACGGGCCTCCCCCCAGCTGGTAGGCCCCACTCCACTCGCAAGAGCTTGGGAACCCAGTGAGGTCCTGCCCCCCTCCCGCTGCGCTGGGCTTTTCTGGGGGCCGTGCGGGGTGGAGGCCTCTGCGTGCTGTCCCGCACTCTTGTGTAAGGTCATTCTAACCACAGCCCTCCCGGGAGCAAATGGAGTCTCTGTGCTGTGGTCTTAGAGGCAGAGAGCACAGGTGAGGGTTAGAGCACAGCCGCAGGTCATGCCTCAGAGGGTCAGTGTCACACACACACACACGCAGTGCAGTAAGGAAGTAATGTGGACATAACTACCCCAAAACACTTCTCAGGAGGAGATGCTGAATGTTAGAAGGCAGACACGCTGTGCACATGCATTTGCTCAACCAGTGGTCCTAGAGCCGCAGGAATCTCTTCTCTGGTGCTCGAGCCACTTTCATATGGAGCAACTGACTTCTCCCCGAGGAGCCCGGGTTCGGGTCTGACTGCTCGCCCAGGAGGCCTCCACTGTTGCCACTCACCCCTCTGTGCGCTGAGCCTCCCCACGCCCTAAACGTGTTAGCGCCTGGAGTTGCGACCCTGCCAGAGGCAGGAGGTGAACAGTCTCATGGGTCTGTGTGCAGCCGGGTGAGTTCAGTGCTGTCTGTAAGGCGAGCATGTGGCTGGAGGCAGGAGATGCCCTGAAGACTGGGGAGCAGGAAGTGACGTCACAGGCTGTGGAGTTGCTCTTCGCCAGACTTGAGAGACGCAGGTGAGGGACGGTCACTGGCGTCCACTCCGGGGCTGGCTCTGGGTGCCAGGCAGGGTGCTGGGAAGGGGCCGCCAATGTCTTCCCTGCCTGGCATTTCCAGCCTGGGGGGAGGGAGGGTGTCTTCCGTCTGTGCCGAGTTGTCCTCCAGCTGCTGGTCCTGTGGGTCTGTGGTCCTCTCCGCGTCCCCCAGGCCCCCAGCTGCCCTCTTCCTACTCAAGGGCTTCCAGAGGGCAGAGCTCACTCCCGGGTCCCCTCACTTCTTCACAGCACCGCCCAGGTGCGGCATGAGGGCGGAAAGACGGCTCCAGGAAGGGCTTCCTTGTTGCTTGACATGCAGATGGGGAGAGAGGCGGCAGATGTGACAAGTTTTGCTCCTAGAGGGTCCTCTCAGATGCAGTTCCATCAGAAACCACTAGAGGGCAGGAGAGGCCTCTCAATGCTGCCTGGTGGGTGGGGGTGGGGCGAGAAGTGGGGTGGGGGGGGTGGGGGTGAGGGGTCGGATAGGGGCGGGGTCCCGGGCTGAGGCTCCAGGGCGCCCAGATAACTTCCCCCAAAGCAGCAAGGCTCAGGCTTTCTTATCACCCTGCTCAAGAACTTTCTTAACATTGGTCAGTTGCCTAACCTGTTACCAAAGGAAGCCCTAAAGTCAGTTTCCCAAAGGCCTTCAAGCCTCCTCATTTTAGGGCAGATTCCCCCAAATGGCCCCCGCTTTTCCTTCCGAAGTCATCTACTTAATAAACATCTAGCCCTCGGGTGGCACTTAGGCCACAGCGTTCCTAGCTGGTTTCTGCGCAGACCCAAGTGCACTCCTCTCTTCAGGGGCCAGAGCCAGGAGCAGAGCCCTCCTCAGCCTCGGAAGGAGCCCACCCTGCAGACACCTTGCTCGAGGACTTGTGGCTCCAGAGCTGACACCCTACTCTTCTGTTTAAGCCTCTCAGTCTGTGGGACTTTTTTACAACAGCCCAAGGAAACCGATCCACACATGACGTGTCACTAATACACACGTGACAGGCTCCACCTCAGTCCTTGCCAGTCTGAGAATTCCTGGGATTGAGAGCACGTGGGTTTCAGAAGGAGACCAACGTTAGCTGCGCGTGTGCGGGCCCCCAGCCGGAGCCCGCACGTGGTGGTCACATCACAGAGGCTGCCCTGCGAGGCAGGCAGGGCCAGCTCCACGGGAAGCTGAGCAAGGCCAGCAGACCAGGACGAGTGGAACAGGGAAACAGAGACAGCTGAACAAACTGACAGAGCCGCTTACAGCGATACAGGTCACCTCCCTAGAGAGAACATCTAGGCCTCAGTTTACTTCAGCTCCAGGCCCAGAAAAGCAGCAAAACCAGGTGGGCGACACCAGGACCAGCTGCAATGAGTAACGAAGGACCCCCTGCTCTGGCGCTGACCAATCAGTGAAGACCAGGGTCCTGAAGGAGCGCACCTGGGAAACTGAGGCATATCCTGCTAAAGCCCTCCCTCGGGGTCTCCCCTAAGTTTCCTGCCTGCAAGAGAGAGAGAGAAGCCTCAAGACAAAGGATCCAGGGCGTCCTCTCCCTCGGGGGAGCACCTGCCCACCCACCATTGCCATTCCCTTTCCCCTCCTTCCCGCACAGGCCCACGTCTCCTAAACTCTAAGGGACCCCCGAGACTTGCTACCAGGGCAGCAAATGGGCAGAGGCAGCTTGTCACAGGTGAGTCCCCAGAGCATGACCCCAAGGCCCCCTTTTCTCTGACTTCCCAGAGAGCTCGGCAGCCCAGCTTGGGCTCTCCTGTTGCTTCTCCTATGCTGAGCCCTTTCTTGTTTCACTGTCCCAGCTTTAATAAACGTTCCCTCGCCGTCACCTGGACCCGAGTTATGAAACTTTTCCTGCACGAAGTCAGGAGCCCACACACTACCGGCTGACCCTGGGCAGATCCCATTTCCAGTGACAAAACCAGGCCGCTGAGGCTGCGCTCAGTTCTCCTCACAGGTGACGCCAACCTGCAGCAAAGTGGGAGCCATTGCAAAAAACCTGGAAAAATAAAAATACCCGATGGGACTTTGATAGGGGCCGGGCTGCATCTGTAGATCAGTTTGAGGAGAATCGCCCTCTTAGTAACATTGAGGCTTCCAGGCCGTCAGCATGGGCCATCTCCATTTATTTAAGAAGAGCTACATCACAATGTTATTGACTATGTTCCCTGTGCTGTCCTTCACATCCCGTGACTATTCTGTGCCCACCAATCTGTTCTTATCCCTTCACCTTTCTCACCCAGCCCCCCAGCCCCCCTCTGTCTCTGGCAACCATCAGTCTGTTCTCTGGATCTATGAGTCTGTTTCTGGGTTTTGTTGTTGTTGTTGTTCCTTTATTTTGTTCATTAGATCCTAGATATAAGTGAAATCGCGTGGCGTTTGTCTGTCTCTGGTGATGTATTTTGCTGGCTGGCTGGCACACGCCGGAGTCCCACTTGTCTGTGTCGCGTGGCTTCCACTCCACCTGTCGCCCCTTCTCACTGTGACGGTGGCTGACGGCCCCCAGCCGCTTCTAGCTCCGGGCATGTCTTTGGCCTAATCAATGCCTTCGACAAGAGACCCAGCTAAAGACTAAAGGGAGATTGGGTTATTTATAGTAACCTGGAAATGTGTCCGAAATGTAGAAATAAGTGAATAAGGAATCCCCAGAGACTGTCCTATGACCCCTCCTTGTGTTTGCTCTTAGGGGAGGCTGGCAGGAAACACACGTTTCTTCACTGTGGTTCTCGGGAGGGTGGCACCGAGGGCGGTTAGCAAGAAGGTTCTAACCCTCCACCCAGGGCTCCCCTCCTCTGTCTTTAGGATGCGTCTCCGTTACAGTGAAGAGAATTTCAGGTTGAGAGAGATGGGGAAAGATTTTCCCCACGTTGCCGATTGCAGAATCTTGCAAATGGGAAGTTCCTCGGTTCCCCTTCACAACTGTGGTGACTTTGGAGCCATTCCGCCCTTCCAGGGTGGCTGTGCACACCCGCACCTTGCAGGGTGAGCGTGGGGGAGGAAGAGCACACACTGAAGGAACCGACCTGCCTCTGTCCCGCCCCAGGTCCTCTGCCCGGCTGACGGAGGGAGGTGCGTAGCTGCCGCCCGCAACGCGACACTGTGGATTGTCCCTCTGGGTATGCAGGCCACCCGCTTCACCCCATGGACCCTGCAGCAGTTCCTGTTTGGGGACCAAGGCACCAAATGAAAGTGACAAAGAGGAAGCTGTGGTTGTGACAGTGACAGTGAGAGTGGGGTAGGGGGAGAGCCACCTTCTCTTTGCCCTTTGGAGATGGGATGCTCCTGGGCTCACTGCAAAGGCTCAGCAGGGCGGGGGCTGCTCCCGGTGCTGCCTCGGGGGCCCCTGGAGACCACAGAGTAGGTGAGGCCTTCACCCTGACCCCCTCCCTCTGTCACCAGCTCCATCCGCACTCACCCACCCTTCCCCTGCTGGAACTCCTCCCACTGCACTGAAATGACCTATTTCTTTGTCCACGACCCAGACTGGCTGTGAGGTGTTTGAAGGCAGGAACTCTATCTCACTCCCCTTTGCTTTCCTGAGGCCTAGAATCATGCCGGGTACATAACAAGTGCACCTCAGATGTCGACGGATGGACAGGTGGACAGGTGGACAGGTGGACAGGTGGGGCGAATGCAATGAAAGCTGACATATTCCCACCCAAAACAAATGTTCCTCCAGCCGAAGCTCTCCCACGGCCGGGACATGGCCCCACGACCAGCCTGCTGCCCAGTGGCCGTGGCCAGGGGACAAGTGTCACTGCACCCAGAGCACAGCCTGAGGACACTGCTGTCTGTCACCATCTGCCCTCCCGACTGTCTGAAAACAGGGCAGGCTTACAAAAATGAGAAGACAAGCTGCAGAGGGGGAGAAAATATTTGCAAAACACACATCTGATAAAAGACCAGTATCCAAAATGCACAAAGAACTCTTCTCACTCAACAGTAGGGAAACGAAGAGCCCCATTTTAAAGATGGGCAACAGGTCTCAACAGACACTCCATCAAAGAAGATATACAGGTGGCAAATAGCGGATGAAAAGATGACCTACATCATGTATAATTAGGGAATTACAGAATAAAATGATGACAAGACACCACCGCTCACATGCAAGTGGCCAAAATCCAGACCCCTGACACCACCCAAAGCTGGCAGGACGTGGAGCAGAGGGACTCTCGTTCGTTGCTGGGGGACTCAATGGCGCAGCCACAGTGGCAGGCAGCCTGCGCTTCCTCACAAGCACTCTCACCATCACACTCACAACCACGCTCCTTGCTGTTTACGCAAAGGCGTTGACGACGCGGTCACACAAAAACCTGCACACAGACGTTTATAGCAGCTTTATTCATAATTACCCAAACTCGGAAGCAACCAGGTGTCCTTCAGGAGGTGATGGATAAACGATGGTTCATCTGGACGAGGGACTGTTTTTCAGCACTAACAAGAAATGGGCCGCCGCTCCGAGCAGAGGTGAGGGGGAGCGAACACGCATACTGAGTGAGAGGAGCCAGTCTGCAAGGGTTGCCTACCGTACGGTCCCCACTCTGGCACTTGGGGAAGGAAAACTATGCAGACAGTAAAAGGAAGGAGTGCTTTGGGGCCTGGGGGAGGAGGGGGAACGGGCGGGGCACGGAGCGTTTTAGAACCGTGAAGCTGTTGTGAGTGATGTAAAGGTGATTTTAAACACTGGACAAGACCAGTGGTGAGCCCAGCTGTGAACTATGGACTGGAAAACAATGTATAGTGTCCCCTCCTCCCCTGGCGTTAGTGTCCCACACGAACAGGAGATGAGAACGGGAAACTGACTTCTAAAGCTGTGCACATGTGATTGTCCCGAAATGTTTGAAACAACATAAAATAAAACACAAAATCAAAGGCTTCACTTGGGAACTGGAGACTGAAGGGCTGGGAGTGTCACTGAAGACATGGGACGGTGCTGTTGCTCTAGGGCCGGTGTCCCCGGGTGGCCAGAACAACACACCAAGACACGGGTGGTTTAGACAGAAACGGGTTTTCTCCCAGTTCTGGAGTCCAGACGTCCGAGAGCAAGGTGTCGGCAGGGCTGGCTCCTCTGAGGCCGGAGCGAGGATCTGCCCCAGGCCTCCCGCCTCGACTGCCGCCCTCCGAGTCCACGTGGCTCCTCTCGCACGCGTGTGCACGGCCGTGTCCACATTTCGCCCTAATGACCTCATTGTTACGGGATCTCCCTACAGAGACCTCCCTCCAAGAAAGCTTCTGTTCTAAGTACTGGGGGTCAGGGCTTCAGCAGATGAACTTAGAGGACAATTCAACTCGTGACAGCTGAACACCCAGCGCACTGGCAGAGGTTTGTCACCAACAAAGTTGGGGGCCTGTTTTCATCACACAGAGAAGCAGCATCTGAGGCAAGAGGCCTTCCCTTCCTCAGAGCTCACCTGTCAGGCGGCCAGACCAGGAGCCTGGGGGCGAGGTTCAGACCAGCCTCCCGAATAGGCCTGGAGCGGTTTAGAGGGTGAGGGCAAGGAGAAACCATTCATATTTATGCAGCTAGTTAGGGAGCCTGCAGTGGACAGTCTTGGAACCAAGTCTAAGGTAGGAACTGGGAAGGTGAGCGAGAGCATAAAGGAACTCCAGGTGGCTGGGTCGGTTGGGTGGGATCTAGGTGCCCAGCACCCCTCGCTCTGAATACTGTCCGTGAAGACTGGGTCTGCACACAGAGGTTCTGCCAGAGACGAATGTTGGTTCTGGCCACCTGGTAGGGTCGTTCGGATCTATTTGTAGGCTGTCTGAGCCTGGGGGAGCCCCTGGGACCAGTGAGCCCCTTGGGCTAGTGGTCTGAGGGGCGCTGTGAAGGAAGCCTGCTGTTATCTCCCAAAAGGCACTAAAAACTAGGGAAAAACTATGAGGGTCTGGCTTTGGGCCCTTCTGGTAAAGAAAATGCAAAGAACAGAGCTTGTTCTGTGGCCTCAGGGAAAGCTGTCCGAGCGGGAGCTCTGGGCGAGTGTAAGCAGCAGAGCTCAGGGTGGTGGCCCGCCGTCTCCGGCCACTCAGCCCCGCTCTCCCAGTCCTGCTGTGGCTCTGCCTGCTTTCTGCCCCTGGACTCCGGCTCATTCCTGGGTCAGGACCACCTGCCACCCAAGGGACGTCATAGAAGAGGCCACTTTGCCCTTTTAGGGCTGTGCAGGGGGTGCTGGCTGTCCCCAGCCTTCCTCAGACCCAGAGGGAACCTCCCAGTCCTGCAACGGCTGACCAGCTGATCAGGGTCCAGGGTGGTGGCTGACCGCTGCCAGGGGCACCACTGGCCATACTGACAGGACGTCGCTAAAGGTGTAGCTGTACCCGCCTGGAGCAGTGGAGGCCACCGTGGGCTGGCTCCTCACCCAACTGCACTTAGCAGACTAAATGCAGCAGAGGACCTGGAAGAGAGCCGGTGACCTTGGAGCTGAGAGCCTTGTGTGGGCGACTGGCCCAGCGAGGGGACAGCCTGGCCCCTGCCTGGTCACCGAGGGGGCATTTTGTTTGGCAGACACCATGGATCTAACTACACACAGATGGGTGGTCACCTGCAGATGAGACCACCTGACCAGGGGGAAGGTGACATGTTTTTCTTGGACAAATAATTGTATTTAATGAATTCAAATATTTTATACCTCACCTCTTTCCAAAAAGAAATGGGGACAGCTGTCCATTCCTTAAGGGAAACCGATGTTCTGTCTGTTGAGGAGAGCTGTGTCCTGGAGGGCTTTGTTGAGACGCTTAGTAGCCATTTTCATATTCTTTTCATATTTGGTGCCCTTGACCAGAGATGAAACCGCGAAGAGGACTCTCTCCGAGAGGCTGGGTGCCTGCGAGCGGGGCGGGGAGGGGGGCTGCCTGGCTTCTCTCCCCAGGGCCCCGACCCAACGGGGGGGGAGTGCAGATCAAGGGCTGGGAGCCGGTCACCTGTTTAGAGTCAATATTTTAGGAAAGTTTTCACCTGGATTTTATGACCATCCCAGCTATGAGCCTGGCTCTTTAATGTCTGATTTCCTGAGCAACTCCTGCCCTTGACACAGGGAGCTAGGAATCTTAGCATGGGGTCAGTGATTAGACTCGCTTGGCCACGTTATTTTATTCATTTACTACACAAAGATTCACTCAGCGTTTATATATTACTGTCTAAACCTCACAGCTATTAAAAAAATTTTTTTTTCATTGAGATATGATTGACATAAAATATTCTGTTAGTTTCAGGTGTACAACATAATCATCCGATATATGTATACAGGGTGTCCCAAAAAATGTATCCACACTTTGAATAATGATAAAGGCAGTGGTTATTAAAATACATTTTATTTTCAAAAATTGAGCTATCAGCTGTTAAAGTGTGTATGCAATTTTTAGGATACCCAGTATATTGTGAAATGGTCACCACAACGAGTCTCGTTAACATCCATCCCCACACTGCTACAAATCTCTTTTTCTTATGATGAGAATTTTTTAAGATCTATTCTCTTAGCAACGTTCAAACATACAACACAGTATTATCACTAACTGTAGTCACTGTGCCGTGCACTACATCCCAGGACTTATTTTATAACTGGAAGTTTGTGCCTTTTGACCCCCTCCACCTCTCTGCAGATATTAAATTCCCAATGAAATGTCTTGTTTGTTTTACAAGAAGAGAAGGCACCCCAGGCCTGGCTGGGGGCAGGAGGCACCTAACTGCTATATTTCACTCTCTGTGAGTGTACATGGTGCTCAG
Source organism: Miniopterus natalensis (assembly GCF_054644295.1). Classification (NCBI taxonomy): domain Eukaryota; kingdom Metazoa; phylum Chordata; class Mammalia; order Chiroptera; family Miniopteridae; genus Miniopterus; species Miniopterus natalensis. The sequence continues at coordinate 4,770,483 of NC_142101.1, forward strand.
TGGGGATCCCCAGCTGTATCACATGCACCCCTATGCCAGGGACACAGCCTGAAAGGAAAAGCTAGATCATACTGGTCACCTGGCTTGTGCCAGTGCCCAGAAAATCCATCCCGGGACAAATTCACTTCTCCATGACCAGGTTCCACCGAGGCCACTCGTCCAGGACCCAGGGGTGTCACTTGTACAGGCTTTAAGGAAGGTCAAGACTCAGAAGACAGGTCCAGTCCTGGCTTTCCCTGCTTCGCCCCAGCCCCCTCTCCTGTGAACAGGGAGCCTCGGCTGATGGACCATCCCATGGGCAGGCTGCTGGCGGAGTTCAAGGTCCACAGTGTGCCCTCGGTGGGTGCCGTTTGTCAACCCCTCACACGGAGTTACCTTTGCAAAGGGGCTGATGGGCCACTTTGCTGCCTGCCTTAGCGGGTCTTGTCAGTCATGCTCCTGCCGGGGAGCTGCTCTCAGTAACCATCACCTGGTCCTAGACTCGAATCTGCAGGTGATCGGAGCACAGTGGCCACGCAGAGATAGGTAGGCCACGCCTGGTCAGCCGATGGCTGGGCCGGGTCACGGACTTTCCAGGGATCACCAGACGACCCACTGAAGCAAAGAGGGGCCAAGCTCAGGTGAAGAGAGGAGCTGGGGTTCTCCGGGCGCTCACAGCATTGGCACAGACTTGCTGGTCTCTTGGAAGAGGGCAAGGTCTTAAACATTTCCAGCTCTTAACCAGGCTCTGTCCAGTCACAAGGATGCAGCAGCAGAACAGAACTAACACTAGGCCTGGCCGGTGGCTCAGTTGGCGGGGCAATGTCCTGTACACTGTAAGGCTGTGGTTTCAATTCCCAGCCAGGGCACATACCCAGGTTAGGGGCACACACCCAGTCAGGCCGTTTGCAGGAGGCAACTGATCAGTGTTTCACTCACATTGGTGTTTCTCTCTCTCCCTGTCTCCCTCTTCCTTCCTCTCTCTAGAATCCATAAAAACATATCTTTGGGTGAGGATTTTAAAAAAATACTAGTAAATGTCACATGATCAGACCAGCTACCTCCAGGGTTCTTGGGGGAGGGAAAGACCCCAGTTCAAATCCTCCCTTGCTCATCTCCAGCTGTGTGTCCTTGGTGAGTTACTTAATGTCTCTGGGCCCCCTTCACTCATCTGGAAAATACTTTTAATGACACCTACTTTAGAAGATTGTTGTAGAGATAATGTTTGGAAAGGGCCGGGCATGTGGAAGGCATTTCATAAATAATACTCACTGAATGTTTACAACAGATCTGGGGGGAACTTTAGGCATCACCCAGTTCAGTGGTCTCCAACCTTCGTCTGCATCAGTTATCCAAGGGCATGTTCTGACGCAGCTTTCTGGGCTCCAGCCCCAAGACTCTGATTCAATGGGTCTGAGAATGTGAGTTTCTAACATGTTCCAGGTGACCCTGCGGCTGCTGGTCTGTCCCACTTAGACCTGCTGTACCTGCTTAAACTGTGGTTTCAGGGAGCAGACTCCTGAGGCCAGAACGTCTGCTCCTGGCCCGTGGTCAGCAGTCCAGGCCTCCCAGCTCCTGGTCCAGGCCAAGGTCGGAGACAGAGAGCCAAGTGCCAGCCCCGGGACAGTCAGAATGCAGGAAGGCAGGCTCCAGGCAAAGGCCAAGGGGACCTAAGGGTCTAGTGAGGAGAATGAACTTGACAGAGAGCAAAGCCCCCATTCGAGGAGGGATAGGCCTTTGTGGGCCTGAGCCACGCAGCCCAAGTCTCTGAGCCTAAAGTTTGTGTAAGTGCATGAGGGGTAAGTGTGTGAGTGTGAGTGGGTGTGTGAGAGTGAGTGAGAGTATTTTGTGGGTGTGAGTGGGTGTGTGCAACAGTAGGTGAGTGAGTGAGTGGGTGTGTTAGTCACTCGGCTGCTAGAACAAAGCGCCACAGCCTCGGGGCTTAAACAACAGGGACTAATCTCACAGTTCGGAGGCTGAAAGTCCGAGACCACGGTGCCCATGGGTTGGTTTCTCCTGAGGCCTCTCTCCTCTGAGTGTGGATGGCCGTCTTCTCCCTGTGTCCTCACACGTTCCTTCCTCTGTGCGTGTCGTGTCCCAGGCTCCTCTTCCTATAGGGACCCCAGTCACAGGGGGTCAGGGTCCACCCATATCACCTTTATTTCACCTTCATCAACTCTAACGGCTTTTCCTGCAAATACAGTCACATCCTGAGGTGTTGGGGTTTAGGACTTCAACACATGAATATTAGGGGGACACAACTGGGCCCACGACAATGTGAGTGTGCGAGTGCATGTGCAGCCTGTAAGAGCGCTGGTGTGTAAGAGATCCGACTTTCTTCTTGTGTGTGTGTGTGTGTATGTGTATGAGTGTGTGTGTGTATGAGTGTGTGTATGAGTGTGTGTGTGTATGTGTGTGAGTGTGTATGAGTGTGTGTGTGTATGTGTGTGAGTGTGTGTGAGTGTGTGTATGTGTGTGAGTGTGTGAGTGTGTATGAGTGTGTGTATGAGTGTGTAAGTGTGTGTATGTGTGTGAGTGTGTGTGTGAGTGTGTGTATGAGTGTGTGAGTGTGTGTGAGTGTGTATGAGTGTGTGTATGAGTGTGTAAGTGTGTGTGTGAGTGTGTGTGAGTGAGTGTGTGTATGAGTGTGTGAGTGTGTGTATGAGTGTGTGAGTGTGTGTGTGTGTGTATGAGTGTGTGTATGAGTGTGTGAGTGTGTGTATGAGTGTGAGTGTGTGTGACTGTGTGTGTATGTGTGAGTGTGTGTGTATGTGTGTATGAGTGTGTGTGTATGAGTGTGTGAGAGTGTGTGTATGAGTGTGTGAGTGTGTGTATGAGTGTGTGAGTGTGTGTGTGACTGTGTGTGTGAGTGTGTGTGTATGTGTGTGTGAGTGTGTGTGTATGAGTGTGTGTGTGTGAGTGTGTGTATGAGTGTGTGAGTGTGTGTATGAGTGTGTGAGTGTGTGTATGAGTGTGTGAGTGTGTGTGTGACTGTGTGTGTGAGTGTGTGTATGTGTGTGAGTGTGTGTGTATGAGTGTGTGTATGAGTGTGTGAGAGTATGTGTATGAGTGTGTGAGTGTGTGTGACTGTGTGTGTGTGTATGTGTGTGAGTGTGTGTGTATGTGTGTGTGAGTGTGTGTGTGCACCCTGTAACAATGCTGGTGTAAGAGATCTGACTTTCTTGCCTCTCCTGGGTTGTGAGTTTATGAGGCGGCCGCAGAGGTCCTGTCTGTCACAGGTTAACTGGGTTCCTCGGGGCTCAGGTTGGAGGTGAGTCCCCCCAGTTCCTGTGGTGCTGAGCCTCCCTCCCAGCTCTGCCTTCCTGGGAGCACCGTCATGTGACCACGTCGCCCTCCCAAGCCCACCCTCCTGGCACAAGAAGGGCGGTTTGGGGAGGTGGCTGCCACAGGAAGATGCCCCTCCGCTCCCACCAGCCCGGATCCCTTCACTGGGGCTCCGCTCAGCGTCATAATCCTGTGTCCCCGAGGCCAGAGGCCCCATTTTTTAAAAGCTACAAAAGACGTTTTTAGACGTTGCAGTTGGCTGAGCTCGCTCTTTCTCAGCGCAGGACTGTTTGTGGCTGGACGGGATGTGCAATAGCTCACCCGGCCTTTCGAAAGCCTTTTCCATTGGGACGGTCGTTACCAGCGGCCGTTCCCACAGGAACTGAGCGAAGCCGCTGACACAATCGCAACTGCTGCGGCCCTCGCGACAGCCGGACAGTGTTCGCTTGAGGGTGCAGCCGGCACAGAAGAAGGGGCCTGGGTCCACCTGGGTTTTCAGAACAACCGCATCACTGGGCCTGGGGTGGACGCCGGCCACAGGCCAGCACACGCCGGCTGCAGGCAGCTGGGGCCAGCCAGGTGCTCCCTGGAACCGGGGCTCACCCGGTGTCTGGTGACTGACTAACCAATCGAAGGAACAAAAGGTGCAGTTTAAAGGGAGGGAAATGTGTTCAGGCGGAAACGTGACAGAGGCCTTGCCACGCTTCCTTCTTGAGGGGTCGCTGCCGTGGGGACCCTGCCTTTGAGAAAAGCTTTCCTCAGGATGCCTGTCAGTCTGCCTGAACTTGCTGGTTAAGTGCCCACTGTATGCAGAATCCTGAGAAGTAAAAAAAAAAAGAAAAAAAAGACATCTCAAGAATCTTGATTTTCCACTTATGTGTTATATAAAAAACCATACTTGCCCCTATAGACATGTGTGAGTCAGGGTCCCCAGAGAACCAGGACCAGCAGGACACACGTGGATGTATAGAAAGAGATGCGGCTTACATATAACACTGTCGATTTAAGGTGCACAAGCTCAAGGGGATTTGAGAAAGAGATTTGTGACGAGGAACCGGCTCATGCGATTATGGAGAAGCCCACCGTCTGCTGTCTGTAAGCTGCAGGCCCAGGAAAGCTTGTGGTCCAGCCCAGGCCTGGAGCCAGGGGACCGGGAGGGCTGAGGGCCATGGGACGAAGACGGGCGCCCCAGCTCAGGAACAGAGAGAATTCGCCCTTCCTGCCTTCTTGTTCTCAGGCCCTCGGTGGGCGGGCCGTCTGCTCCGCACGCGGATGTAGATGCAGCTCTTTCAGAAACACCTCACAGACACCCCAAGAATGTTTCACTGGTGACCCCTCAAGAAGGAAGCTTTCTGTTCAACTCTTAGCCAGTCAAGTTGTCATGTAAAATTGACCGTCGCAAGACAAAAGGGAAAAGACTGGAAGGGAAATAGAAAAATAATTGTAATTGATGGTATTGACGTCACGAGATTATGGCTAAATTTATTTTTTTCTTCCTGACTTTCTTTGTTATTTTTCAGCCTTTAACATGAAAACAAGTTTTTAAAGTACGTTAAACCTCTGCTGTTGTGACCACTGCAGTCAGCTTGGACCAGGGGTGTCCTTCCTGGAACCCTAACCTTAGTCTCAGAGGATGAGGTCAGTGACCAGGAGCACGACCCCAGCAATGGCAAACTCGGGCCATTCTCAGGGCAGAGTCAGCACCTCTGTGGAGCCACATCTGCCCTTGGCAACCTCCACTCATTTTGTCCCAATAACCTGAAAATCTGGCTTCATTTTCACTGGTCTCTATCATATTTTTCTTTTTTTTTTCTTTTCTTTTTTAAAATATATCTTTATTGATTTCCGAGAGAGGAAAGAGGAGGGAGAGAGAGAGGTAGAAACATCAATGACGAGAGAGTCACTGATCAGCTGCAACCTGGGCATGTGCCCTGACCGGGAATCGAACCCCAATCGCCTGGATCCTAGGTCGATGCTCAACCACTGAGCCACGCCCAGCCGGGGTCTATCATGTTTTTCCACTAAATCATTCACTTATCAGACATTTATTAAGCAACTGTCTATGAACAATGAGCCACATGAGGCCGTGGGCATCACAGAATGAGCCTTGGGCCCTGCGTTTCTGGCTTGGCCTACAAAGGAGGTAGATGTTTAAACACACGGGGCAGGATGGGAACCACCACAAGTGCTGTCAGAGCTCAGGGCCAGGGACCTGAGCATCCTGAAGGAGGCGAGGCATCTGAGGTCCAACTCAAAGAAAAGCTACAAGATAAACACAGACTTTCTACAAAGAAGTGAAGCCAGAAAGGCTTGGAGGATTCAGTGTCACGGGGAGCAATGCCCGATGTTTACAGGAAGGGGCTCTGAGGCATCCCCTGGGGCCAAGGCTGCAGGCGGGAGGGGGCACGGTAAAGCAGGTGTGGGCAGATTTCCAAGGGTGCGGTCTGCCCTGCAAAGGAGTGTGGACTCATCCTACAGACAGTGGGGGCCGGGTCTGAAAGCGGAGTGAGGATGTGGTGGCACTGGCTTCTTAGCAGGAGAATCCTGGGGGCCGTTGGAAGGCTGGGATTCCAGATCCAGGGCCGGTGAGCAGTGACAAGGCCGGTGGGGGCACAGTGAGCAGAGTCCGATCCAGGACCCAACGCTGGGTGTCAGCGGGATCCTGCCTTACTAGGCCTTGCAGATCAGTCGGGTGATGGGGTGAAGCTGGGGAAGCCAGTGTGCCCAGGTGCCTCTCCCAGTGTGAACACCCCCCACACCAGGACACCCCTTATGTTGGGACCCAGTGATGTGTCTGGACATGGTCCACGCCACCTGAGGGTCTGGAGTCAAGGACTCGACCCTCCCCACAGGTTCCCACGAGGAGCCGAGATAAAGAAATCACCAAGGCCTGGGCTCACGCGGGAGGCAGGGTGTCTACTCTGAAAGAGCGGTCATGCGGCCTTGAGGGAACTAGTTTGTATCACCCTCACCGCATTATCACTTGTTTGTTGAAGCCATTTGGGGTGCTCCTCATCGGAGGGCAGCCCTCCTGATCCCATAGCTTTGTTTGTCTCTTCCATTCCCACCGCTCGGCCTCAGGTTTGCTCGTGTCTCAGGCTGGTTCCTGACCCTGACGCAGACGCACCCCTCCATTTCTGCTGCTGACGCCGTCCTCACGGGGCGCCCCGGCTGCCTTCCCTCCTGTGCGGCTCACCTCCTCCGGGAGGCCTTCCCACCCAGGTCCTGAAGGGCTCTCTCCCTGCTGATTCCACAGCACCAACTCCCACCCTCCACCACCCTGGGTTTGCTCAGTGTCATGCCTGGTACAGTATGGCGTACGCTCTTTGTGGGAGAGTGACACGAATTAAACCCTTTCTGTGCCTCACGGAAGCCGAAGTCGACAGATGGCTGAGTGATTGACCCGTCGTCAGTCTGCCCATCTGTCAGGCTTGTTGGCAGCACCTGTCGCCCTGCAGTCTTGGGTGTCACTAGGTGGTGGGCTCTGGACGTGAACTCTCAGCCTCAGGCCACTCACTTAACCTCCCTGGACTTTCATGTTGTTGGCAGTTGTTGTTAACTCCTTTTATTGACAGTGGGCCCCTTTCAAATGGGGGCTTGTTTATGGGCAAGACATGAAAGTGAAGCTGCCCTGAGCCAAGCCTCACCTTCCCTCCTCCTTCCTTCCCTTCCAGCCACAGGAGACTCAGGAAACCATTGAGAACCCCTGGCTGGGTGGGTCCTTCAAGGCAAACTCTCCGAGGTCCAGGACAGCAGAAATGGCAGTTTGAAGACTGCACGGGCTTCGGCGGGTCCCTGCTGAGGCCGGGTGGGCCCACGCTCACTAATTATGGCGAAGCAGTTACTGCAGAATTTCCAGAGGAAACCAAAGCTAGGGTTTGGTTTCCACTCAGATTGAGCAACTTCCTTCTAGGGCGCTCAACCTCCTCAACAAAACACAGTACACTTGACATAAATGTATAAACGCATCTTCGGGAGGAAGTGGTGCCCGTGGCTGTTCCCTCTGCTGGGGTGTTTACATGACCTTGACCATCTGAAGAATCTGGACTCAGCTGAGGTCACAGTTTATGGGCATCATGGAGGCAAAGGACAGCTAAGACCATAATGTTAGATTTAAACAAAACAGTGTTATATCAAGTCCCAGAGGGCGTTTCCCATCTCACTGCAGCCATCTAAAGATAATTTAAATCCACACTAAAGTGATCCCAGGCTTTCATTACCTGAAGCCTCCCTTTCACAGTTTGGTCTCCTCTGCAGGGTGCCTGAGCCCACCACGCCCACTGCGCAGGCCACGCCCACCGACCACGCCCCCGACCGACCTCGCCCACCTAGCTGACCCCCACACTCACCTGCAAGGAGCTCCCCGCCGCCCTGGCTCTCCGGAGAAACAGGAAACAGTTCTTGTTAGAGATGTCGGCTGCCTCAGAAAGGCCCAGATCCCTGGGCTCACTCTCCTGCGACCTGGTCCAGCCATGTCTGGACTAACTGTTGACAGACTGCAAGGCTGTTTTCAGCATTTCCAATTCTTACCTTTTCTGTGGACACCTCGGCCTAAATCTCCAGCCGCTCTTACCTCTCCCTCGCACACATTTCATATATATATCCATCCACAAAGAGCATCCCCCTTCAGCGCTGTCTCTCCCTGCAGGAACAACTGTGGTGGCAGATAGCCCGTCCACCCTGGACAGCGGGTTCCTCTTCTCCAGTGGTTGCCACAGGGGCTCGTGGGGACTATCATTCCGACAGAAGAGCTTCTCAGAGGAGCGGGTGGTCAGCGTGGCCCACGGGGTGCTGGCTGATACACACCCGTGGAGGTTTCAGACAAAAGAACCCGATGGGTGGTGTGATGGTGGTGATCGTGTGTGAGAGACGCACAGTCGAGCACTCTCACCAAGGGGCCGAGTCAGTGCACAGGCCCCAAAGGGAAGGCGCGTCTATGTAGCTATTGGATACCATGTGGGGGGGGTTCTGGCAGTGAGTATTTACTACACAGTCCAGGAAAGGCCTGGGAGCTGAAGGAGGGCAGAGAACTCCAGATGTTCTGCTATGGTTTCCCCCCGGCGGGACCGCCCAGCCTGCTCTAGGTGGGCTCTGCACTGAGAGCGCCCTGTCTAAACCTGCCTTCACTCTGCAGCCATTAATGTCTGGGTAATTGCTCTCGGCCACCCACACAGTTGGTAGAATTTAAGAGCAACCACCTTCTGGGCCCCAGGTTCCAGAAGGTTCTGCATGAAAATATGTTTATTATGCACCGAGCGCTGCTTTGAGCCCTTAACATGATCTTTCTCATTTAACCCCAGAACAACCCTATAAGGTAAGTGGGGTTATAACCCTCATTTGTAAAAAATGCTTTAGGCAACTGAGGCTAGTAGCCTGTCCACGGTCACCGGGACAGTAACCAGGTGAACGTGGGATGTGGGATTTGATGACAGCCTCCTGGCTTTAATCCCCACGCAGCAGCCGTAAGGGCGTGGTCCTGGGGCCGCATCCCAGGCTGAAGTCCCAGCTGCACTTGCTGGCGCTGAGATCCTGGTGAGGGAAGACACTTCCCCTCCCTGGGCCTTAGTTTCTTCACCTGTACAGTGGGTTTGACAATAATAATATGAACCCAGTACGGAGGCTGACGTGATTAAATGACTTAATAGTGTAAGCGCCTGTCACATCGCAAGCACCAAATGTGCCAATAGTTATTTTTCTTATGCTGCTCCTGCCTCTGACGTTAACACAGAACATTTTTAAGCTTTTTATTTAGAAAAAACTCCTTACAGAGGAGTTACAAGAAAAGTACAATGAACTCTATACATCCTTCAGGTGCACTGACTGTTAATATTGTGCCACACTTGCTAATGTTTTTTCTTTTTTAAATTCTCACCTGAGGATATGCCTAGAGAAAGGAAGGAAGGAGAGAGAGAAAGAGAAACATCGATCAGTTGCCCTCCATACAAGTCCCAGCTGGGAGCTGAGCTGAAGCCCAGGCGTGAGCCCTGACTGGAATCGAACTGGCAACCCTTCGGCGCCCAGGACGACGCTCAGTCACCTGAGCCACCCCAGCCGGGTGCTGCCTTTCTCTCTCTCTCCATACATGTTGTCATTATTGTTACTTTGCTAAACCATTTGAGAATTAAGTTGCAGTATTTTGCCCTTAGCCTCTAATAACATTTTCTTATATAACCACAATGCAATTGTCATATTCAGAAAATTTAACATTAGAACAATATATGATCTAATACGCAGTCCATATTCAAATTTCACCACTGGCCCAATAAGGTCCTCTAGAGAAATGGCTTCTCCCTGCTCTGGGGTCCCACCCAGGGTCACATGTCCCTTCAGCTGCCACCCATGTTATCTCCTTTCACGGGGATCGGGCTCGGCCTTGTCTCCCGGGCCAGATCACGCAGGTTTGTAGAGTGCCTCTCCTTGGGCCCGTCTGATTTGTTCCTCATGACCAGTTCTGATTATGTGCTTTGGGCATAAATGTTACATAAGTGCTATCTTCTTAGTGAGTCATGCAGGAGGCACATGATGTTAGTGTTCATCTGTGGGAGATGCTATGGGACTATAAATATCTCAAACTTGCCCCCAGTGGTTTCTAAACATGCGATAAGGCCACACACTGCATGGCACAGATGCCCAGGGTGCAGGTGACTGCTGCACCCTCCCTCAGGTGGCCCGTGCCTCCTGTGTGCCCCTCCCCTGCTTTGAGCACAGGGCCTGCTCTTCATGTCCTTTCCCCCTTCCCGCCTGTCACGGAGGTTTGCACTGAGCAGGGACCCCACCAGTGCGTGTCAAATCAAAGTAAATAAAAAATATTTGATCTGAGGTCCTGGCTATCTCTCAGGAATGGCACCTCGACAGGAGTACCTTTCAGAAAGATCTCATCCATAGCTAACAGAGACACACAATATCCTTCTGTTCATCGGCCTGTGGAGAAAACTTTGAATGGAATGTATGTAAAAAAAGAAAAAAGAAGGAAGGGGGAGAGAGGGGGAAGGAAGGGGGGAGAGAGGGAAGGAAAGACAGGAGGGCGGGAAATAAAAATATAACTAATTATATATTAATATGAGCATGAATATTAACTAACATGACTACACCTCCCAGCCCAGCCACTCTGCTGCTGGTGTTCATGGTGGCAGGGAGTGGCGACCCCTCACTAGGGAAGAGAAGAGTGAAACGTGGTGGGTGCACACTCATTCATTCAACAACTGTTTACTAAGAGCCCACGGAGGCCTGGCACTTTCACTGCTGGGGATACAGCTGTGATCAAGACAGAGTGCCTGCTCTCATGGAACATACCCTTTAGTGAGTGTCACAGACAGAAAAAAAATATTACCCACATGCTCACGAGCATGCACACACACACACACATACACACACACACACACATAGGGCTGCAGTGAGGGGCAGGGATGGAATACTTTCTACCATGAGAAGTAATAAGGTAGATTTACAAACATAATGCAAATAGAACTTAAAAACAAAGTCAACTGAAAGGAGACAATAAAATTGGTAGCACAGTGCCTTAAACACACATGCAGAGTGATGCTGCAGGAGTATATGTGTGTATACACTCAGATACACATATACCCAAGAACATGCATGTAAGCGTGTTAGTGTGCAAGCCTGCTGGGGGTGAGAATGGAACTTTGGAAGGGGGTGAAGGGGAAAGCATAAACTAAAACAAGAGGTGGGCTCCGTCCGGATGGATGGTAGGAGGCCAGGAGCTGAGGTGGCCCAGCTCAGTGCACCTGGGGTCCAAAAAGAGCAGGGGAGGGAGATTTTGTTGCCAAGTACAAAGAAATGCCTGCACTCTCCCTCCTCTGTGCTTTCTGGGCTGGGGCTGTCCAGGAGTCTGTGCTTCTCCCTCTGTCCCCGGGAGGCTGTCCCCAGGCTGCCCCTGTGCTGGAGCAGGAGGAGGCGCAAGCCTGAGTCAGGGACCCGTCCCAGCCTTGGCACCATCCCGTGTTCCCATGCCAGCTCCATCAGCTAGATCGTGACCTTTGGGCCAACTGCTTAATCTTGCCAAAGCTCAGTCTCCGCATCTGTGAAACGGGAATGGTAACAGTCATCGCTTCAGAGGGTGGTGTGAGGAGCCCGTGAGCCGAGCCCGTGATCCATGCCAGTGAAGCCCCCATCCCAGGGCCTGGCTGCAGTGCGTCCTGGGAAATTCTTAGACTCCAGCATTCTTCTTTGCTGCCCTAAAAGGTCTGTCAAACCAGCTTAGTCCCAGACGTCTCTCTGCACGTCTGGAACACAGCCGACATACCACAGGCAGGGACTGGTCACCTCTGCCAGATGATGATTGTGACTTTCACCTAAACCCAGGGAACCTGAGCCTGGGTGGTCAGCTCCCGGGTGGGGGAGGGAGCTCACACTCCCACAGGCCTCAGCTGAGCCTGCTCCCCTGCAAGAACCGGAGGGAGCCCACCCTGCCCATGATCCCCTCCCTGGGAAGCTCTGGTATTGCTTGTGTTTATCTTTCAACGCACTGCGCTCCAGACAGCTTCCCTTTTCTAGAACTTTGGATTGGAATCACATAAGCGCTTGGGTTGAAGCACCAGGAAGACGGGTTGTGTGCACGCGTGCAAGTGAGTACAGCCTTGTGTGCGCGCGGGTGTGTGTCATCTTAATCCAGCCGTGGCTGAGTTCCCATCTCTGGCTTTTGTATTATGAAGCCTGCACTCAGCTCTCAGGCCAGGAGGAGGGGCCACCGTGTTTGTGCCTGACGTTGGCAGGAGCTTTGGCAGGAATATGGGCACCGTTTTGAAATCTGTGCAAATCAGAGGGTACCAGGTTGCAGCGAGGCAGCAATTACAGGACATCAGGGTTCCACTGGGACAGAGGATGGAGCCGCTCTCAGTGGCTGAAATTACAAAACTACTCCACCCTCTTTGCTGTGGGGACTAGAGCCCAGGAGGGCTCCCTGGGAGGAGGGGCACGCGCTGTGAGGCCCAGCCTGCGGAGCATTTCCACCTCAAAAGCACAAGTTAACAAGTGTAACAGGGAGGGGGGCTGAGTGGGGGTGGTAAGGTGGGGGCCGACCCCTGCAGAAGATGCCAAGTTGTGGGCTCTGTATGGTCAGAGACTGGGCCTAATTCATCTTCTCTCAGAACCTGGCACTGGGCCTGGCTCAAAGTAGCTGTTCAGCAGCGTTTGCAAAATAGAATAAAAGGCGGAGGGAATTTGATTAAAGCTTAGAACGAAAAGTAGCTGTCACATCTTGTGCAGTGCAGCCAGCTAAAACGAGTTCCAGATCTTCTGCGCATTACAGCATCTTGCTACCACCTTATTGCCCTGTGATATCTTTTTTCCCTTTAGAAATGCAAACTGCAGGGTCTCCCTGGTGTTATTCGGGGGACATTCTTGCCAGCTGAGCACTGTATGCCTGCTTGCATCCGTGCAGCAGAGTCTACGCACATGCAAAATGCCTCTGGTGACTCTTTCTTTGCCCCACTCTCCAAAGCAAGGTCACGGGGCACCCCCAGTGTCCCTGCAGGCTCCAGGGGGAAGGGGGCATGAGTGGAGGAAGTGCAGTTGTCCAGGGAAGACAGAGGGGCCCATCTCCCTCCTGCCCCCTGGGGTCCAGCCTTCCCTTAACCTGCTGAGTCAGACCCCTGAGGCTTAAAGAAACCAGAAACCTGGGTTCCTTCTGCTCTCTGGCGTCTGCACTGGTCTCCCACGCAGTGGACTCGGCAGTGGACTGAGCCGCAGTCCACTTTAAGCAACATGAGTCCAGTGGCGTGGACTCAGGCTGAACTGGTCTTCCTGGCAAGCTTCTCAAGCTGAGTCTAAAGCTGACTTCCTTGCGCCGTTTACTGTGAACCCCTCTTTCTAGAATGAGCACTCGTCCTTGCTACGAGAATCACACATTAGTACAAACATATTAGTATGTGTGGATAGTTTCCCCCAAAGGTCCCCCCGTCCGCTTAGCCAGCTTAGAGCCAAAGAGGATCATCAGAGGAGGTTTGTACTCTTTGGAACCGACTTCTGTGCAGTGGTTGCTGCCCTGGAGTCTTTTTCTCCTTCAGCAAATCGATTGCAATTCTGAAAAAAGCTGCCTGAAATGCCAATATTCCAGCGTGGATACAGAAGGTCAGCCTCTCACAGGGGAGAGTTTCACTCTATTCCCCGTCATGTTCTCAAGAAAGGGGACAAAGCCCGCTGTCCTCACTGCTCGGTACCAGAGGGGACATTCAGAACTGAAAGTGTAGTGGTTTCTTGATTAGGGAAGACCGGTTTCTGGTTGCCACGTCCAGGCCCCGGAGCCCTGAAGGGAGATCACTGGAGCCGTGGGGAGAAAGTGGGGTTTGACGCAGGTGTTTTTCCTCTGAAACGCTGCTGTCATCTGTCTCCTCAGCAGAACACGGACCCTCCCTGAGCTGTTTGCAGTGGAGCCATTTAGCTGAGCAGTTAAGGCCCCTGTTCCATGCCAAGGCCCTGGGTTCAAGTCCTGACTTGGTGTTTTCCACTAGAGCAACTTTGGGCAAATTATTTAAAACACCTTGGCCTCAGTTACCTCAATTGTAAAATGAGAATGATAATTGTCCCTGCTTCTGGAGTTCTCAGGATTAAATGACTTCATTTACGTAAAGTTTGTGAAATAATGCCAAGGACTATGGAAGTCGCTCAGAAGAAGAAAAAAAGGAGCTAATGTTATTTATGAAATGGGACTAGTAACGCCGAGCTTCTGGGAGAGTTGTGGTGAAGATTCGCAGAGCTGACACTTAAACGTCCAGCACCCAGCAGGTCCTCGGCAATCCCGCATCCCTCCCGCCAATGCTGGGGTACCTGCCGCACAGCTTGTCGTGGACAAACAGGAGCTTTGAAAGGGGAAAAGCAGGGTGCCGATAAAGTGGGTGAGGGTGTGCGAGAGCACGCGCGACGTGGGGGTCCTTCCCCGGCAGCCTTGGTCCCAGGAGGTCCCGCCCCTTGTCCTCTCCATCCCCTGTGGCTCCCCCCCCCCAAACTGGCCCCTCTGAGCCCATGGCGGGACTCCCCTCGTTGCTGAGCCTCTGTCTGTTGGCGATGTCGGGAAGGTGGCCCCAGCCTGGACCGGGGCTCCGGGCGGCCCATCTTCATCTGGAGGCGCTGTCCATCCTCTAGAGCAAACTTCTTAAGGGCCACAGAGAAAATATTTTTGGCTGCAGGCCGCCCGGTCTCTGTCCCCGTTATCAACTCCGCCCTTATCGCTCTGAGGTGCCAGAGAGGCTGCCTGAGGGGCCGGGCGCGGCTGGGCTCCAGGGGAGGAGTCCTTAGGGGCACCGACATTTCAATTTCATCTCATTTTCACGTGTCGCAAAATACTAATATTTTTCTCAGCATTTGAAACGTGAAAACTATTCTCAGCTTCAGGCCGCACAAAACCAGGCGTGGGCTGGATGTTGCGCAGGGGCCAGAGCGGCCACCTCTGGGGATGCCTGTTTCAGTCTAGGGTTTCCCTTGGAAAACGTCTGGTTATTCTCTGTTTGTATTCTAATGAGATGTCGGACTTAACTACTGACCTTAACGCTTCAGATCATTTTTTTCCCTCCAGAAGGGAGGGGATGAATTGTTGCTTAGATTCCTGATTTAGCTGAAGAATGTGTTTTCCCCCGATCTGTTCTCAGGCAGGAGTTTACGGCGTCGGAGGGTGCGTCCAGTTACCAAGGTGTCTCTCTTCTCACCCCTCAGTGCTGCTGTACGAGACAGAAAGAAAACAGACCCTTAAAACCGGAGAGAGGCCTGCGATCTCTGGCCCCCAGAGTGCACTGGAACCTTAGAAAATGAATGAATGCGGGAGCCCTCCCCGCCCGCCGGGACGCCTGCCCCATTTCAACTGCTCGTGCCCTCCTGTGGAAACCGCAGCAGAATAAAGCCTTTGACGGGACAGGCTGCAGAATTTGATACGGCAAGTCCCTGTAATTGGATTGTTGGACACGGACCTGGAGGGACCTTTGCTTTGTCTTTTTGTCTGGATTTTATTACCCCAGCTACAGAATCCCAGGGTGTTTTCAGCTGATAAGGCAAAAGGCTCGTAGCATTGGACTGGCTTTCCTGGGCATCCGCTGGGCCGTTTTGCCTCTGAGGTGCCAGCAAATTCTGCTCTAACACAAACAGCTCGGCTTCCTTCCCCACCAAGCCCGCCCACAGGCCAGCCCGGCTGGCGGCGACCTCGCAGTGGCACAGGTCCGGCACTCGGAGGCCCCCGCGCTTGGTTTAATGCTCCGCTGCTGCTGCCCGAAGTCCTGTGTCTGAGCAAGGAGGCCTGCGTTCTCATTCCGCACTGGGCCTCACAAGTTACTAGCCAGTCCTGCCCGCAGCTGAGGCCGCTCTTACCCACAACCACACAGGGATGTTTGTGCGAGGGCTCAGCAGTTATGAGGACCCCCTCCCTCGGACCCTGCCCTACATTGGCTCCAACCTCCCCAGCCTAAGACTCTAATCATCTCCCAGGCTGGGCTTTCCCGCCTTGTTCCCTGCTGCTGAGACTTGACCCACCTGGACCCTCGGACCTGACTCTGAACCTGGCTTCCCTAGGTTGACACAAAGTTAAATTCGCCACAGGTCGCAGGTTCTATTTACTCCTTGGTTTTTCCCACTTGTGACAATTTAGGGCAAATTCACCTCCCAACTCACTCTAACCCCCAGACTCCTAACCCAGACAAGCCCCAGCCCTAAGGGATCAGTTAGCTGACTCTATTTATGGAGAGTTATTTGGACTTTGGTTAAAAATTCTTCATGGTGAGCCAAAAATATACTTCTGTAACTCTGATACTTTACGTGGTAAATGTGATAGTTATTGAGTCAGCAAGTAATTCATGCAAAAAATGACTTTATTGAAATCAAGCGTGTCTGTTGTAGTTGCCGATACAAACAAGCCTCCCCCTGATTAAAACACAGAATGGCTCTTCCCATCACTGTTCACACCTCCCTCCAGAACAAGCCCAGGGCCACCCCGCCCAGCCTCCCATACACCTGTGTCCCCCTCTCTCTCTGTTCCCTGGGCTCCTGTTCACCCGGGCTTGCTCATGGCCCTTTATTCACACTCCTCTCTGACCCTAGGCCTCCCATGAGGTCACCAGGCCTGCATGTCATTTCATGGTGACAAATCTTCCTAAAAACCTTCTTTTACTGTGTCCTGTTTTCACACCCTCTCACTGCCCCACGCACTGGATTTTCCTGGCCCTGGCTCAAGTGTTGACTTTGACCGATGCTCACGGATTGTCCTGCAGTTAACACCCCACCCCCTCCCCCACTGCCCTGGCCCAGGCAGAGCTGCAGGCCCCTGTTGTGTCCCTGATACAGAGCAGAGGATCACTCTGGTTATAGTGAGCACAGATCTCCTCTGAGGGGGCCAAAGCTCCTGTCATTTCCTTCCAGCAAGAGCAGTCTTTGATGCCACAGGTCAGAGGAAGTGTAACCCTCGCTGCCTCGGGGTGACTGGCCCAGGCCCCTCCAGTGTTCTCTCTGCTCTGAGCCCGGGCCACTCAAGGTTCTTTCAGCTGTGGTCAGGTCGGCCACCTTGGGGCTTGGAGGGCAGGTGGGCACCCAGGGGAGTGGACACCCTTCTGCAGAGTCACTGGCCTCTTGTTAGCTCCTCACTGTGTAAATCATGTTTCCTGTGTGCCTGGCAGGGTAGAGACTAGGCTTCAGCTGGACAGCAGAGACGACAAGCTGGCTGCCAGTCTAGAGAAACACCTGGAAGATTTCTGCACCAGTCCTCTGCTGCTGTGCCAGGTCCCTTTCACACAGGTCTGGATGAAGGTCGCAGGCAGGTGGACCAGGTCACACCAGGTCAGTATGAGAATGGGGTTCAGCAGAACTCAGCAACTCCTCAATCAGACCCACGTGGCCGCTGGCGTGGACTTCCGCCCCGGGACCAGCCTGCTGGGGGTTGGGGTCCACTGCTGGGCTTTGGCCACCACCACCACCCTTCACCCAGCTGCTCCCTCGTCTCTGACTAGATAGATCTCTGTCCCGCTCACAGGCATGCAGCACTAACTCGGACCATTCCTGGGTTCAGGGCCCAGTAGCTGCAGAATCTCAGCTAGAAGTGATTTGAGAAGAGGCCACTGTGACTCCTACCACAGGCTTTTCCAGAGACCTGGGACTCTTCCATGGCCATGACAGCTCCCTCCAAGTTCAAGCACGAACACTCAGATGACTTGTGGGTCCTGCCAGAATCTCCTCAATGGGAGAGAAGGGGTGGTCCCTGAAGGGGCAATAGCTGTAGGATCCCCACTGCATGGAGCCTCTGGGCCCAGGAGCTTCCGGGCCTTTCAGATGCAAAACTCACAGTTCCCTTACATTCTTATTTGAGCATTTTGATCAATGACTTCACTGTTCTTCAACCTAGGACTTTCAGTAAAGTACAGTCTTTTAATCATTAAAATGATGAAAAAAATTTTCATTTTTATTTAAACATGTACATTTTATTTAAAATTAAATGAAAACTGAATAGTATTCACTTTTTTTAAAATGCAGCATGGCTGTAAGACGGGACTCCTGACCTGCTTTTCCCTGAAAACACTGATCCTGCCTGAATGCCATGCGCTTGGCGGCGGAATGTGTGTCAGACCACGTCCCCAGGGCTGGACTCACCGCCTCCTGTCACGTGGGGCCACTCATGCTTCTTAGTCAGCCTTGGATGACTTAGCCGATGCGGTCCTGCTTTTATTTTACAAAGCGTCTTCCCAGCCAGGCCTGCGCTGAGCTTCTGGGCCTCTCCTTGGCTCCACTCCAACAACCTGACTAATTTCCTGAGCTGAGGGCCCTGGGGCCAAGACTCCTCCTCTGAGCCACCACATCAGAGCCCGAACCCACTCAGTGTTCGCTGGAGGGATGGCTTCTGGAACAGAAGAGCCCTGAAGTGGGAGACTGAAGCCTGCGCGTGGATTCCGGCTTTGCCCCTTAGCAGCTGTGTCACTTTGTACAAGTAAACTTCCCTGGGCTCCCATTCCCAGGTCTGTAAAACAGGACTCACAAACAGGATGCAGAGAGAGAATGAGCTCAGGCCCGAGTGGGACAGAGATGCATTCAAACCCCAGCCCCGGGGCTTGCTCAGTGGGGGCCGGGCAGTCCCCTAACCTCCCAGGGCCCAGCTCTCAGCGCCTGTGAATGAGAGGCCCTGTCTGCCTCTGCGAGCCTGTGGGAATTAGAGGGTGACTGTGTGCACTGTGCCGGGCATGTGCTTAGGCCCTGAACAAACGTCTTTTGACTGACTGTAAAGATGAAACACACCACGCATTTCCTCTGTGACTTTTAAAAGGATCAGATTACGCTGCAAACTATAAAGTAATGTAGGCTGTCGTTATCTTTGTTGAAATCTAGTTTTCCTCTTGGCCCTTTCACACCTTGAAAAAGTTGGAAAAAACAGTATAATATCTGAACTTCCTTTTTCTAGATCCACCAATTATTAACATTTGCTCACTCTATACATCTATAGCTACCTCGATCTCTATCTACCTGCCACTTATCTATCATTTCTTGAATCATTTGAAAGTGAATTGCAGACATCATACTCTATACCTAAACACCTTAGCATATGTCTAAGAATATGGTTATTTTTCTATATAACTGAGTATTATTATGACCGAGGACTTTAACATACATATAAATAATATTATCTAATATATAATCCATACTTAAACTTCCTCAGTTATCCCCACAATCTTGCTTATGGCTATTTTTTTGTCCACATACAGGATCACACATTTTAGTTGGTTTTAATGCCTCTGTAGTTCTCTTTAATCTAGAACTGTGCCAGCTGGCACAATGCAGCCGCAGGTGGCTCCTGAGCACTTCAGCCGTGGTCGGTCCAAACTGATTGCACTACAGACACGCACACAAAGAATGCAATGATCTCATTTGTAAATCTTATATTTATTGCATGTTGAAATGATAATACATGGAATATATTGAGCTAAAATGCATTATTAAAGTTAATTTTACCTGTCTCTCTACTTTTTAATGTGTCCGTTTAAAAATTTTGAATTGCATACATGGCTCGCATTATATTTCTATTGGACAGCACTGTCCTAGAATAGTCTCTCCTGCCTTCTTTTTTCTTTTGTGACATGGATATTTTTGAAGAATCCAAGCCAATTTTCTGTAGACTGCCCTACAGTCTGAATCTGTCTGCTTCTTGTTGACTAGATTCTGGTTAAATCATCCTGAAGAGAATACAACCTAAGTGCTCACAGGGCGTCACCTCACTTGCGATGTCAGTGTGTCTCACCAATGGGACCACAAAGTCTAGTCACTTGGTTAAAGTGGCATCTGCCAGATCCCTCCAATATAAGGGTCCCTTTCTCCCCTGTAATCAATAGCCTCGGGTGCCACCCTTTGAGACCCGGTGAACGCCCTGCTCCTAGTGGTTTTACATTTTTGACATGTGTAGTCCGGTGGGCCTCTAGCAATACTGCACGGTTCACACTTTTACCAAATCACTCAGGATGCTTCCACAGCACAAACTGGCTGAAGTAATAAAGGCACTTACCAGGCCTCCAGGTGAAAGGGGCCGTACACTCTGTTTTCACTAGATTTCATTGTTTAGGAAGACACTGGCTGGCCCACCAGGCTTCACGTTTACAGTTTGAAAACACTGGCTTAAAATGCTCGGATTCCACTCTGGAGCTGGAGAGAGGTGCACCTGAACAAAGTCTGATGTCTGTTAGCAACGGAGGAAGGACGTCCATCACCTTGTCCACATGGGGTAGCAGAGCACACCTGTCCCCAAGCCCTCCTCACCCTCAGCTTTCTAGTCTTTGCCCATCTAATAAGTGAATAAACTGTCTTTTTAAATTTCACCTGTATAACCATGAGATTTCTTAGGCAAGCAGTATTGTACAGTGCAGGCCCTGTGAGAGACCTGCCTGGTTCACAGTCTGGAACCACCACTTACCAGCTGTGTGACTTTGAGCAAGTCACTTAGTCTCTGTGCCTCTGGCTCGTCTCTAAATGCAGATAATAATATCTACCTCATAGATTTGCTACAAGGATTAAAAGATAATTTGTATAAAGTGCTTAACACAGTAGGTCATTTCAAAACGCAACTGTTTTTTCATTTGCAGATTTCTGTTGCTCTGTCGGGATGAAAGCTGGATTTGAACTCAGCACGCCTGAGAGAAGTCGACAGACACGTGGGATCTGCCGGCACAACCGCATCCTGGGTTTCACCCAGCTGGTGGCACTTGGCAAGCTCAGGGAAGGACTGCTGGGGCAGTGTGGACAAAGACCTGGCGCCCCGTGCAGAAGATGACAAGGACTCGTCTTCCAGGGGCGATAGGAGGCAAAGAAGATAAACCTGAGCATAAACGCCCTGGGCAGGCTGGGGTGTTTCTCATCTAGTTTCCAGGGCTCCTTGCACTCCCGGCAGCCCCTTCTCCCGTGCGTCTCCTCCGGGTCCTCCATCTGGTCTCAGCTCCTCGGGCCTCGGCCCACGTGCTCCCGCTTCAGACAGGGGCCGGCACCTTGCCGGACCCTCGGAGAGCACCGAGTAGATGGCAGGCTGGCTAAATAAGTGCGATTCGCGATTACCTGCGAAGAGGCTGGAGTAACTGGAGGGTCGTTTTCCTCTGATTTCAGTTTTCCCTCCATGGTGGTTTGTGTACAAAACCTAACAGTCAGCGTCTCCTGGGGAGATGGGGCCCTAAGTACTGAGGGACCGTAGGAAGGGGCGAGAGGGCTAAGGGGGCAGAAAGACGGGAGTGTTCCTGTGAAAGACGGAGCCTAGCAGGAGGGTCTGGGGCGAACGTCAGCAAACTGCACGGGGCCGGGAGCGCCCTGGGCCGGGCAACCCGGGCAGGGCCGCTCGTGCCGCTCCAGGCCTACGGGCTGTGGCAGGTGAGATTAGTAGCAAACAGGTGACTTCCCCCATTGGAAAGTGGGGAAACCATAAGAACAAATAAATCCTAGAAAAAACACAGCCCCCCCTAGAAGAAGTAAAATACGAGGCCGGCGTCACTCACCCAGATGGTGCTGAAGCGGAAGCCATCAGCGGCTGCCACGTGAACAGGGTGGCTTGAAATTGTGGGCGGAAGGGGGTCACAATCACAGTCACACTTAGCGTTCTTTGTCCCTGTGACTTCTTTCCCTTGGTGTGACTTCATCCCAATCGAACAGCAGAAATCCGTGAGAGAAAAAGCAGTTACTTGCTGAAACACTTCCATGCGAAGGGCTTTACATGAATTCTCTCTTTTAATCCTCATAACAAGCCTGTAAGGGAGATATTTTTTCCTCACTTTATTTATTTAAAAAAAAATTTTAATTGATTTTTAGAGAGAGGGGAAGGGAGAGGGAGAGAGAAAGAGAAGCATCGATGTGAGAGCAGAACATCAATCGGCGGCCTCCTGCACCTGGCACGTGCCCTGACCGGGAATCTAATGGGCAACCCTTTGGTGCACAGGACGACACCCAACCCACTGAGCCACACTGGCCAGGGCTTTAACCTCATTTTAGATACGAGGAGTCAGAGGCTCCTCAACAGAGAGGTTAAGTAACCTGCTCAAAGTCACCCAGCGGGGATGTGGTAGTTCCTAGAAAAAACACAACCCCTCCCAGAAGAAGTAAAATACGAGGCCGGCGTCACTCACCCAGGCGGTGCTGTAACAGAAGCCATCAGCAGCTGCCACGGGAACAGGGTGGCTTGAAACAGTGGGCGGAACGGGGTAACAATCACAGTCACACTTAGCGTTCTTATTAGGTAGTTATTTATGTGGTAGGATGAACGGAGGCAGGCCTCTCACAGAGTTTGCACTATGTGATATTGCACAAAGCCCAGCTGCTTCTGAGAGGCACATGCACTCAGTGTCCACTCAGATGCTCCCAGACTGGTGGCAGCCGATATCGTAGGGTAATGCTGATGCTGACATTTCCAGTGACCTTGAAAGGTGCGTAGGGTTTGGGGAGCCACTTCTTCAACCTTCATTGTGGGAAATCAAATCTAACTCGTCTCCGCTCTGTGACTAATGTTCTTTTCTGCCCCTGGCATGACTAAGCCACCAGATAGATTATTCTCTAATGACTTATGCTGCATAAAACCAGCTTCTGAGCCAGCTTTGCGTCTGGGCCTGGAGAGGAGATTGTATCTGTCTTTCAAAACTGGGCTAAAAGGGGGAGTGTCTCTTAATGTCACAGCGAGCTCCACTCCCAGGGCGCCTGACCCTCCAGCTCACTCTCTTCTCTTCCCTAGCGCACCTGCTTCAGGCTCATCGGGGGGAGCTCACCCCGGCTGTCTCCCTGAGAAGGGGTGCTGGGCTGGGCCCCCTCAGGGCCCTCCCAGGCATCATGCCCCACCTCTGGTGGTTTCACAGTTATTCAGGGCCACGGAAACAGATGGCGCTAAATTAGGCAGCAAACCAGAAAACAAGCCCCATGCCTTTATTTTCAAGCAGACCCCGTCAGAAGTCCTTTCTGACCCTGGCATCCTATAATTATGATCCTGATAAATATTTATCTAGACAATGGTGCATACATCAGCTGTTGACTGTCCTTGTTACTTGTAGACTAGGAGGGTCAGAGGTAATTCCGTGTCTTGAAATTGAATTGTTTCAGTTGCTAAAACAGAATTACTGAGCTTGTCTGAGTGCTAATTGTTGATGTACTTGGCTTCTTCCCAGCTAAAATCCTGGCCTTTTCCTCAGCTTCTGGGAATAAAGAAAATCTCATGAGACCATTCCTCTGCTTAAAACCTGTCAGTGGCTCCCCTTACCCCCAAGATAAATCCACCCCTCTACCATGGTAAAGGAAGATCATAATCCTGCTCACCTCCTCAGCCTTGTCTCCCAGCACCCCCACTGGGGCCCCCACCTCAGCACCTGCACACCGAGGCCCCAAGGCACCCCTCATCCTGAAACAGCCCTTCCCCACCCTCACCCACCGCTGGCTCAGATGTCATATCCTCCTAGCAGCTTCCCCCCCCCTCACGCGGGGGTGCCACTCGGCGTGCTCCCACAGAACAGTGCAGAGGTTTTCATGCCGTTAGAGGGCCCGTGGACTTACCTGCCTCCCTCTCTGACCGTAAATCTTTGAGAGCAAAGACTCTGCTACCTTCATGCTATATTCCCAACCCCAGCCATGGATGCTGGGCAAATATTTCTGATCGAATGTCATTCATGCCCATGTGGGTTTTGATGTTTTTGCCAGTTTCCATCCTCTCTGCACACTCTCTGCCACAGCCAAGTGGCTCCCACTTGCTCCCGCCCCAGGCTGACCCTCCTCCGGCGCTCGGGGACAGTCCTCTCCCAGTCCCTCGCCCACGCCCACGCCCAGCCAGCCTCACCCCTGCCGCAGGCACTTGAACATTACATGGAAGAATTGGCTTTTATCCACAAGAAGGGTGAGTCTGTGGAAGTTCATTTAGGACCAGGGGAGTGTGTAATTACAGCTCGAGGCCAAGACGATCACATCCACAAGGTACAGGGTGGACTGGCAGCAGGAAAGACATGATTGGTTAGGGAACCATGACAGTAATCAAAGAAAATTAGGCGCCTGGGGAGAAAGGGCCAGATTTGAACTGAGAGGCAGGACGGGCAATTCGTTAGATGAAGGCGCAAAAGAGAGAGGGGCTCGAAGCTGACGCCCAAATCTTGGGTCTAGAAAATGGGGAGGCGGGTGACACCACTAACAGAGCGGGAATCATTAGAGGGGTCATGTGAAGGGCTGTGTTTTGTTTTTTAGGGAGGAGGGGTGTGCATTCATCTGCTAACAGTATACGAGCTAAAAAGGCAATTATTCAAATAAGAATTACAGATAACATGCCTAATGTGATTGCTGTGTGCCAATCACTACTATCCTACCCACTTTACAGATAAGGAAACTGAGGCTTAGCTCACTTGTCCACGTTCACGCAGCTGTTCCTGAGTGTAGAGATAGGGTTGGGCCTGGGCTCTGTGACCCCAGCACCTTCAGCAGGGGGACACTGAGGCTGGAGAGGGCTCGGTGCTCTCTGTAGGCTCCAGGGTGCTCCGCATCATGGTGCTGATCGAACTCCGTGTCGGGCGAGGTGATCAAGGGAGACAGCATACGGAGGGATGAGTTGGAAACCAGGGATGGACGTGGAAGGCTCGGGCTGAGCAGGCAAAGGGGAGACGGGAAGCCAGAGGTGAGACTAAGCAGGGGCAGTGGAGAAGGGGAGTGGACAGAACAAAGCATCATCGATGAGGCGGAAACACCTTCTAGAAGCAAATGACAGTGTCGAGTGCTGTCTAGAGCGATCAGGAAAGGGAAGTACTTTAAGGCCATGGGACTGTTTATTAGGTGTTGATTGGTCAGGTTAATAATATGTTTTCTGAGCGTCCCTGGCATCTGCAGCGCAGAAAGCAGAGAAACGCCGAGAAGGCACTTTGGGTAACATGAGCAGCATTCACAGGATTGCACCTGAGACCAGCACAGAGCGGTGGAGGGGACTCCCGCTGCGGTGTCCAGGCATCACAGATGCGAAGCTGTGACATGCCCCGTATTATCAAAAAGGTCGCGTGAAACCCACAGGTATCACTACAGCACTGCCAAAGCCTCAGCGTCGCTCTCGGCTAACAAATTGGCCTTTAATTTGAACACATAATCTGAGACAGCCTTGACTCTGGCATGCTGGGCCCCTAAGATCGTTTGCCAAAGGCCCAGATTGTATTTCCAGCTCCCCTTTCAGGCTCAGGCACCAGATAACGTGGGGTAGGGCCATTTCTGGAATCAGCTGGAATTACTTTCCATCTTGAACCATTCAAATAATACTTTATGCGCAGTAACAGAATTTACAAACCAAGATTATTCTCTCCAGCTTTGCCCATTGCTAATTGATTTTCCAGGATGATCTGCCGAGTGCCTGAAACTGGGAATTTAAGATGATCTCTGCTAAGACTGGCCCTTTGGAAGAGGAGAGGGCTCTTTCCTTTTCCGTGGTTAAATAATAAATGAACTGGTATCCCAGTTGCTAAGACTGAACCCCATTAGGGGCTTGGTGGCTTCACAGAGCGCGTGCTGGGGAGGAGGGGCAGGACATACTGGCAGTCTTGAGAAACTGTAAGATGTCAACACTAAAGGAACATCGAAACCAGCAGCTCAAGCCCTGTCCTGCGGATGAGCAAAATGAATCCCAGAAATGTGAAAGGGTTTGCTCCAGTCTCAGAGCTAGGTGGTCCCAGCTAGTTAGGACTGGAGCCTGGTCTCTTAACTGTAATCTGCTCTCTTTTCACTCTGCTATTCAAAAAACAATTCATCGAGCCACGGATTTCATACTCTGTCTAGCACCCCAGCATTTTAGCATCTAATACCACTTACTGTCTCCATAAGTACACACCCTGCCTTAGGCAAAAGAGAAGGGAAAGAGACTGGCAGATAAGCTCTTCAAAACACACTGAGCTGATGCCCAAGGAGTTTCTTATGTGGTAACATAAGCTTTGGAAAAAGGCCACCCGGATTTGGAATAGCCAGTCTTGTTTTCTGTGTGTGTTTTTTTCCAGTTTATTGAAATATAATTGACATCACTCTTGGTTTTAATCCTGGCTTCATCCTATCTAACTTGTGACATTGGGCAAATTATTACTTAAAATCTGTATGTTTCCTATTGCTGCTATAACAAATTACCACAAACCTAGAGGCTTAAAAGAAGACAAATTTATTC
Organism: Miniopterus natalensis; assembly: GCF_054644295.1. Classification (NCBI taxonomy): domain Eukaryota; kingdom Metazoa; phylum Chordata; class Mammalia; order Chiroptera; family Miniopteridae; genus Miniopterus; species Miniopterus natalensis. The sequence goes on from NC_142101.1 coordinate 4,796,341, forward strand.
TGTTAGAGCTCTAATAAGTCAAAATGAGTCTTACAGATCAAAATCAAGTGTTGGGCAGGGTGAGTTCCTCCTGGAAGCTCTAAAGGAGACTGTTTCCTGCCTTCTCCAGCTTCTAGAGGCACTTAGATGCTTTGCTAACACCCATTATACCTGAGGAAGTAGAAGAACTTCTATGGGTAAGAAGTAAAATATCTCCATCTCTAACAGGAAAATGCAGGATTATATGTCTTCTAGCTTAGAGTCAAAGACCCTTCAGGGCAATTAGAGGCAATGCATTGGTTCACCTTCTTTGTTTTTATTATAAGGTTGTTTTGCCTAGAATCTAGTACACATTTGCTGAAAAAAGAGGGCTGGCTGACTTTCAGAGGCCAAGGAAGATAGGAGCAGGTGAGATGGGAGAAACCCACCACCTATATTTCTTCACCCCAACTGGGAAAAACAGAAATGCAACCTGGGTCTGTGTTTACCCTTTCAAGGCTGGGAACTACTGTTCTTTGTCTCTTCTCCCCTTGATGGGCCATAACTACTTTCTCTACTGATGTTTGCCAGGCACAGTGGAGAGACAAGAAGATGGCAGCAGGCCCGGGAGTTTTGGGCAGCCTTGTGGCGCCAGAGTCACTATATCCTTGGACTTGCTGTCTGGCCTTATGCACGTCTTTCCTCTTTCCATTTCTGCATCTATAATATGCCTTACTCACCTTACAGATGCCAAGAAATTCAAAGACTTTGTGTTCCTGTCATTAAAGGGAAAAGTGAAATTATAAAGCTGCTGTTACTTGTCAGACTATTATTAGACCAAAGCTAAAGTCAAGGCTAAAGCAAGCTTTGCTTTCATCTCAAAACATGGAGAACTTGAAAGGTACGTGCTGTTTAAAGTGAACCTGCCTGCCCTGAAACTTGTATTCAGACTCAAACATGTCTACTATATGTCCACTATAGGGAGCCTGGTCCCCCTACAAGTACACACAGTAGGACTTGAACCAGCAACCTTGCCTTTCAGCCAAGCAGTAGCATGGACTGACCGCACCACAGTCAGGGTCTGATTGGCAAACCGTATTTGCTGACAAAATTAGGTCCCATGGTCTGCAGAAGAAATTTGAAGTGATTTGTTAATTTATTTCTATGAAAAGCATAACAAAGAAATAAATATTAAACAAAACTCAGTTTTACATTCAGCATGACACTCTTTTTAAGAAGAAAAAATTGTATAATCAGGCCCCTGTGAGCTCCTTGAAGCCAGCATGTTTTATTTGTGTTTAAATCCTTGTCTTTAAGATATCTTTAAAATAGTCTGTGCTCAATAAATTTTGACAAACTATTAAGTATTCAATCAAACACTAGTTCTATTGCCTGATACAGAAATAAAAGGGAGACTAGAAGACATAATTTTTGCCACACATGGGAGGTAACAGATAAACAGATTAAAGAGACATATAGCAAAAGGACATTGTGAAAGTGAAAACAAACTTGCATTGACATGGAGCTTATGCAGTTAGGCATTATTGATCACTCATTCATGTACTGTCTCATTTTTGTCATTCAGGACTCTGAGACTTTTTCTGATCCAAGGTGGTGGTGGAGTAGGTGGAAGTTATACTCATCTCTTTGCAGAACAAAACTGGAATTGCAACTAAAATATAGAACAATCAACCTGAATAACCAACTGAAGACTAGCTGAAGAGAAGTCTTATAACCAAGGATTTACAGAAGAAGCTACATCAAGACTGGTAAGAAGGGCAGAGACTTGAAAAAGGCTGGTCCCGCTCCCACAGGCAGCGGTTGAGATTCTGGAGGGATATCTCAGTTGCAAAGGTTCCCCCTGAGAAGTGTGGGGTCTCAACCACATGCCAACCTCACACCGGGTTCCCCAGACCAGAAATCTCATTCGAGGCCACTCACTCTGGGCTCTAGCAGAGGAAGGGTGGAGCAGACTAGAGTTGCATGAGGAAAGACTGGGGTTTGTGGCTCTGAGGAGATAGCTGAAGGGACAGTCAGCAAAATCCCCATGCTGAGTTCCTCTCTCATGCACAACAAATGCCATCTTTCTTGGGTGGAGCCCTCTCTCCTTACAACACCAGCCTGGGAGAATGTAATAGCCCTACCCTCTGGACTCCTTGTTACCCACCCTGTGGAGCTCACTCCCTGCTGAGGAATCAGCTGTCTGGGCCAGGGTGTAGAGGTCCAGGCAGACTCAGGGGGTATCAGTGACTGAATTGTGTGGCTTTGGAGTGGGGGCCATTCCCCCCACTTTCCCATGAACCTAACCAGTGCCTCACCCTCAAAGGAGATTCACAACCTCTGGGGTTCCTGGTGGCCCCACCCTGCTGAGCTCAGCCTCCCTAGGAGGTCTGAGGAGAATCTAAGACAGAATAAGTTGTGTGGCACTGGGGCTGGGGCACTTCTCTTTACCTTCCCCAAAGCCTGACAGGCATCTACCCCTCATAGGAGATCCATTAACCCCACCCTCCCAACGACTGGTGGCCCCGCCCTGCTGAGCTCTGGGTCCCGGCAGAATCTGGAATAGGCTGAGTTGTGTGGCTCTAGGACAGGGGCCATTTTTTCCCTCACACCCAATCTGGTGCAGAACTCTCCCTTCACATGACCAAATCTTGGTCTGTTTGGACCTGATAAACTCTGCGGGCCTCACACTGATGACTCCCTAAGACCACAACACAAAGGTCTGTAGGAACCTGGCAGGAGGCAGCTAGACTTGGTGTACCCTGGGAAATTTGCTGAGTGACCTCAGGCTCAGCATTGGCACTGAGTTTGAACCTGTATCAATCCGGTGAACACCACTCGCCCCTACCTGGTGACTCACTGAGAACCTACCTCATGCAACTCGAGTACCACCAGAGGCTCTTTCAGTGACTGAGCCTAACCAGAAGTGGGCAGGTAGCAGTGGGCCTTGGCCTTTTGCTGACCTATCCCCAGGCTTGGTGCTGGTGGAAGCCGGCCTTGGTGCACAGTTTGGTCCTTCACACACACACCCAGGCCCAGCAGCGGCAGCCACAAACTGTGGATTGCTTTGTAGCTCCAAACAGGTTGTCCAGGCCAGTCATAGGCAGCATCTGACACTGACTGGCACTGGAGTCTCTCCCAAGATGCCCCAGAACCAACACACCCAGTGGCCAGCTTCAAACAACATCAGAGCAGAATCCAATTAGCTTCACAAGTGGCATATTAAAAATGAGATCTCAGCAGACATGAGACAACCGCTGAGGCAAATTCTACTCCATGTGATCAGCATCTATACAGCAGCTCATACACTGTGGTTGGAGTCAATCCTCATAGTCAGACAAACCCATTGCCAATAGCAATCAAGGCTTAATTACAACAGGAAGGCCCACATAACTCACACAAGGGACATTCCTAGAGCACCCAGCTCAGGATATCAAGGAGACTACACCACTGAGTCCCACAGGACACCTACTACATAAGGTCATCCTACCAAGACTAGGAGTCATAGCAGATCTACCTAATACATAGAAACAAAGAGGCAGCCAAAATGGGGAGACAAAGAAATATGTCCCAAATGAAAAAACAGGAGAAATCTCCAGAAAAAGAGCTAAATAAAATAAAGGCAAGCAGTTTACCAGGTAAAGAGTTGAAAAAAATGGTTATAAGGATGCTCAAGGAACTCAGTGAGAAGTTCAACAAAGAGAGAGCAAGCATTAAAAAGGGCATAGAAACCATAAAAAAAGAACCAGTCAGAAGTGAAGAATACACTAGAAGGAATAAACAGTAGGTTGGATGAAGCAGAGGATCAAATCAGTGATTTAGAAGATAAGGTAGCAGAGAAGGCCCAATCAGAGCAGCAAAAACAAAAAAGAATTTTTGAAAAATGAGGATAGTTTAAGGGACCTTTGGGATAGTATGAAGCATAGCAACAGCTGCATCACAGGGATACTAGAAGGAGAAAAGAGAGAGCAAGGGATTGATAACCTATTTGAAGAAATAATGACCGAAAAATTCCCTAAGATGGGGAAGGAAAAAGACACACAAGTCCAGGAAGTGCAGAGAGTCCCAAATACGATGAACCCAAAGAGATCCACACCAAGACACATCATAATTAAACCAAAGGTTAAAGACAAAGAGAGAATCTTAAAAACCACAAGAGAAAGACAGTTAGTTACCTACAAGGGAGCTCCCATAAGACTGTCAGCTGATTTCTCAATAGAAACATTTCAGGTCAGAAGGGATTGGCATGAAATATCAAAGTGATGAAAAGCAAGGACCTACAACCAAGACTACTTTAGCCAGCAAGTCTATCATTTAAAATGGAAAGAGAAAGAGTTTCTCAGATAAGAAAAAGCTAAAGGAGTTTGTTACCACCAAACCAGATTACAAGAAATGTTAAAGGGCCTTCTTGAATAAGAATAAAAATAAATAAGAATAAGAATAAGAAACAATAAGAATAAGGAGACGAAGAAGAGGGAAGACAGAGGAACATAGGTATAAAGAGTAAAATGGCAATAAATATGTACCTATCAATAATCACTTTAAATGTAAATGGCTTAAAAGCTCCCATCAAAAAACAAAGGGTAGCAGAATGGATAAGAAAACAAGACCCAAATATATGTTGTCTTAGAGAGACCCACAACAGAACTAAAGATACACACAGACTAAAAGTAAAGGGATGGAAAAAATATTTCATGCAAATGGAAATTTTAAAAAAGCTGCATAGTAAACTTGTATCAGACAAAATGGACTTTAAAACAAAGGCTATAATAAGAGACAAAGAAGGAGGCTACAAATGGTAAATGAAGCAATCCAACAAGAGGATACAACACTTGTAAATACTTATGCACCAAACATAGGAGCAGCTAAAGTTGTAAAGCAAATCTTGATGGACATAAAGGGAGAGATTGGCAGTAATACAGTCATAGTAGGGGATTTTAACACTCCACTGACATCAATGAATAGATCTTCCACACAGAAAATCAACAAGAAAACATCAGCCTTAAATGACACACTAGATCAGATGGATTTAATTGACATCTTTAGAGCATTTCACCCCAAAACAGTAGGATATATATTCTCAAGTGCACATAAAACATTTTCTAGGATAGACCACATGTAAGGACAAAAAACAAGTCTCAATAAATTTAAGAAGGTTGAAATCATATCAAGCATCTTCTCTGCCCATAATGGTATGAAGCTAGAAATAAATCACAGGAAAAAAACTGAAAAACACACAAAATATGGAGGGTAAATAACATGTTACTAAACAATGAATGAGTTAGTAACGAGATCAAGGAAGAAATCAAAAGATACCTTGAAACGAATGAAAATGGGAACACAGCAGCTCAAATCTATGGGACACAGTGAAAGCAGCCTAAGAGGGAAATTGACAGCATTATAGGCCTATTTAAAGAACAATAAAAATCTCAACTAAACAATCTAACTTTACACTTAAAAGAGCTAGAAAAAGAACAACAAACAAAACCAAAGTGAGTAGGAGAAAGAAAGTAATAAAGATCAGAGCACAAATAAAAGAAATAGAGTCCTAGAAAAATACAAAAGATCAATGAATCCAAGAGCTGGTTATTTGAAAAGATAAACAAGACTGACAAACATTTAATCAGACTCATAGGAAAAAAGAGAGAGGACTTAAATAAATAAAATCAGAAATGAAAGAGAAATAACAACTTACACCACAGAAATACAAAGGATTATAAAAAAATACTATGGACAGCTATATGCCAACAAATTGTACAATCTGGAAGAAATGGATAAATTTTTAGAAACATACAATCCTCCAAAACTGAATCAGGAAGATTGAGAAGATTTAATAGACTGATTAAAATGAATGAAATTGGATCAGTAATCAAAAAACTCCCAACAAACAAAAGTCTTGTACCAGATGGCTTCACCTATGAATTTTACCAAATCTGCAAAGGACTAACACCTAAGCTTCTCAAACTATCCCAAAAATCTCAAGAGGAGGGGAGATTCTCAAGCTCGTTTTACAAGGCCAGTATTATCCTAATTCCAAAACCAGATAAAGACACTACAAAGAAAGAAAATTATAGACCAATATCCCTGATCAGCATAGATGCTAAAATCCTCAACAAAATATTAGTAAACATCCAGTAATACATTAAAAAGATCACACACCATGATCGAGTGGGATTTACTCCAGGGATCCAAGGTTAATACTATCTGCGAATCAATATATGTGATATATTACACAAACAAAATGAAGGGTAAAAATCACATTGTCATATCAACAGATGCAGAGAAAGCATCTGATAAAATCCAGCACCCACTTATGATAAAAACTCTCAGCAAAGTGGAAATAGAAGGAACATAACTCAACATATTAAAGACCATGTATGACAAACCCACAGCCAACACCATACTCAATGGGGAAAAACTAAAAGTGTTCCCCTTAAGATTGGGAACAAGACAGGGGTGTCCCCTTTCACTACTCTTATTCAACACAGTACTGAGAGTCCTGGCCACAGCCATCAGACAGGAAGAAATAAAAGGCATCCAAACTGGGAAAGAGGAAGTAAAACTGTCATTATTTGCCGATGACATGATACTATATATAGAGGACCTTAAAGATTCCACCAAAAAACTATTATAACTGATAAGTGAATTCAGTAAAGTAGCAGGATGCAAAATAAATATCCAACCGTGGCTAGTGTGGCTCTGTTGGTTGGAGTGTTGTCCTGTGCCCCAGAAGACTGTGGGTTCAATTCCCGGTCAGGACACATACCCAGGTTGAGGGTTTGATCCCTGGTCAGGGTGCGTGCAGGAGGTGGCTGATCAGTGTTTTTCTCTCACATCAATGTTTGTCTTGTCTCGCCCCCGCCCCCACTGTCTTTCCCTTCCTCTCTCTAAAAATCAAGAAAAAGGTTTTTTAAAAATAAAATAAATATCCAGAAATCAGTTGCATTTTATACACCAATAATGAGCTTTCAACAAGGGAAACTGAGAAAACAATCCCATTTACAATTACATCAAAAATATGTAGGAATAAATTTAACCAAGAATGTAGAAGACCTGTACTCAGAAAATTCTAAGACATGGAAGAAAGAAATTGAAGAAAATGCAAATAACTGGAAGCATATACTGTGTTCATGAACAGGAAGAGTTAACATCATTAAAGTGTCCTTACTACCCAAAGCACTCTACAGATTCAATGTAATTCCTATAAAGCTACCAATGGCATATTTCACAGAACTAGAACAAATATTCCAAAACTAAAGTGGAACCACAAAGGAGCCCGAACAACCACAACAATCTTGAAAAAGGAGAACAAAGTGGGAGGACTCACACTACCTGATATCAAACTACACTACAAGGCCATAGGAATGAAAACAGCATGGTGCTGGCATAAAAACAGACATAGAGATGAATGAAACAGAATAGAGGGCCCAGAAATAAACCCATGCCTTTATGGTCAATTAATATTTGACAAAGGAAACAAGAACAAACAATGGGGTAAAGACAGTCATTTAAGTAAATGGTGTTTGGAAAATTGGACTTGCAGAAAAAATGGAACTAGACCACCTTCTTACACCATACACAAGAATAAACTCAAAATGGATTAAAAACTTAGATAAATGTAAGACTCAAAACCATAAAAATCCTAGAAAAAAACATGGGCAGTAAAATCTAGGAACATTTCTCTTAGCAATATTTTTTTCTGATATATCTCCTCAGGCAAGGGAAACAAAAGAAAAGATAAACAAATGTGACTACATCAAACTAAAGAGGTTTTGCACAGCAAAGGAAACCATCAAAAAAATGAAAAGAAAACCTACTGTATGGGAGAACGTATTCTCCAATGATACATCTGATAAAGTATCAAAATTTATAAAGAACTTATACCACTCTACACCAAAAACACACACAATCCAATTAAAAAGTGAGCAAAAGACCTGGAAAGACACTTCTTCAAAGAGGACATACAGATGCCAACAGACATATGAAAAGATGTTCAGTGTCACTAATCATCAGAGATGCAAATTAAAACCACAATATCAGCTCACACCTGTCAGATGCCACCATCAATAAATCAACAAACAAGAAGTGCTGGCGAGGGTGTGGAGAGAAGGGGCCCCTCATGCACCTTTGGTGGGAATGCAGACTGGTGCAGCCACCGTGGACAACAGTCTGGAGTTTTTTTCAAAACATTAAAAATGGAACTGCCTTATGACTGACTCAGTGATTCCTCTGCTGAGAATATATCTGAAGAATCCTGAAACACTAATTTGAAAGAATATATGCACCCCTATGTTCAGAGCAGCATATTTACAATAGCTAAGATCTGGAAACAGCCCAAGCGCCCATCAGTAGATGAGTGGATTAAAAAAGCTGCGGGACATTCACACCATGGAATACTACTCGGCCGTAAAAAAGGAAGTCTTACCTTTGCCACAGCATGGATGGATCTGGAGAGCATTATGCTGAGTGAAATAAGCCAGGCAGAGAAAGAGAAGTACCACATGATTTCGCTTACATGTGGAATCTAATGAACAAAATAAACTAGCAAATGAAATAGAAAGAAACTCATAGATACAGAAAACAGACTGACAGCTGTCAGGTGGGAGCCCGGTTGCAGGGCCGGGTGAAAAAGTTGAAAGAATTAAGCAAGTGACAACAACAGCAAAAACCCCAAATTCGAAACTCATAGACACTGACAATAATATGGTGACTGCCAGAGTGAAAGGAGGGTGTCGAGGGGTAGAAGAGGGTGGGGGGGATAAATGGTGACGGAAGGAGACTGGACTTGGGGTGGTGAGCACACAACACAATATACAGATGCTGTATTACAGAACTGTGCACCTGAAACCTGTATAATTTTATTAACCAATGTCTCCCCAATAAATTCAATAAAAAATTTTTAAAAAAGAACTATGAGACAATAAATTTTTCGTGTTTAAGTCACCCAGTCCTAGCAAACTAACAAAATTCAGAGGCCTAGTGGGTGAGGGTCAGGCGAGCTGGTCAGCAGGAAACCCGGGAGAACGGGATGTGCCAGAAGCCAGGGAGGCTGCGCTAGGGGGGGAGTGGTAGCCGTGCCCAGCGCTGCCGAGGAGTCAGGTGAGTGAGGACAGAGGGCAACTTCCATAGGGGAGCGTGTGTCTCTGGTGACGTTTAAAGAGCAGCTTTCTGGAAGGAAGGAGCCAGAGCCACCTGGAACAGGTGGCAGAGGGGAGAGTTCACGGGTTTCCCGGGAGAGGCAGCTGCAGCTGGAGGGGAATTTAGGATCCAAGGGTTTTTGTAGGGAAATCATATGTCTGCTGGTGAGACTGACGGAGGGAGGGACGGATGGTGCTGGAGACAGGAGATAGTAAGGGGACAGCTCGCCCCGCTGCAGACAGGCACTCAGGGTGGCGAGGAGAAGGGTGAGAGTGAGGGCAGAGGGGCTGATGTTAAATTTAGTTTAGCTTCTTCTTTTTTTTTTAATTTGTTAATTCTCACCTGAGGATATTTTTTCCATTGATTTTTTTTTTAGAGAGTGGAAAGGAGGGAGGGATGGGGAGAGAGAGTGACATCGATGTGAAAGAAACACATCAACTGGTTGCCTCCGCATTCACCCCGATCGGGGCTGGGGATTGAACCTGCAACCATGTACGTGCCCTTGACCAGGAATCGAACCCACGACCTTTTGGTGTGTGGGCCGATGTCCTAACCGCTGAGCCACACAGGCCAGGGCTAGTTTAGTTTCTTGGGCTCTCAGTAATTGAACAGAATTTAAGCAAAGGAGAGTGAAAAATAAAAACCTTATGACTGATCAAATGTGAAGTCCAGACTGGAAAAAGTGTGCACTGGTGGCAGGGGGCGGTGGGGAGCAGCCGCGGAGAGCGCAGTTTGCAGTGGCGGAGTGGACACTGCGGGGGCGGGAAAGAGCCCCTTCCCCAACTGGGCCGGCGCGGGAGCTGGAATTTAGAGCAGGCGGGAGGGAGGCTCACTCCGGACGACTGGGGAGCTGTCCCTGCTGCGGCTCACGGAGCAGCGGGGCTGATGGCAAAGGTCAAGGCAACGGTAAATTCTGAAAATAGTGACTCTGGGAGCTCAAAGTCTTTTGTAGTTAATGTGAAGGCGGGAGATAGGTAGCCTTTCACTTTATTCCCCCACCTACCTGGAGTTGAGGCCCTGACCCTGGAGGAGGAATTCTGGGAGTTCAGGAGCAGCATGACATCACCACCTGGCAGCTATGGACCTTTGGTGAATTACATCATCATCATCATCATCATCATCATCACCATCACCATGACATCATCATGAATTTATTGAATGCTTGCCAGGCGCCAGGCACTGAGCTGAGTGCTCAGTCCTCAGGCAGAACTGGCAGGTGCGGGCAGTTAGCACTGGCACCTTGCTCAGGAGGACTCTGGGGCTGGGGCGGGTAAGCGACATGAAGTACAATAGAGGCCACTCGCTCCAAGTGGTGAAGTCACCTTAGTGTGACAGAGGCAGCCCCTGAAGCTGCGATTACTCATCTCCTCTGAGCCTCAGTCTGCTCGCCGTCCGAGGGACTGAAACCACCTCCGCGCAGGGGTGCTCCACGGGTTACGTGACCTAGTGTGAAAGTGGGCGCCCCGCAAGGTTAGCTGTGACTACGCTGGAAATGTTGACGTTTTAGCGAAGGACCGCAGGGGGAGAATGTGTGTTTGCACGAGAGTTTGTATGTGCGTGTGAGAGGGAGGAAAAGAGCAATAATGATCGTAAGGTCGTAAATTAGAGTTGGTGACATTTTGAATATCCGTCAGAGAGGTTTTGTGTGAGGTGTTTGCCTTAACACCTCAAGGCCTGTGACCTACAGCCGTTCTTCAAGAGGCTGAGAACAGGGTGAGATGAATGAGGCACTCGCCTCCCATGTAACATTTAAGGCGACCCAAAAAACTCAGTTATCAAGGTAAATTGTGTATAAATTTAAATCATATTATATATATACAGTTTACACCTCTGAATGTGCTGGTTCTATGAAAGCATGTGTTCATCATATAGCATTTTAAGATGGATTTTGGTATTTTAACTTACTACTAATGGGTGCAATGAATGATCTTTCCACTTTTGCCTTACTTGGAGACTTATTTGGAAATAGTATCTACATTTCTATTGCTCTTGAGTTCTGTCCAAAGAGTAGTTAGAAATTTTGTGTTTATTTTTTTAATTGATCTATAATTGACATATAACATTATATCAGTTTCAGGTGTACAACTTAATGATCCAATATTGGTATCTATTGGGAAATGATCACCACAATGAGTCTAGTTAACATCCATCACCACACAGTTATAAATTTGTTTTTCTTGTGACGAGAACTTTTAAGATCTACTCTCTTAGTAACTTTCAAACATACAATACAGTGTTATTAACCGTAGTCACCATGCTGTGCCTTACATCCCAGGACTCGCACCTCACTTTCTCCAGCTCACCAAATGTCCTGGCCAAGCATTCTCTTTGTTATTGGAATTTCATCCTAACTGCATCACCCAAGCTCTTAGCTCTCTTCTCTCTCAGCAGCCTCAGCCAACCTGCCCTACACTTCATCAGTAACCAAGTTGTACCAGTTTTACCTCTTAAAGATTCTTGAAACTGTCCTAGACCCTCACTCTCTGTTACCTGTGCCCCAGGTAAGAGCCTTATTATATTTCACTTGTCTTCCTGCCACCAAATGTGTCCTCCTTAGTTCCACCCCCCCGTCCCCTGCTCCCCATTAATTCAACCAGTGTTTATTGAGCATCTACTAAGGAGGAGGTTCTGGGGATATAGCCGTGAACCAAAAAGGTTCATTGTCTCTGTTCTTGTTGAACTTACCAAGAGGTGGGGAGACAGAAAATACCAAAGTAAGCAAAGAAATGTGTAATTACGTGTAGTAATGAGCACTGTGAAGGGACTCAGCAGGATGTTGTGAGAAAAATAGAAGTGGGCAAGGAAGAGCTCCTAAGGATGTGGTTTTTAAGCTCAAGTCAGCAAGGACAGAAAGGAGTAGAAGAGAAGCCATCCAGGACTCAGGCAGGGGCCCTGCCCACGCAGGCTCCAGAGGGTGGAGAGGGAAAGAGAGGCCCGTAGCACTTGCTGGGGAGGCAGGCAGAGGCGGGGCAGGTGGACTCAGGTCAGGCAGGGTTAGGAATTAGATTTTGTTCTCAGTACGGTCCCGTGGCCTGGAGAAAGGGAGTGGTGGCATGCTGAGGTGTGCTGACATTCACGGGGAGCGTCCAGGCTGCCAGGCGGAGGCTGCTTGGGAAGGAGAAGGGGGAACAGTCCCAAATGGTTGGGACAAGACTTAGGGTATTTAACTCTTCTCTTTTGGAAATATTATCCTTTACCCCATTTTATAGCTGAGGAAACTGAGGTTCTGAGAGAGAAGGCGGACCCATGTCTGTGCTATCCCAGAGTCAGAACTTAAAACCCTGGCCTCTCCTGGGCTCTTGTGCTCAGTGACACGGAACTTCCCAATGGGCGACAATGGAAAAGGCAACAGGAAATTTTTTTTCACCCACTGCAGATGGGAAGGCTCACCATGCCATCTTTTTAGAAAAAAGCCCAGGCCCTGTGAGACGTGTGTCCTTAGAGTCCCCCATTCCAGTTTCAGGAATCCTAAAAATATAAATCAGCTCCTGGGCAAAGATATCCAAATAAGTCTGTTTATTAGTGTTTGTAATAGTAAAATAGGGCATTGACAAAACAGACCTCAGTGCTGTGCAGTTAATGGAACGACTACAATATATTGCCCAATGAGAAAACTGGCTCAACAAAAAATGTAGTGTGATTCTATATTTGTAAAATATGTGCTTCTATAGAGAGAAAATAAATTCTAGAAAGATCTACCATGTTAAGAGTGGCTTTACTGGAGGATGGGAAATCTGGAATTTTTGTTGTTGCTGTTGTTTTTATTTATTTATTTATTATTATTATTTTAAAAAATATATCTTTATTGATTTCAGAGAGAGGAAAGGAGAGGGAGAGAGAGAGATAGAAACATCAATGATGAGAGAGTCATTGATCGGCTGCAGCCTGCAACCCAGGCATTTGCCCTGACCGGGAATCAAACCCTGATGGCCTGGATTCTAGGTCGATGCTCAACCGCTGAACCATGCCCAGCCGGGCGCTGTTGTTTTTATCTATGGTGTCTAATTGTTCTATGATTCTATGCTCATGACTGATGAGAGATCACAGCTGGACACACCCATGTAAGCAACACAGAGATCAGGAAGCAGAACAGAACATCCCGCCTCCCAGGCACCCCACCCACCCCAGAGTCACACAGAACCTACCATGTGTGTCTAGCGTCTTCACTCAACACTATGTTTTGTGCGATTCTTTTATGTGGCTGTATTGAACTGTAGTAAATTAATTGTTTAAAATCTTACAATGCTAATACCTTGTCTTTTATAAACATGATACCTTAGAATTTATGATAATCATCAGCATTTTTGTCAGCTTATAAAGCACTTTTCATGGATTCTAGCAATAAGTATTACTATCCTTACTTAATGGACAAAGGACCTGGGCACAGAGGATAATTGGCCCAGCCCCAGCTCACACAAAGCTAGCAGGTGGCAAGGCCAGGACAGGTTCATATCTAAATCCATTCCCTTTGGCCACACCTCCTGGGATTAAGAGCAAAGGTGGCAGTGGATTAAATGAAAGGAATAAATTGCTTACCATTAGTCTCTGTAGACATTGAGGCAGTTAGCTGGGGAGGGTGTTTAAAGTCCTTTTCTGAAAATCATTCAGAATACAATACACAGACCCTTCTAATTCAGAAGGTGAATGTCCTATAAATATTCAACCAGTTCTAATATTTATTTGTCCCTGGAGAGAATTTCTTTGGCTAATAATCTGTGAAAGCAATATTTCTCATTTAACACTATTAATCATATACATGTAAAATGTGTATCTATCTATCTATCATCTCTCTATCTATCCATCCATCCTTGTCATATGGATTTTATTTGTGCATATGGCCATTCTCCTCTCCAGCTTCATGAATAACATTGATCACATGCAGGAGTTTCACGTCTTACTCACAGATGGGAAAATTGAGGCCATGGTTGGATAGCTGATTCCAGCCACACTGGCATGGAACTCGGGCCTCTGGTTTGCAGCCGCAGCTCTGGCCTCTCCTCACTGCATAACGTGAGAAGCTTTTCCACTTGAAAATATAACCAGTGATGGTCCAGATTGTTCATTAAACTGTGAGAGCGTCGTTGTTTTCAGGAAAGCCAGACTGCATGACTTAGCTTATACATCATCAATCATATTTCACTATAAGATCCATAATGATCCTTCTTTAAAACATTGTGAGTCTACGAGTCTGTATTATCAAATTTCACAACCCAGTATACGTCATAGAGATTTCAAAAGAAATTATGTGAGTTTGTAGAAAAAACAAGAACATATCACCTCAAATATTTACTTAAGCAGCAACATAAGTGTCCTTGTCTTACAAATTAGAGTTGTCAGCCCTTAAAAGCTGCATGAAATAACTGAAGGGCTTATGCCGAACCCCTCCTCTCCTTCCCCATTCTTTTCTCCCCTCCTGTGGATATTCTTATTTTTTGTGCTAATTTTAGGAAAAACCACAAACAAGCAGTTCTTATCTGCAATCTTCCTACCTGTGTATCCAGCTTGGATGCACTGCCCAGAATTCAGGAGGCCGTTTCCTGGGTAGTGGGCTCTGCATTCCCCTGGTTGACTTTCAGGAATCCGAAGACTGCAGGATCTGTTTCTCCTGTCTGCAGGACAGTGCCAGCAGGTCAGAGGACAGTGGAGAAGCCTGCTTATTTTCCCAGGGACCCTGGCCAGGTACTTCTGCACTCCTAGCTCTTCCTGGTCAGCCCCGCACAGCAGCCTTGACCGCAGCCTTGACCTGCAGCAGGCTTCCCTCTGCCCTCCCTGGCGGCTTTCCATGCCTCCTCTTTGAGAGTCTGTGAATCTCTCTTCACAATTACCTTTTTCATAAACAGCCATGGGGTGTGGGGGGTTAAATAAACAGATGAATGAGATCTTGGAGCTCTTGCCCTTCTAATGACCTTTAGACATAAGGGAAATATTGGCAGCAATGCAAGGAGCCCTCAGAGTTCTGGACTTTCCCTGTCCCAGGGCAGGGTCCTCAGGGTGGCGTGGTCCCCTAGGTGCACAGCTTGAGTGCTGAGTAGTAGCCCAGGGGGCTTTCAGTGGGGATTCTACCACTTAGAACAAGCCACATGGCACGAACACTGCCTCTCCTGCAGAATCGGCTGAGCCTGGACTCTAGTCTGCTGACCTGGACTGTAGCAGAGACTGGCACCCTCAGAGGTGGTCACATGTCCTTAGATTCAGAAAAATCGGGGCACAGCACCAGGGAAAGCTTGAGTGAGGGGCTTCGGGAAGGGAGTGGCAATGGCCTACAGTGATAATGACCTTTGAGGAGGTCAAGGGTGAAAACAAGCCTGAAGCTGGTGCGGGTGAAAATGGGTTCATCAAGGGGAGGGGTTCCCAGCAATGCTGCTACCTGAAGGAGGGGCAGGGTCTCTAGGGAGACCCCCACTCTTGACCTCTCCCTGAAGTCCAAAGGCCTTAAGAAATCCTCTTTTTCAAAAGGTGTTGCTCTTGGCCAACACTTTAGTATATCTGCTAACAATTTTGTTAGGCTCTTGAATGATAATCACCACATTTTGGATGTTTACCTCTGGGGAGGGGCCACAGAATTCTCAAACCAAGAGAACTGATGATCCTGATGGGGACCAACCTGGCCCTGGCCCTGCAGGAGAATGTGGGTACTGACTCACAGGAGCTACCACCAAACCACTGACTGGAAATCCCCACTGCAGCTACCCTGCAAAGGAATTGGACTTGATTTGCCAAATTCCCCATGTGACCCAGGCATGGCCACCTGCCAAAGAGCTGGAGGGAGAGAAGGCCACTTGCCTTCCTGGCAACACAGATTTCCAAGCCCCATCACCGAATGAAAAAGCAGCATAGGGCTTCCAAGGAGCCGTTTCCAGACCCGATTTGGCTTTGATAAGAGCGGCTGTCACACCGGAGTGTTTGGTGCATCGCCTCTTCTGGCAGCTCATCCGTTCTTCATTGGGAAGCTGTGTCCTGAGGCTCTTGTGGTGCATGAAGCTCCTGCATCTTCCTCCGGTGACATCAGGGAGTGCAGCAGGATTGGCCTTGGCCTTCTCATGGGGTTCAGGCTGTTTGACTCCACTGTGCATGTTTTCTAATGCCAGGACAATGATCCTACCCCAAGTCAGCTGAACAGAAGCCAGAAGTTAACTGCAAAGAAGCGGCCCAGCTTGCTTAAGGGTACAGAGCCCAGTTTCACTGCAGAGTAGGTGGCTGCTAGTCACCGTGCAGTGAAGGTGCCTACAGAATGACTACGAAAGGGAAGAGCTCCTTGCTCTCCTGAGGAAGGTAATAACTGTGCAGGTGGGTTAAAGTGTTTCTGAGACTTCCCAGTGCCAGCCAAGAGCGTGGCAGCTTTGGTGGGCAGGTTGGGTGCAGGCTGAAAGCTTTTGAACCGCTGAGGAAGGTGATTAGCAGATGGGCTCCTGGCAGCCCTGGTGCCCTCAGGAGCTGGCTCCTGCACACCGCTTGCCCAGAGGGGCCAAACACTGAGGAAAGGAAGGGGAATGAAGGTCCTACTCTGGAGTGGGGTGAGCCAAAGTCCCTCATTAGAGAGATTCCAGCTCTGATTCTTGGGTGCCAGTAAACTAGGATTGTTGGGCTGGGGCATGGTGTAATTACAAGGACTCGCTCAATAAGTGTGTGCGGATGGGCTCATGTGCGATGTTATTAGACAAGGTGCAGCAATCCCAGCCTATCCCAAGTGCACTCATAATCTCCCCTCCCCTCCCCTCCCCTCCCCTCCCCTCCCCTCCCCTCCCCTCCCCTCCCCTCCCCTCCCCTCCCCTCCCCTCCTCTCCCCTCCTCTCCCTCTTTCTGCTCACTGCTGGCCTTCTCTAACTCTCCAGCTTCTATTCTATTCAAGGGCATCCCGAGACCCTCCTTACCCCCTTGTCTTGGAGACTAGAGACGGGTCTGGCAGGAGGAGGGAGTCAGCACAAGAGCAAGAACTGGAGAGAGAGAAGGGATAGACGAGAAGTTCCATGCCTGGAGTTGTACGGAGGGGAAACACTATGGATAAGATCCAAGGGAAAGCTGGGAAGAGTCGGAAATCCTGCCAAATTGGGAGGGGGCTGAGGCTAGCACGGAGGCTGGGAGTTCAGAGAAAGGGAGGTAAAGAACACGTCCAAGCAGGGGCAAGGTCGGGAGGGGTCTTGAGTAACTGCTCTCAGCCGAGAGACCTGGAGAGCACATGGCGTGTCAGCCTGGCTGGGGGAGGTGGGAGGGGGGTGAAGAGATAACTCCGGGGAGCCAGGCCACAGGCTGGAGCTACCCTCCCCTCCATGAGCCTTCTCACCCCCCACCCCTTGTCGGTTCCCACATCCTCTCAGCACAGGCCCTCAGCATCTCAGTCTTGGGAAACTGAAAAAGTTTCCTCACCAGTGTCCCTGCCTCTAGTCTCTTTTCCTTCCAACCCATTCTTCACACGACTGCCAAGCATTAGCTTTCTAAAATTCAAGTTTGGTCATGTCCCCAAGCTTAAAGGACACTAGCCGCTTCCCATCGCCTGCAGAATAAAGCCCAAACTTCTTGCATAGCACGCCAGAGGCTTCAGGATCTGCCCCCTCCCCACTGTGGCTCTATCTCCTGTAACTCACCTGCAAGCTCCCAGGCATCAGGGTTATTTGCTGTTCCCTGAATATGACCTTGTCATTGCCTTGTTACTCCCTCAGCCCACATTGCCGCTTCTCCGGTCATGCCTACTGGGCCCCTCCTCATCTTCAGGACAAAGCCTCCTCCTCTGAGAAGTCTTCGGCAGCCTCATCTCATCCCTCCAGACCAGGGTTAATTGTTCTGTCTGCTAGTGTCTCTCTCTGTAGGTGAACGTGTGTGATAAAATGTACCCTTTTCAGGGTAGTTCTGTGACATTAAGCGCATTCATGTTTTTGTGCAAGCGTCATCGCCATCCATCTCCAACTGAAACTGTTCCCACAAAACACTAACTCACGTGTCCCCTCCCCCAGCCCTTGCCACCCACCCTTCTACTTTCTGTCCGAATTTGACTCCTCTAGGCGCCTCATATAAGAGGAATCATGTATGCATATCCCTTTGTGACCGGCTTGTTTCATTTAGCACAAACCCTCAAGGTCCATCATGTTGGTGCCTGTGTCAGAACTTCCTTTTTGAGGCTGAATAATATTCCATTGTGATATAACACACGCTGTTTATTCATTCAGTCGTCTACGGACACTTGGGCTGCTTCCACCTTTGGAATATTGTGGATGCTGCTGCTGTGAACATCAGTGTTACGTACATTTGAGTCCCTGCTTGCTTTTCTTTCTTTTCTTTTTTTAAATAATTTTTTATTGATTTTTAGAGAAAGAGTAAAGGAGAAGGAGAGAGAGAGAAACATCGATCAGCTGCCTCCTGAACACTCCCTCCCAGGGCTCAAGCCCTCAACCTGGGGTGTGCCCTGACCAGGAACTGAACCAGCAGCCCTTCTGTGACTGAGACAACACCCAGCCAACTGAGCCACAGCAGCCAGGGTGAGTCCCTGATTTCAGTTCTTTTAGGGCTATATCTAGAACGAAATTCCTAGATTGTATGGTAATTCTAACTTCTCTTCTGTTTCATCAAAGGTAATTGTGCATGTTAAGTGTGCAAACAGTAATGTACATTCTCTGGGAGTAATGTTAGGCAACAAAGCATGGCAAAGACCCTGCAAAGGATACTTGACTCTTTCTTGCAGCAAAAGTGTGGTTTCTACACAGAGAAGTTGGAAACCAGTACAAACATGACTGTGCCAGTAACACTGAAGCTCTAAAATTAGACTCTGGCAAAATGCTTCTAAGAACATCCTTTCAAGAAATCCAGGTAGTAGTTTTTGTAGTGCTTCCTTTGTTAAGACCTGCTTGGGAATTTGGAGTCAAGAAACCTGAGTTCCACCCTGCCCTGTTCATTACTAACAGTAAATTACCTCATTCTCTAGGCTCCAATTTTACCACCACAAATGTCCATGTACCCTCATGATAAAAAGCAGTGCAAATTAAAGCTCTCTGGAAACCTCAAAAAAAAAAAAAAAAAAAAAAAAAGGATTGTCTGAATTATTGTAGTGATAACATGGTGCCCCACACAGCCCCGGGCATTTTTAGCAGAACTGAATGGTAGTGAGTTGGATGCATAGTCCACTCTCAAAGGAGGCAAAATGAAATTCTTTAAAGAATGCAGTGCAGGAACATTGATCATTCCCATTTGGATTAAAAAAAAAGTGTTTGAGTAAGAAGTGGAGCTCCAGGGACCTTTGAAGAGTGATAGGAAAGCTGCTGGTGGGAGCTTAAAACATGGCGGTTGAGCCCAGCTGGTGTGGCTCAGCGGGTGAGCGTCGACCTAGGATCCAGGAGATCGGGGTTCGATTCCCGGTCAGGGCACATGTCTGGGTTGCGGGCTCGATCCCCAGCAGGGGGCGTGCAGGAGGCAGCCGATCAATGACTCTCATCATTGATGTTTCTCTCTCTCCCTCTCCCTTCCTCTCTCTGAAATCAATAAAGACATATCAAAAAAACAAAACAAAAAACCACATGGCAATTGAGGAGACGTTTCCATAACTAAGGAACAGGCACAGAGAAAGAAAGCCCTGAGCCAAGATAATAAAGAAACACTCCCGGTAAAGGCAGGTGGGTGAGTTCTGTCCAGTACTGCGCATCCCATCCAGGCAGTATCGACGTGAGGTTTTGTGAGAACCTGGAGGTAGAATAACTCACCTGCTTCACACGGTTACTTCTGGCCTATAGTGCGTATTATGTACGGCAAAGATGTGTTTCTAGTCACTGATAAGATGTTGGTGCCAAATTATGACGCTTTTACTGAGTAATAAGTCAACGTAGCCTTCTTGCCTTAGAAGAACTGACCAGTGGAGTTACTTCCAGATCCTACCACCCGTGTCCGTCTCTCATGTTTTCAGAATCTGTGCCGTTGGCTCTGCAGAAGGCAAGCAGAGCAAGGCAGGCGCTGTCCCTCCACGCGGGCTGATGCGTTCACATCGAACGGGTATGTCCCCCTCCCTCACGCCTTCCTCCTCACTCCCTGAAACCGAACGGGTGGCCAGGAAACAGAGCGCGAGTTTGGAACACGTTCAGGGTTCAGGCGACATAATCACACTTGCATGTACAAGAAAGAAGGCACAGGGCTATGGATCTGACAGCAGTTAAATCAGAGGACAAATTAGACGGCACTTCTTCTGAACTTCTGAAAACTCAGATCCACTTGCAGGGCTATCAGTTTATGGATCTGTATTTCTTCATTTTAGAGAGTTCAGAAGTCGCCTGGAAAATAGAAAGGAATATGTAGTATGTATTAAAGGTGGCATTTCTAATTACAGGGGGAAAGATGAACATAATGTGTGGTGTTAAAATAAGGGACTATCCACTTGGAGGAAAATATTTTCCCCTTTAAATGGTGTCTTCACACTAATTCTCAGGCATCTGGTTAGCGAGCCAGGAAACAGAGTTAGCACCAGGGTGAATATTGTTGGTACTCAACCATTTCCCACCATCTGTTGCTTAAACCAGTCCCCAGTGGCCAAGGATCTGTCTTATTTTCAAAGACATCTATTATATTCCTAACTTGAATTTATCAGTTTCAGGAAGCCCCCACATACCAGCAAGTTCATTCTCCCCAGGGATGAATATTCTAACGCCAGTTCTCCTCGAGGATGCTCACCTGACAGCTGCCTTCAATGTGTGAAGTCAGTTCTCTAGCCGCCTGAGTTGGGCATGGTGATAGCAAGCACAGGGTTAAAAACCAGGTTTCCAACAGCAGAGGGCCAGCAGCTAGTAAACGCGGTGTTGTCTGCGTCCCATCAGGAAACCCTTGGTCTCCGATAGACCTAATCATTAGCCAGCAACTGAGTTCCAGAAAGGGTGCTGCAGGTTGGACAGGAAACAAGTCAGGAGAGGTTACCCTGAGAGGCGAGTGGACCTACGACAGTGCTGTACAGTACATTTCCTGGGTCATCTACTGCTTTAGTTTGGTGGCCTCAAAGTCCTGGCTGGTGCTTTTAATGTCTGGAGATGAAACTTGTACGGTATGAGCACCAATAGCAGAAGCAGGACCATCATCATTACTTTTACTTCAGATTGCTGGTCTCTGATTCTTAGGGAGAGTGTCTGATGGTGGGGCAAAGGAGAGTGGAATAGAACAAGGAGAATGTTCCAGAAATCACATAGAATTCAGGAGAAGCTGAGTCAGGCAGTTTGCACGTTGGCCACAGGTCTCCCCAAAGGGACAGTCACTTGCCACAGAGCCACTGTGCCCTTGGCCAGGGAAGCCATACAGTTTGGTGACGAAACCTCCTGGCTGTAGGCTGAGCCCCCTGCTCCTGCGCCGTTGCCTTGGGGCTTTGCCGACTAAACTACTCTACGCCAGCATCTGTGATATGACATCATGGTTTTCCAATATGGGTAAAATCCAGGAGATTATGGGCATGCACTTTATTTTATGCTCATTTAAGGTCCTTTCCAGGTCGCAAAGGAGATTTAATATGTCTCATCTGATAAACGGTTTTCCTCAGTTGAGTCCTAGGATCTGGAGACCCCTATTTTCTCTATCTCAGTGATTGACTTTCCAACACTGTCTGCATTTCCCCCAGTGTCACTGTGTGCTTCAGACCTCTTCACCGTGTCGGATGTTGTTATACTTCCAAACAGATTGCAGCACATATTTTATTTTCAGTACGATGGCACCCTGGGCAGCAACTGTACGCTCAGTGAACAACTGTCTCTGCAGGTCACTCCCAGAATAGCTGCATTAAAAAGACAGAAGTTGGCCATAAGTCGCCTGTTTACAAAATGAATTCTCCGTTCCTCGTGGGGTGCTGTTCCCCGCACTGCTATAATGTCAGCGCGAGCTGGACAGGGAGAAGGGTTTTCACTTCGCTCCAAGTCTCAGGCACGCAGGGCTGGCACTGGCGGGTGCCCCCCAACTTCTCTTTTTAAAGAATGCTGTAAAATTTTATTGAAGAAAGTAAAAGAAGCTCTAAATTAGTAGAAGGACAAACCGTGCTTCTGGATGGGAAGGTTCAATATTAAAAGACATCAGATCTCTCCAAATTTGTATATAAATTTGATACAATTACCAATCAAAATTCTAAAAGGATGTCTTGAAATGAAATGAAATGAAATGAAATGAAATGAAATGAAATGAAATGAAACAGGTTTGAAAGGGAGGACAGTGAGGGGGGTCTTGTCTAGCCATTCTAAATTTGAGGAGCCATTCTTTTCCCCAGCGTGACCACGTGGCTGCACAGATACTAAGGTCTAGCACTAGGGAGCCTACAGACATTTCCGTGAAAAGAGGCCTTTCAGCTCTTAATCTCACATACCTTTGAAATATCTTTTAAATCTCAGGACTTAGAAATATCTAGGACGTGGGTGGGAGCAAACATGGATGCCAGACG
The DNA here is from genome assembly GCF_054644295.1 of Miniopterus natalensis. Taxonomy (NCBI): domain Eukaryota; kingdom Metazoa; phylum Chordata; class Mammalia; order Chiroptera; family Miniopteridae; genus Miniopterus; species Miniopterus natalensis. Next base: position 4,818,815 of record NC_142101.1, read on the forward strand.
CCCTGCTGCACATACCATCGCCCCTTCCCTCTGCAACTGCCTTTTACCATTAGATGAGCTTGAGCACCAGAGACGCCTAGAGCGAGCGCTTCCCCGGAACCCTCCTCACCCACTCACGCCGACCTCTGCAGAAACACGTTTGAGATACGTGTATCTGCACAAAAACATCTGTGGGCATATATGTCACTCACTAGTGGTTATTTCTGGATTGAGACCACAGAAGACTTTCATTTTCTATATTCTATATTTGTCTTAACATTTGAATTTATGAGAATTAATGATACTGTTGCCCACAAGTCTAGTCTTTCTCATATACTAAAATAGGACAGGAAGACACACTGCACAGTTTCCACAGCAAAGAAGGGAAATTTCGGTTCTTTTAACACTTTTTAGCTGTTGAAAAGATCGCACTATATATATATATATATATATATTTTTTTTTAATTTATCTTTATTATTGAAAATATTACAGATGTCCCCTTTTTTCTCCACTGACCCCTTCCACTCCACACCCACTCCCCACCCCAGGCCTTCACCACACTATTGTCTGTGTCCATGGGTTATGCATATAAATTCTTTGGTTAATCTCTCTCTACCCACCCCCATCTTACCTCTGAGATTCGTCAGTCTGTTGCATGCGTCTACATCACTGAATCTATTTTATTCATCAGTTTATTATGTTCTTTAGATTCCACATATAGGTGAGATCATGTGATATTTGTCTTTCTCTGCCTGGCTTATTTTGCTTAGCATAATATTCTCCAGATCCATCCATACTGTCCCAAAGGGTACAAGATCCTTCTTCTTTACAGCTGCATAGTATTCCACGGTGTAAATGTCCCACAGCTTTTTTATCCACTCATCTTCTGTTGAGCACTTGGGCTGTTTCTAGATCTTAGCTATTGTAAATTGTGCTGCTATGAACATTAGGGGTACATATATTTTCTGATTGGTGTTTCAGGATTCTTAGGATATATGCGTAAAAGTGGGACCATTGGGTCAAAATTGGACAGGTACATGCAAAAATATGAAACTAGATCACCAACTTACTCCATATACAAGAATAAATTCAAAATGGATAAAAGATGTAAATGTAAGTTGCATAAAATATTTTTTGATGGTTACATATTTTTTAATGCAATGACATGAAATTTTAAAGCAAAGAGTACATACTTTGGGGAATTTAAAATGCTATCAGTGATTTAGTAGAAAAAACTACATAAAAGAGTCTTATTAAAACCTAACCTGATCAATTTTGCAATAAGGAATGGATGTTGCTAAATAACTTAATGGAGACATGAATTATGAATTGTTCTCTTCAATAAAGTTGCAAGGTACTTATTTAAAAAGCAATTTTTAAAAGATTCTTAGGTTTTCTAATAAGGTAAAGCACTCCAAAACTAAATTTGTACATCTATAATTTATAATGTAGCAATCATTTGGTCTGTAGTTTAATGTGGACCATCTGTATAATTTTGGCCATGTTCCTGTTAATTAAAGGACAGCCCTATGTCCTCTCTTCCACTTCTTTACAAATCCATTTCTGCTTCACTGAAATGGGCAGCTTTTATTCAGTGGGCATTAAAGGTGTCAAACTTCATCTAAAATTATCATTAACTTAGCATTTGGATATTTATTTAAATTTAAACAAAATTTTCTTAAACCATTCATTCAATAAATATTGACTGAGTGCTTACTATGTGCCAGGCATTGTTCTGGCCCTTGGGGTACATCATAACTAGAACAAAAGTTGTGGCAGGCAAGAAAAATAAACAATCAGAAAGAATATATGTACATCTAATGTTCATAGTGGCATGATTTACAATAGCTAAGATCTAGAAACAGCCCAAGTGCCCAACAGAAGATGAGTGGATAAAAAAGCTGTGGGGCATTTACACCGTGGAATACTATGCAGCCGCAAAGAAGAAGGATCACGTACCCTTTGGGACAGCATGGAGGGACCTGGAGAATATTATGCTAAGCAAAATAAGCCAGGCAGAGAAAGATAAATATCACATGATCTCGCTTATATGCGGAATCTAAAGAATATAATAAACTGATGAACAAAATAGATTCAGTGATGTAGATGCATGCAACAGACTGACGAATCTCAGAGGTAAGGTGGGGGTGGGTGGAGAGAGATTAACCAAAGAATTTATATGCATATATGCATAACCCATGGACACAGACAATAGTGTGCATTGCTCTACGCCACTTTATATTAGGGACTTGAGCATCTGTGAATTTTGATATATATGGGGGGTAGTCCTGGAACCAATCCCCTACAGATACTAAGGGATGACTATAGTTAAGTTTTGGGGGTGTCAAAAGTCATATAAGGAGTTTTGATTATGTGGGGCTTTGGGGTCCTTAATCCCTACTTGTTCAAGAGCCAAACTATATTTGTTAAACAACTGACAATTTGTTTCACTAACTTGTTAGGGATTTCATATCACAGGGGTGGAAAACTTTTCTTTTCTTACCTTTAGCCGGTCTACTATTTAAATTGACGTAAGACAGATTAAAAGGGGAAAAACAAATTTAATTTTCTATGTACTGGAATCCTATGAAAAATATGAGCCCCAAAGGCAGGCAGTTGAGCTAAGGAAGGGAATAGGGGCCTGGGGCTTCAACGGGGGAGGAGGGCAATTGACAGGATGATAAGAAGAGCAGATATTTAGTAATCAGATGTTTGCCTGCCCAAGCAGGCGAGTCTTTCAGATAAAAAACTTATCTGTGGTAATAGCTCTCTTCCTGGTGCAGGCTCCCTATCTAAATTCCTCTAGGCAGTTAAAGGGGAGGCCAAAGTTTTTCCTAAATTGTCTGGGTCTTGATTGCTTTCAGCTCAAAATAATCCACATGCCAAATGGCACATTTTGGGGTGGCATATTCTGCTCCCCTTCAGGATGTTGCCCATCCCTAGAATATTTGCATTTAAAAAATTTGATTTGAGAGAGAGACATGGATGTGTTGGGACATGGAACGACACTCCTACCGACTGACCCACACCAGCCAGGACCAAATATGTGCATTTTTAAAGGCAGAGGAAGCGGGCAGCCCGCGCCGTCGGTGTGAACCGCTAAGCGCTGAACTTCCGCGCTGCGTGGGCGGCGTCACGCGCGGGGTTCCCCGAGGTCCCTTCAGGCCGCAGCGCGGGCAGCTGCGTTGCTCGTCCCTGAGTCGGGTCTGGGGCGCAGCCTAGGATGTAAGATCCCCAATTACTTCTCTTTTCTTTCCCCTTCGTCTTCTGCAGCAAGAGCGCGTCTTAGGAAGTGACGGGGTGGAAGGAGCTGCAGAAGCAACGCGCTCGGGAACGCGCCGCCCTGGGAAGAGGGGCCTGGAGCCTGGGGGGATGGGGGCACCCCGGGCCGGGCGGAAGGGGCGGGCAGGGGAGGGGCGCCCCGGGCCCCTCCCGAGGGTGAGTGCGCGGGGTTCGGGGCAGGTCCCGCGCGTTTGCGGGCCCGCGCTCAGCGCGCACCGCTCGGCAGAGTGCACCCCGGCCCGGCCCCAGCCTCCCGGCTGCTCGGGCACCCCGCAGGGCCGGCCCGGCGACTGCGCGTGGGGAGGGGTGTCCCCTAAAAACGCCGAGTTTCCGGAGCTGGACCCGGTAGTGTCAGCGACGCAGCCGGGGCTCCCCGGGGAGGCGCCGCTATTTTAAAGAACGTTAAGTGGACAGCGCGCCCGGGCACAAACGCCCTGGAAGACGTTCAGTTGGAAAATGCATCTTTGCGCTGAACTAATTTCACGGCGGCTGCGTTAACCTCTTCACGTTTCTTGACAGGAGCCCACAGTGCCCGTTACAGGTGACCCTTCCTCCCTCCCCCGACCCCTCCCCGTGTTTCTTCGACACCCCCACAAGCTCCGGACCCACACGGGCCGCGCCGCTTCCCCGCGGCTCTGACGCAACCCGCCCAGCGGAGCCCGCGGAGCCCGCAGGACGCCGGCCAGTCGGCCCCGCCCCGCTCGGCCCCGCCCCGGCCCGCCCCGGCCCGCCCCGGCCCAGGCCGCGCCCCGCGGGTCGGCCCGCCCTCCTCCCTTCCCCATTGGCTCGACGCCTCCATGCGTCACGCCTGCGACGACAGCTTCCCAACCAGCGGGGGGCGGGGCGCGGGCGGAACCAGCGCGCATGCGCGGGCGGGCGGGTCCGGGCCCGGATGCGGGGGAGGGGCGGTGTTCCCGGTTTCCTGGGTTACCTGAGGGGGCGGGGGTGGGAGCTCGTGGCGGCGGCGGTGAGGACTCGGGTTTCGCGCGGTGAGGGGAGCGCGCGGCGGCGGCTGCGGGCGGACAGCAGGTAAAGTGGCGCGGGGAGCGGACAGTGCCCGCGGAGGGTCGGGTGCGGGACCCTACCCGCGGCCTGGAGGGAAGGCGGTCGGGGTGGCGGCTGTCAGCCGGGGCTGGGGTCGCGGCCCGACGCCCCAGCGGGGGCTTCCTGTCATGCTCGGGGCTCGGGACGCCTCCCCGCGGCCCTTGGCAGCCTCGAGCTGCAGCAGGAGCTTGGCGGCCGCCGCGCGGCCCCTGACTCGAACTTTATCTCCCGGCGCGGGGTCGGAGGTCGAGCACGCCGCCGGCCGCGCGGTGCCGCCTCCCGGCGCCGCGGTCCCCTACCCCGGCGGCGGGCCGTTTCCCCGCCGTCACCCCGCTGTCGCGGCCCCGCGCCTCGCCCACCTGTCATGCCCCCGGCGCGCCCTGCTCCGCCCCTGCCTTTGACTTTCTTTGCCTGGGCGAGAGGCTCTCCGGAGGGTCGTCTAGGAGTCTGCCGTCTGCCCCGGGCATCACCGGAGCCTTGGCCGGTTTTAAACTCATTTCCTCCACGCCACCTGTGGGATTAAACTGTGTGGGGAGCAGCCCGCGGAGCCCGGCGCCGCGGCGCGGCGGCCCCGGGTGGTCGGCGGCAGAGGGGCGAACTCGCAGGCTTAGCGAACGTTCCCAGCGCGGTTCTTACCGGGCGAAACAAAGCCAAACATTCCCTGTGTGCTCTGCGGGCGGAACACACCCAGTGACAGCACTTGGTAGTTGCTGAGGTTTGTTTTATGCAGATAGAAAATTTTGAGGGAGCTGAATACGTTGGTGTTGAGTTCGGACCAGTGTTTTCCTTGAATATTGAATTCAGCTCGCGTTTTCCCCGGCGTTCATTTAACAGATTGGTAGGACAGACTGAATTGGGCTTTTCTTCCTGCTGATTGTTGGTTATTCCGCTGTTACTCTAAACTTCCACACCCAGAAACCTTAAGCTAATAAAGATGTTGACTCTGAGCGTTCATTTTATAGATGTAGGTGATTAATATGGGGTATCTGTTTGAAAGAGCTTTGCAAGTAGCCAGCAACTTTTTTCTGATAGCTCTTGCTGTGATCCATATTGTTACTGCAAAGATTGGAGAATTTGGACAAAAGGGGGCATGAGGAGAAAATGGGTTACTATGTAATTTAATTTACATGAGAGCAATTTATAAGCTATAAAATTACATATAAATTTAGTAAATATTTATTGAGCACCTATTGTGTGCCACAGTTTTTCTAAACAGATAAAACCTTCCTCCTTCATGGAGCTTATATTCTACTGGGGAATCTCAGATAATAAATAAAACAAGTGCTATGTCAAGTGGTGTTAAGGACTGAAGAGAAAAAGTGGGGAAGAGGAAGGATAGGGAATGGGAGAGGGTTGCAGTTTTAACTAGAGGTGGCCTGGGAAAACTTCCTGGAAAAGGTGACATTTAAGCACAGGACTGGAAGGAAGTGAGAGGGTAATTCGTTCGCCTCTCTAGGGGAAATGTTCAGAGGGAAAGGCACTTGCAGAAGCTTCCAGGCAGGAGTGTATGGGCACGTCTGAGGAAAGCAGAGAGGCTGGTTTGGTGTGGTGGCGTGAGCAATGTAAGAGTAGTCGGGCTGGCGTCAGGAATTAAATGGGAATGGGAAATGAGATTGTGTGAGACCTGTAGGCCTTTGTAAGGACTTGGGCTTCCACTCTGAGTGAGACTCCTCGCTTTGAATGGAGAAGGGATATAAACAAACTTGCTTTTTGAAAGGGTCACTCTGGTGGTTGGATGGAGAATAGACTTTGCTGGTGGGGAGGGTTGGGCAGGAGCAGAAGCAGGGACATCAGTTCCAGGATTCTTGCCAAAATCCAGGCCAGAGATGATGCAGCTTGGACCAGAGTGCAGTTGATGGAGTGGTTGGTTTCTGGATAAACTGAGGGTCATAGAGTCAACAGGAGACTTCAAGAGTACCACATTTTATCCTGAGCAAGTAGAAAGAGCAGACATGTACCGAAGCGAGGCTTATGAGAGGAGCAGTTTGATGGAGAGAAGGTTAGGAGTTGTTTAGAGGGCAATAAATTAGACATCCAAGTGGAGATCAGTATAGACTAGAAAATTATATATAACTTTGACTTTGTATTGAAGACACTTTTTATGTTATCTTGGCTCTAACAGGGGCTTAATAACTTCACCCATGAACTGCCATCATTTTTTCATGCTCATTTTCTTTTGGGCTCTTTTGGAACAATCTAGTCATTCTTTCTACCAAATGTAGTTTTGTTTTTATTTGCTTGCACTCAGTGTTTGTTAGTTTCAGTTGTAGAGAAAGCCATACCATCCAGAATTTCAGAGCACCTTTTTAGTTTGTTGCTGTCTTTAACTTGAATAACTTCATCTGATTTTTTTCTGAATTATGTTTAGATGCCTGACTTAAGTTCAGTAATTTTTTTAAGCCTCATAAATCTCGTTATCAAACGTGGCTTCACTTAACCATTTGTGAAATTACAGTGGAAATGGCCTGTATTTTTAATGCTTTACTATTAAGTCAGTAATATACAGAGATTATCCTAATTCTTCTGTTTCATTAAAGAAGCTTTAAATAAATGGGCCATCTCATGTTAAATGGAAATCTTTTATCAAACTATGCAATATTTGGAGCAATAGAATTTGACCCATAAAACTTATATCAAAATGTATCAGATTCCTAGAATTTAAGATCTGCCCCTTATATTGAGAATCCAGGTAATGCCCTGGTTAGTGTGGTTCAGTTGGTTGAGCATTGTCCTGTGTGAAAGGTCACAGGTTCGGTTCCCCCTTAGGGCACATACCTGGGTTTTGGGTTTGATTCCTGGTAGGGGCACATACTGAAGGCAACTGACCGATGTTTCTCTTTCTCCTCTCCCTCTTCCTTCCTTCCTCTCTCTCTCAAATCAATAAAAACATATTTAAAAAATAAGCTAAAACTTTAAGAAAAAGAATCCAGGTAATAAGCTAATATATTTTTTAATTGATTTGTGACAGCAATAGAGAGAGATGATAGACTTGTTGTCCCACTTACTAATGCATTCATTGATTGATTCTTATATATGCCCTGGCCTGGGATCAAACCTGAAACCTTCGCATATTGGGACGATGCTCTAACCAAATGAGCAACCATCCAGAGCTAAGCTAGAATTTTTAAATGGATTTTCAACCTAAATATATCCTGAAAGTATATAAGATTACTTGTCACATTAATAACTAATTATAAACGGATCTGGGGTCAATGGGAACACTATAGTCTCCTTGGTACTACTTTTGCTGTTGGTTCTCACCACTGTTTGTCCTTGTGCTGCTTAATTCTCTTGGACTTGGTTAACGGTAATTGAGGGAGACCTGATACATTTAGAAATTTTGAACGCTTTCCAGGTCTAACTGCTGGGGAGAAAAAAAGGTGGGGGGGGATCTTACCTAATATAATATGAAAGAGTAATGCTTAAAGTGTGAACATCGTAATTAAACAGGAAAGGAATTAAACAATTTCCCGAAGGCTAGTCATTGTTTCACTCAAATGTAATTCTTTGAAATTGAAACTCAAAATGGAGGAGGAAACGAGAGTTTCTAGCCACTTTCAATGAGTGGAAGAAATAGATAAATGATAAGGTAGAGTACTACCCGTACTTGGAAATGTTTGTACAACTGCTGCCATTCATCTTTAAAAAATAAAGAGAATAGAAGATTTTTGCCATAAACCTAAAGAATCGCATATTTTACATTTAAAAAGGGGTGAGGGAAGAGAAGCCCATAAACTGTACATTGAACATCTTGACACTGACTGATTCCTACAAAAATTCTAGACCAAATTGCCAAACAGTTGTTTGTGATTTGTGATTAGAAAAGAAAGTATTGATTACTAAGACCCAGAATTGTTTTTTTTTAAGAACAAGGTATAGTAAGTTTAACCTCATGCTCATTTTGCCAAAGATATAATAATGTTAAATAATCTTTATATGTACCTCACATCTTACACTCTGTCTCCCATTTATTATTTCCTTGAACCCTCACAGCATCCCTGTGCAGTAGGAGCCCTAAGAAGGCACAGGGGACAGATATGGGAGATTTTAGGAAGGACTTGCTTAGGTATAGGGTAAAGAAGAGGATTCTCCATTGTCTGACTGGGTGAGTGGTGATGCTGGTAATTGATCCTAATTTTAAAAATATAGGTAGAGAAGTAGATTTGGCAATGTGAAATTCATCAGTTCACATCAGTTTGGTGGAAATAGCTGTTTTATTTTCTTTGTTGGAACTGAGTCAGATAAAATTAAATTTTAAAAATAGATAAGTCTGGAGCTCAGGAGAGAAGTGTGAACCAAATAAAAAAATTCTTCATTCATTGAGTAAATACATTCTTTCAAACATGTTTGGTAAGGAAGGGAGGACAGTGAATGGAAGCTTGAGTGGGGAGAGGTGATCAAGGAAGTTTGTTTTTCGTTAAAGTTGGATGAGTCAAGGGCTTTTTAGTGGACTGAGAGAAAGTGGCATTGAAGAGTAAGAGAAAATTGAAGTCACAGGGGAAGATAGATATAATCTCAGAGGAGATGGAAGCATTGGGAACATGAGCACAGGTGAAAGGGTTGCCTTGAAGAAGAGCAGTGATGTTCCTTCCTACTTAAAAAAGAAAAGGGAATAAGGAATAGATACAGACATAGATACATATCCAGAATAGCATCCCTTGTCTCTGTGAAACAAGGTTGTCTGCTGAGATTGAGAAGGAAGAGCATGGGATGGAGTATGTTTGAGGGGAAAAGAAAAGTTACCCTTGTGATTGGAAAAGGGACTTAACTAGGGACAAGTGACCTAATTGCTGAATAGTGATAAACACCTTTGCAATCACAAATGTAGAAAGAGACCCATCAGAATGTTTAAGCCATTTCTCCAGCAGCTCCCTATAACAATGCAGAAAACAAATAGTTTGATTGAACCTGCATGGGTTGGAAGGGAAGGTATGCCGGAGAACTTGGGTAGGGGGTGATGTGAAGTTAAGGAGTTGAGGGTGGTCATGAGTTTGCTAGCTGACCTGCTGAACCGTAGGTATCCCATTTAGTTAAGGAAGAAAGCTGAATCAAGATGAGCTGATAAGTATGGAGAATGAAGAGTGTTGAAGAGTCTCAAGGAGTAAGCTGTAGGACTGGTGGATGTAAAGGAGTACTAGAGCTGGGACAGTAGGATGTGAGAGTCCTAAATCTAACATCCAGAGGCGTAGCTACTGCAGATGACACGGCCAAAGAATGACCGGTGATGGTGGTGGATAGTCAAGATTAATAGTGCTAATTACAACAGTGATATTAATCAAAGCTACTGTTTATTGAGTACTGCATTGCTAGTCACTATACTAAATGCTTTCCTTTAGTTATCATACTTCTTTTTCACAGCCATCTTTGAGGGACATACTAGGATCAACATCTTACAAGTGAGGAAACTTGGTCTCAGTGAGGTTAAGCAACTTTCCCCAAGGCCCAGCTAAGAAGTAATTGAGTCTTTCTAGCCCCAAAACCTTATACCCAACTACTAAACCAGGCTGGCCTTTTGCAAAGTAGGGGTTACTGAAGAAGAGGAAGTCCAAGAGCTCTAAATGCCAGTGTATTGGGATTAATTGTTCTATGGATAAGAAGCCCCCAGAATAACAGATCATGTGTGGAGAGAAAGACAACAGTTGTATGACAAAGTTCTCAGTAAATGGAGATGAATGATCCAAAGATCAGGTGACAACTGTAAATGTGGCTATAGCATAGCCTTAAAAGTGGATAAAATGGGATAATGGTGCACAAGCCACTTTGGGAAACCAGGATAGTAGACTTATCTTCCTGGCCTGGGATGTGGGTTTAGAGGTTTACTAAGAGGAAGAGATGAAGTGATCTTCCTGTGTGAAGGCAGAGGATATAGGGAAGTTTCTTAGCAACAGAAAGGGTTCTCAGAGGGAGGGAGTAAGAAATCCAGGGAGGCAGGAGAGCTCACCTAGTTGTATAGGAAAAATCAGGAAGAATTGGTAGGCAGGTAGAGTGATTATATAATTTATTGGCCAAACAGGTGTTGTTTTTCAAAATGAAAAGAATGTTATTAATAGTTACTCTGGGACATCAGGCATAAACCAGGACTGTCCTGGGCAAATTGAGATATTTAGTCATCTCAGTGATAGATAACCAGAGGAGCTATCGCCTTGGAAAGGGGTTATGATGTTGAGAATGAATGAATTGAGCCCTTAATTAGAGGGGCATGAATGGAGTTCACTCGCCTAAGATTATTCTTTCTAGCCCCATGATGCTGCCCTGAAATGTTCTGGGCACATCTTGTTCTGTAAGGGTGTGGAGATTTGAAGGAAGTTCTGAGTTAACCTCTAGATGAAGATTTGGAAGGCGTTAACATGTCGGTGGGACTTGAAACCTTAGAAGTGGATGAGAGCGGTCAAAGGAGAACACAAAGACAGGGACATGAGGAGGAGGGGAGAATCCAGAGGCCCAACACTTGAAGGAGTTGGTGAGGAAGAAAGAATCTAGCCAAGGAGACTGAGGAGGAATGGCCAGAGGGGTGGGAGGAAAGCCAAGAGATTTGGCATCTCCAAAATTCAGAGAGATTTAAGAAATGATTAATAGTCTCATATGCTTCACGTTCCTCGGAGAGGTCAAATAAGATAAGGACTGGACCGTGTCCACTGGATTGGATTTGGCAGTTAAAAGGTTATTGTTGATCTTGGCTGAGTAGTTTCAGTGGAGTTGTGTGGGCAGAAGGCAGACTTCACAGAGCCCTGAGGTAAGAAGACTACTCCCGGGGTAGACTACCCCGTAGACTACCGCAAGTCATCTTGAAAGAGGAGGTATCAACAGGATATATATATGTAAATTTAGGCAGTGGAAAAGCCAGTGTTAATGAGGGGTTAGAAACTGAGGAGCTGGAAGTCCAGCCAGTGCCTCCTGGTAATGTCTAGACAGAAAGTGAGAAGGAGATGCATCTTAAATCAAACTTCCTAATAACTACAATTTGTCAGAAGCTTGAATGGATGGGAAGTGTTTGTTGAAGAGACAGAATTCCTAATTTGGGTGAAATACTGGAAAGTGGCATCTAGGTTGTGGACTAACTCCAGGATTCTGTTTTTTTCTCTACATTTAAACCTGTTTTGTAGAATGGTTTAACCATGTCCCATCCCCAAGACTATTGGGGATGGTTTGCTCTTTTCTAGGAATTTACCCTTGTTCATGTTCCTTTTTGTCTTTGTACATTGAAAGTATATTCTGCTTAAGTATATTAACTTTCCTGTTGTGGTAGCATTTGATTCTTGGCCAAATTCACTGTTTAATAATTTGTATTTATCATAAATGAAATCAAATCTATATGCTTATTTCAAAAAGGAATAATAGTATAGTAATCTGTTCCCTCCTGTTGTTCCTTCTTTCAAATTGCTCAGATCAAAATGTGATTTGCTACAATGGAATTCGATTAGTTCTGTAGTTCACTTATCTTAGTTTCTTAGATGGGGAATAATAGTCATAATCGCACACATATTATTTCAACAGCATAATTATTATATTGAGCTTGGGTGAGTGTAAAATTAAAACAATGGTAAGAACATTTTTCTCTTTTATTATAATGTGGCTCATTTGGAAGGACAACAAAACATGTTTATCAGTTCATAAAATGTGTTCATGTTATTGCTTCTGGATAGTCACTCATTAAAGTGCACAATTCAGTGTAGCCTAGTGTAACTTGCAGGACAGCTGCTTCTGTCCATCAGGTTGCTTTTATGCTGCTTTTCAATATTTGCTTGTCTGGCTTTTATTGGACTTTAAATGCATTATGACTTAGAGTTTTCAAAGATTAAAATCCTTTGCCATTTTCTGGATTTCCTCTTAATGATGCTTTCAAAGACAGTAATGCTGATAACTGTACTTGACGTTTTTTCTCGGTTAGCTTTATTTAAATATTTTGGAGAATGTAACTAAAATATGTATTTATTTTCTCTACATCTTATTTTCTTTAAATAAAATCCTAGTAAGGTAGCTTGGACAAAACCTGATTATGCACAATTTAAGAAAATATTTAGAATGTGTCATTTTAATCTTAATCTTGAGGCTCACTATTACTGTATTACTATTTTCTGAATGTTGTACTTTCATGAAAGTTCACAGCCTAAAAGATATTTAGAGTCCATCTAGTTTTTGTTTTTGTTTTCTTATATATGTGTAAAAAGAATGGAGATCAGAAAGGTAGGCACTTTGCCTGAGATGCTAAAGAGAGTTTGAAGCAAAACAGAAAACCAAAGTTTCTTTTAGTTTTAGTCTAGTATTCTTTCTACTGTACCACCTACCTCTTGAACATGTTAATGCATTTTAAGAAAGTAATCTCAGCCAAAAGATGCTTTATACCCAGAGAAAACATTAGTGTTTGGTTTCTGATACGCAATTTGTTTATAACTTCAACATTTTTCTTTATACATGTCTGCATTTAGGCCATAGTGATAGAAACTAAATTGTAATAATACCCAGTGTGGTAGGGAAAAATATTAAGTGTAGGTTGAATTTGAAATGCATGTGCTTAGAAAATGTTTAATAAACATTCCTTTCTTATTTCTGTTCTCTGTCACTCCCAGTCCCTATGCCTTTCAATTCTACTGTCTGTCCATCCTCATGGATGGCTAGAGAGCAATAAATTAAGCAACTGGATCTCACTTGTCTTTTTTGACGTGAAATGTTTTGTAACAGTAAACACATTTGTCTATAATTGATTGCTACAACTACATTTTTTTCTTTAGAAGGGAAGCTAATTTTCATTGTGTCTGTAAGAATCATGAAGGAATGAGAGGAAAGCAGTGCTGTCTCTACTTGCAGGATGTCTTTAAAGTTTACAAATATGTGTTCAGTATTTCTGAAACTTATTTTGCAGAGTCGTTTACTCTACAAATATATTAAAAACTATTGATCATTATGGTGTTGCTATATAAATTATGCTCATTATTCTTATTTCCCATTTAGGATAAGGGTCTGAGCTATGTTTTAATGTGTGTTTTTTTAAGGGGGTATGGAAAACCATCATGTGTACAGTTGATTTTAAAGAACTTTTAAACTGTATACTCTGAATTATCTTTAACATAGGAAGAATAAACATCCAAGATTTTATTGCTGAAGTTTTTTGTTTTTAATCTAAAAAAATTTTGATAAGGTTTTTTAGGTGTCTCTTTAGCACTTTCCTCAGTACTATAAATGCTTGCTGTGGAATGGAGAAAGGCTTTTGTAAATGTGCTTATTTATTTCTCAGAGCTTTAGCTGTGGGAAGATTTCCTAAAGGAATTTTAATATTAAAACATTTTCTATCAAAATTAGTAGTAAGTGAATATTTATTTGTGGCACTGTGTTAGGCACAAATGATTTTTTTAAACAAATAAGACCTGATTTCCCTTCTTAAGGAAAGTATAATCTAGCTTGGAAAGAATCAGTACAGCCCTGTAATACAGTGTGGTGAGTCCTAAAATAGAGGCATGTAGAAAAGTAGTTAATTGAGAATTAATGGAATTTCTAACAGCAGCAACATGGTTAAAAAAAAAATCAGTGAAATAGTGTTGAGAAAGTGCTACCCTTAGGACGGATGATTGGGCAGTATGGTGGGTTATGAGATGTATTGAGAGATTAGAAAGATTAGATGGTGGGGGAATTGCATAGCACAATAATAAAGAGTTGGGATCTTATTTCCAAGGAATTGGAGAGTCATTTATGATTTTAAGGAATATGAGTGACATTTTTAGCTATTGTAGAATTTGGATTGGATGGAAAATAGGCCAAGCAGAGTGACCAAGGAAAAGGCTGTTGGTATTGTGAGTGAGAGAGGAGATGGGGGCCGAGGAGATGCATGCTTAGGTATGAGGTTAGAGGGAAGGACCAGATCCAAGGTGATCATGACTGATAATTATTGTTCTTCCCACAGTCGGCCAGGCACTGTGCTATGCATTTTATATGAGTTATCTCATTTAATTTTATTATTTACAATAATTTTAGGTGCTCTTAATAACTTGGTTTTATAGATAATTTATTGAGGTTTAGTGAGAAGTCAAGTCCCCGAGGTCACAGAGTTAGTGAGTAGCAGATGCAGAGGTGAACCAGCAAGCTGTCAAGAGGAAAAACTGAGTAGGCCCCTGAGGAAGGGCTATTCTGGTTTCTCTGCTGGAGGGACTGGGTAGAGGCCACTATGTGAAATAGACATGAGGAAGGAAGAGCTGGTTTGTTGGAGGGAGGAGTCAGTGTTTGCATTGGAGAATAGAAATTATATACAGAATACAGAGAAATTGCCTGGGCCTGAATCTTGCGTCTGACACTTAGTAGCTGTGTGACCCTGAGCAATTGGCTAACCTCACTGTGCTTCAGTTTCCATCATGTGACAAATAGGGATATAGCTGTACCCTTAAGATTGTTATGAGGATTAAACCAACTGTAGTAGAGTGCTTATGGGAGTGCCTGATGTGTAGTAATCAGTCATTGTTGGTGTTAGCTGTATCATCATCATCATCATCATCTGTATTCTATAAAAATTCAGAGATCCATTTTGAAGATGGGTGAGCTACTCGGTATAAAATGTATAGCACATTCCTTCTAGCAGGGATGTAAGGTGAGGGAAAATGATTTGCCTGAATGGGCCTTCATAATTCCTTTCAGTGCAGCTTTGTTTTAACCACAGAATCTCATAATTTTCATTCTTTTAAGGTGCTCAGGATCAAACAGATTCTTCTGAGATATCTGGTTGGCCAATTTGTTTTAGGGAAAATGAACTGCTTGGTGAAGGACTTGAGCCTGATACATTTTGATGTGACTTCCTCTGAATTTTCTTTAAAATTCTGCCTTGCCACACTGTGCCTGTGTTTCCTTTATTTCCTGGCCAGCTTTGCCAGGAGCCCAGATGGCCTCGCCTCTTTGGGCCATCACAGGTTTCAAGGAGGTAGTGATGGAGAGTGTTAACCAAGACTTCATGGGCTTGGGGAAGAGGAAGGGAAATAGGCAGTGTTGTTTTCACCTCCCTGAAATATGAAAAAAGAAGCATGTACACTTTCCTGGGTCCATTGCTTTCTTAGATTTCCACCCTTTCCCCCCAAACCACTGCCCTTTTCCATTTTACTGAGTTTTCTCTATATGAACAGACTTTACAATTCTATATAAATTGAAAATATTTCATTCAACACATATTTGTACTTTGACTTAGCCTAAATGCATAATATAGCATAAAAGTAGGAAAAGTACAACTGTTTCCCCCATATTTGTTGGTTAAGGATTATTATAGCCCTACATTTTTAATATGGATCATCTAGGCCTAAGCCAGCTTTTACCTCTTCTGTGTTGTAGTTCCTGCTGGAGCTGAAGGTGTTTCAGTGTTGCTGCTTGTTAAAATGCAAATACTTCTTTCTAGGAGCAGCACAATTTTTTTTCAGGTCATTTACTTCTTGATGTAAATAAGAAATGCAGAAATGTATGGAAGCAGATAACATAAAGCTATAGAACACCTTGAGAAGTTTGGGGTACAGAATATATTGCCTGGAGGGATGAAACAGCATAGGACACTGAGGCAGGATCACTGCCTAGACATGGCCCGTAGTGCCAGACCTGTCACTAAAAGGCTCTGACAAGCAGCTTTCTGAAAGACATGGTTTGGCTGTGAGGAGTCTCTCGAAAACTTCAAGCAGTGTTAGGAAGAGCACCGGATAGGAATCTGAAGACCCGGCTGTGAAGTCCTATGACTTTTGGAAAATCACTTTAGCTCCATCTGCCTTAGGGTTCTTACCTATAAAATTTTGAGGGAGGTACTAAGGTCATTTTGCTCTCTGAGTGTTAATGCTAGGATAGATTCTCATTCTCAAATAATTCATAAAATACAAACTCCCTGGCAGTTTTCCTTTACAGGCAGTCAATGTGTTACTCTGCAAAAATTGAAAAAACTTTGTTTTGATTATGGCAGTTACTTCTTATAAATGTTGTGTTCCAAAGGTTCATTTCTAAGGTCACTGTTAGCATGTCAACGATTTGCCCCTACCAGCAATGTTATATGAGGTGTGCATATCCACAGGGCTCTTCACCTCCAGGCTGTTTAAACTGTGACTAATAGACCTAACTGTGAGAGAACCGGGAAGGAGGTTTGGGGAAGTGCTAAGATGGCCTCAGGAGGCTTAACCAGCCTACTGTTTGCCTCACGTACTGCTGGGAGCCCTTTTCCAGATCGTTGAAGCCACCACAAATGGCTTGGAGGTGTGAGAATCCCTTGTTCCCTTGCCTGGAGGCAGACACTGGAGGAGCGTGAAGCAAAATGGGTTGCTAGCAGCTCTGGTTGGAACTCCGAATTCATTTTCCCGTGGGGCCAGGGGTTGTTACTCAGGCTCCAGACTTTTCCTTCGTGATACCACATTAGTACCTAAGGAGCTAGAGACAACAATCCAAACTTCATAAGGATGTGTGACATCCTTACAATCAGAGGTTCTTTAATGCAGAATTTAGAAAATCAAGTCATTATATGTCAAGTAGGAGATGAGCTGTAAACAATGGTTATAATTTCTTTTGAAGTTAATTGAGCCAATGAAAGTTGTACACCCACCCAAATATGGTGAATTATCAGTTATTATGAGGTTGTGATTTGTCTTATGGACGTTTTCAGTTTGTGGAACCATTAGTCTTATTGCTAAAGTGGTTTTTATGAATTCCCTGATTCAGTTATTGAATTTAGAACTTTGTTAAGGTGTCATATCTTTCCCTAAACCACATTTTAAATTCTAAGAAGGCACATTAAAATATATTTTAATTTTCTTTATTCGGTGACTATCAAATTATCTACTACAACATAGGTTGTAAAGGTGCTTGTATTAATTAAAATATATATGGTATGTAAATAATATCCTGATAAACTTTCCATTGTAAGTCTGTAATTGGGAATCATTCTGATATGCTTAACACATCTAGTATGACCAGAAGTTTACAGGGTAAAGCTTAGGTGAACAGATACTCACTTGCTTAAATATTGTATAATTTAATTAAGATGACATGCCTTAACTAGCTTATTCCTTAAAGAGAAGTCTGTTAATCTGAACAAGGTCAGTTTATAGTCTCCTCCCCCATCCCACCCAAGCTTCCTGCATTTCAAACATAACTCTGTGTTGTAATTATAAAGTTTGTTTCCAGGTGTACAGATTTTAATCTGATGAACCTGAGTGAAGGCTCTGGATAACATTTGTGATAGTATTTTGTGTTAAGGAAACTTCTTTGCCTGCGGTCTAATTTTTAATTGACCTGACAGACGAAGAAAGGCTGTGTCTTCTAAACTTGGTTATTTTAGTTCCAGTTAGTTAGCTCCAAAAATAATAACTGTCATGGGAACTAACCATGGGACCTTGGACTTTTGGGCTTCAGTTTTTGTCACCCGCAGAATGTGGGTGGAGAATCTGATGGCTAAAGTTTTTGTCACTGAGAAAATGTGTGATTTGACTTATCTGTTTTCATTCCTTTATTCATGGCATTTATGAAATGGTGTAAATAGTGTAGTAATTTTTTTCTCCTAAGGTTTTCTGATTTTTAGTAATGTGTTGCAGAGACTTTGGGGACAGTCACTAATCGGTCTATAATCAATATGTATTGAACTCTGGAGAGATGGGATTTGGTATAGTTAAGAATCCGTATCAGCCAACCCTTGTTTTCAGGAAGGCTGCTGCAGATTGTGGCAGGCTGGGATCAGTAGATTCATTGAGTACTTACTATTCTGTACGTCATTCTGTTTAATCATCACAGTAATTCTGTGATTTAGAGCCGTCTTCTTTTTGGTACATAATATGTTTCTGAAAAATATGCTTTCCAAAGGTAATTTCTCTAATACTATAGTAATTAAGTTTATCAAGTACACAGAATTATTTTAAAAGGGAATTTACCAGGATTTTTGGCATTTGGTGAAAAGAATAGAAATTGTTGTTAGTTTGATGAGAAAAAAGTATTGCTTTCTAATCAGGCTATAAGAATAAGTTAATTATTATAACCTTTTTTCTTGTCTTTTTCCTTTTACTTCTTTTCTGTAAAAGTCACAAGGCAGGGAAAAGGCAAAATATACAGGTACTCCCTACTTTTATTTTCAGCACTTACTTGGAAACTGCATTATCACAGAGCAGAACAGGAGTGTTTCCAGGCAGTCTGTTCTGAGGGGAGGTTGCGGTGATCGTCTCCTCCTGCAGGTGGCCCTCTCTGTTGTGCTACGTCCAGCTGGTGCTGAGCATTTAAAACGGCATGTTTACTAACATTACATAATCCCGAAGATCCACATGGCAACTCTGGGATAGACATGTTATGGGAGAGGAAGCCAGATTTCACACAGCTCTTTATGGCTGTCCAGTAATTGCTAGATTCCCAATCTGCTGCCTGGGTTTTCACCACTGTGACAATGCTATTTGATTATTCAGAAACTAGCAAAATAGAATAAGTAAGCAGATTAGTAAATATTTATTGAAATATTTATTTGATAAGCAATAAATATTGGTTGAACAAATGAATGAATGAGTGAAAAGGGCACTGTAGTGGACTCTTCCCTTCTCATCACTATGGCCACTGGGCTATTTGGTAGCTCTTGAGGAGGAAACTTGGTGGCTTAGGAGCACTTCTTGTCCTGTTGTCGATCTTCAGGTTTTATTTTCAGTGGTAAATGTAATGTCATTGGTACCGCTGACTAAAACACAGAAGTGACAAGGTATTCAAAAATGCCTAACTGTGAAGAATGACTTGGTGTAGGGGGCAGGTGTAGTACATGTCAAGCAGATAAATTTGTGAAAGTCCACAAGACTGAGGGTGATAGCTTAATTCTGTGATCTTTTGGATAATGGGTTGGAAATTAATCACAGAACTGGAATAGAGCTAAAATGTCAGAGTCACTGTCTGTGGGAAGTCTCACTCAGTGAAAGCAGAGCCACCGTTGACTTGTTTTATTGACCATTTCATTTCTGAAGGCAAAGGAACAATCCAGAGAGCTGATGGTCTAAGCCTAATTTGACTTGCTTGAGGGCTTAATTAGATAGGTAACCATCACAGGAATCCTGAGAAAATTCAACATATTCAACAAATGATCGAAATGCCTTCTCTGTGCCATATGCTGTTCTAGATGCTCTGGGTTCAACGGTAAATGCAACAGACAAAACCCCTGTTGTCAAGGAGCTTTCATGTTAAGAGTTGCCAAGGATCTGTTGTCCTAGAAACTAGCCTCGTGGTTGTTTAACTGCAGTGACCTTGACTTTCATGACACTTCAGACTCCTGCAGGGTCATATGCTGGGTGTTTGCATGATCTGGAGCTGAATGTTTCAAAATCTAAAAATTCTAATATCCTTCCTTCCCACATTTTCTGTTCTTCAGTCTCCTAGTGATTGATTGTATTTCTCCCTGTGTATCAGTATTTGCCTGGCCTTGTCCTCTTTTCCACTCAATCTTTACCCCATTTTTGACCATGTGGCTTATTCTCTCACCTGTACCCTCGATTCCCTTCTGCTCCTTGGCTGCCACCGTTCATCAAAGTCCCACATCTAGATCAGGGATTAATTCTGCATCCTCTGCTCTTAGATCCCTCTGAGGAACCTCAAAGCTGAGAAAATGGTATCCCCAGAGTTCATGACTTTTAGCCTCTGCTCAGCTCTCAATCCACTAGTAGATCCTTCTGTGTACCCTTGGTCACTGCTCTCTGCACCCTTGTCCTCCTGCTCCTCATTTTGCGTTTTGATACAAAACTTACTGTAATTCTCCCGGACCTGACTTGAGCTGCTCTTGAAGTTTGTAGCACCTTCTTTCCCTTCTTTTCTACCCTTTCCTGTCCCACTTTCTCTCAAGGATGACCTGCTTCATGAAGCTGCTCTGATCACCCAAGTTGGGTTCAGTGCCCCAATCAGTACACAACACCCAGTGTATTGGTTGGCCTTTGCCGCCATAAGGTGGTGATCTCCTTGAGGGCAGGGACTAAGATACTTTCACACTTTGTATTCTTAGTGCCTGGCACAGAGTGGGTGTTTAGTGACTGGTAGCTAAGTGAAAAAATAACAGACAGGAAAAGGAATATGGAGCAAAGCCAGAATTTAGAGAATTGGAAAAATAGTTTCTAAGTTTCAAAGAAAATGTAGGCAAGATGCCGTGGAGACAGTGTCTAGAAGGGAGAGTGGTTGTAAGATGACCAGAGACCATCTTTATTGAACAACTGGAAATAATACGTGACGGAAAGGCAGAGGTAGAGTGGCCACATGAGCTCAGACTTTTAAGTAACATGCAGAAGAGGGAAAGAAGGATGCGAAGCAGATGTATGTGTGTCTATACATAACATTTATATATCATGTAACATATATGTGTAACACAAAAGGGGGACACAGTCCAGGGAGAATAATGGGCTAAGGTTTTAAAAGGTTAAGGCTCACCTTTCACACTTTATGTGTAGATGAAAGCAATAAGCAAATTAATAGATTCTTACTAACAAACTGACCCTGTAGTGAGACAGAGAGTAAGTGAAACTTCTCTGCTTCTTTTGTTTCCATCTTCTTTGACATGAAGGATGATCTACACAGACTAATAAGGGTAGAAGTAAGAAAAATAATAGGGGAAAATTTAAACCTAATATTGGGGAGGAGATTGTATCGGCGCCTCTGGCTGCTCTGAGTGAGTTCACATCTCAGGTTCAGATTCTGAGAAAATATGTACATGTCATTGCTGAACTGGTCATCTCTGAGTAATTATGATGATAATATCTTTTTAAACTTTTAGAAGGCTGTCGAGGAATAAAGCTCCAAAGTTATAAAAAAGAATGTAGATTCCAGAGATTTTAGTGAGCTTGACCACGCTCTTTTTAATGTGTTGCGGAATCTTGGTTTGCTAATATTTTGTTGAGGATTTTTGCATCTATGTTCATCGGGGATATTGGCCTATAATTTTCTTTCTTTGTAATGTCTTTGTCTGGTTTTGGAATCAGGGTTATGGTGGCCTCATAAAATGAGCTTGGGAGCCTTCCTTCCTCTTAAATTTTTTGGAATAGTTTGAGAAGGATAGGTGTTAATTCTTCTTTGAGTGTTTGGTAAAATTCACCGGTGAAGCCATCGGGTCCAGGCCCAGTCTTTGCTTTTAACAGGGATGCTCCATGTGCAGATTAGGAGGATGCTGCCACTGTGAGAGACCTAAATCCCCATAAGGCCTTTGACATCATCTGTGCCCCCTCTTATTCTTGGGAACATGATGGAGAAGGGACTATAGTATGGGTAGTTAGTGAACAATAGCACTCAGACTTAGTCACTTACTGGCAGCCTCGTAGGAAGTCTCTATGGGCTGCTGTTTCTGACCCTGTTCCACCTGTCAGTGTAACACCTTCTCCCACTGCTCACTCTCAGCAGATAACCTTGCTTGCAGCTCATTTCACGGAGGAAATAGAAGCATCTCCATCTCGGTTCTCCCACTGCCAGATACACTAGTCGCCCTGCCTCTGCACTCATGTGCTCTGTCACCCGTATTTCATTAGATTAGACGAGCCATCCTGTTCTTTCCACTTGCACATTGGCTCCTCTTCCTTTTTGCTTACTCACTGTTGTGAAATTATCTTCTCTCATTCTAGTTTTTCATCCATCTCTCGTCCTCTGCTGGACAAAGATGCTGTACAAACATGCTATAATATTTCAGCTCACACACTATAATATCTTTTTAAACAGTAAAACCCTCTCCTATCCTGTGTCCCCTTCAAGCTACCACCCATTTTGTTGCCTTTCTTTAGGGCAGAAAGTCTTAAAAGAGCTGTCTAAACTCCTTGCCTCCATTTCTCTGCCACTCTTTGCCCCTCCACTGAGACCACTCTTTGACAAGGTATCAGTAACTTCCATGTTGCAAAGTCCGGTGAGTTCCCAGTCCTTGTCTTACTGAATCTCTCAGCAATATTTGACACAGTCAGTCCCTCTTGCCTTTCAGACTTTCTTCACCTTGTTTCTGGGAGGCACCCTCTCCTGATTTTCCTCCTTTCTCATTTGCTCCTGTGCTGGGCCCCCCTCCTCTCCCTGACTCAGGGACGCTAACCCCAGGGCTCAGCCCAAGAGCCCTCATCTTTGCCCCATTTACACTCATTCTCTAGGTCCCCACTGCTCAGTACTCTCGCCACAAGCCACAGCCCTATCAGTGTGGAAAGTTCTACTAGACAGCACTGCTCTAGGCTCTCACACCCATCTAGTCCCACTAAAATACATCTGCATGCTGGTGACTCCCACATTGATTCACCAGTTCCAGCCTCCCCACGTGAACTCCAATTGGTATACCCAACTGCCTCCTTGATATCCTTTACTTGGTCTCTAAGAGACCTGTCAAACTGACCATAGCTAAAATGGAATGTGTTTTCCCTCTCATCCTGCTCTTTGTCACCTTGCCTATCAGTAAGCAGTGCTAGTCTTCAGACAGGTTTAGAAACCTTGTCATCTTTTTAGGGGCTGGGGGCGCTGAGGGCAGGCAGGAAGGAAACTTCTATTCTTAGGGAGAGACTGTTCCAGACACACTTCTGTTTCCTCTTTCTGCACCTCACTTCAGTCCCTGAAAGCAGGAGTGAGTGGCTTTTCTCACTTGATAGTAATTTTTAACTTTTTTTCTCTTGCACTCAGCATCCAAAGCAGCAGACACACACTTATCTCAGTCCCCTGGAGTGCTCTTTGCCCAGATACCCTCATGGCCCACCTCTTTACTTCCTTCGCATTTTTGCTCAGATACCACCTCTTTCGGCATTCCTCATGCACCCTATCTAGAGTAGCACTCCTAACACTGTCCCCTTACGCTGTTTTACTTTTCCCCATGGCACTTAGTACTGCCTGATGTTACAGTGTTTGCTGTTTGTCTGTCTCTACCCCACGGGACTCTGTGAGGATAGGAATTTTGTTTTTGTTCTATACCCAGTGCCAAAAAATGTAGCTGGCATGTGGTAATATTCAATAAATATTTGTTGAGTTGAATGACATATTGCTGACATTTCTGATGACATCAGACTAGGAGGCATAGCTAATACATTGTCAGTTTTTTGCTTTTTGTTTTGGCCATTCATGTTTTAAACTTTACCAATCACTGTATTAGAGAAAGTGAAACCTGTTATTTTTCTGAGAGGGTCATTGATATGATTATAGGCATCTTGTTATTATGACTTTCATTTATGGTAAATTTTAAGAATAAAAAATTTCTAGTAATGTTAGCAAGTTTTATTTATTATGGTATTACAACAATTGTTGCATTAGAAGTTGAAAATTATAGTAATGATAAATTTAAAATTTGGTGTTATAGCTATAAAGCGCAAAAAGTATTAAGACAGGGTCCCTGGCCTTAAGGAACTCATGACCTAGGGGGTAAGACAACCATCTATAGATAAGTAACTACAGGGTATCCATTTGGTTTGGAAATGTAGTTAGAGGCAAATATATGTAATGCCCTTAAGGACATCTTCAATCTTTTAAAAACTACATTTCCAGACTTTATGGACACCCAATTATTATAGGGTGGTAACAATTAGAATACAGCTGTGTATAAAGAGTGGCAGCCAAGTAAAGGGGCACAGATGATTGTACTGACTGAATTATGATCTTGGATGGAGTGAAACTCCATGGATATCCAAACTGGGCTTTACAAAATACAGAGATAAAGAAACCATTCTAGTTTAAGAGCATTAGAGAAACCCTTCGCTTGGCCTAGAAAAGTCTCTTGATAAGAGAGAAACAGGTGGGTCTTTTGCTGCTAATGGCCATGCTGTGTAAGCTGGAATCATCTTGGTGTTCAAATAGATGGCTCCACCTCGTAGTACAGCTAGAGGGTGCTAGTCGTCAGAGCAGCTAATACTGTACCATCCCTGTGTTCATAATTTGACTGATAATCTCCCCTTCTGTAATTTTAGAGTTAAAAATATATGGATGATTTTGATTTGCTCAGGCGACAGTAGGAACAGGTGTGGAAGGTGTATTGAGGTTCCATCCCAGGATTGTCCCATTTGGTTGAGCAAGTTGATGCACTGGCCGCTGGTGCTTGGCGGTGGAGTGGATGAGTGGGGCTGAAATCTGGCCTGTGCTTTGATAGCTGTGTGCCTGATGTGGGGCTGCACCAGCCTGGGGAGAGATGTTTTTCTTAATTCACATGGAGTCCTGTGTAATTTAACAGCAGCTCTGTCCCATTTCCTGCCTCCAATATCCTCAAGTTTCTAGATTAATGTGGGTTATAAGAACTGTTTGCCGCCCCGGCCAGTTGGTTGTAGCATCGTCCATATGCAAAAAAGGTGGTGGGTTCAATCCCCAGCAGGGGCGAGTAAGGGAAGGAACCAATCGATGTTTCCCCTCCCCCACTTCTTTCCCTCCATCTCTCTAAAATTGGTAAACATATCCTCAGGCCCTTGCCCATGTGGCTTAGTGGTTGGAGCATCATCTCCTGCACCATGAGTCATGAGTTTGATTCCCGGTCAGGACACATACCCTGGTTATGGGTTCAATCCCTGGTCAGAGCAGTACTGGAGCTAACCAGTAGCTGTTCCTTTCTCACATGGGTGGTTCTCTTCCCCCCCTTCTCCCTTCGTCTCTCTCTAGAATCAATGGAAAAAGCATACCCTCAGGTGAAGATTGAAAAAAAAGAAAGAAAAAAGAACTGTTTGCCTAGATGAAAGGAATTCAAGATAGTTCTGTAGATTTGAGCATTTTGAAGCAGTTGAAGATCATTCTGATTTTAAAATTCATGGTTCAAAATAAACCTTCATGTTTGTCATATAACTGTAATAACGAAATCTTTTTCATGCCTCTGCCTGGTAAAACTATGGAGAAGAGGAAAACAGGTAACTAAAGAGAAACATCTTGTTGCTGTCCCAGAAGTGGGAATGTATCATTTAGTATTTTACAAATAGCTTTCATTGTACAGTACACAAAAGATGAATTCATTTAAAAAATTCAACAGAGACATGCTTTTTGGTGCTGGTTTATTCATTGGCTTTAGCATATTCTGAGTTCTTATATATCTTCAGTACCTTTCACTCTTACATAAGAGTAACTTACTTGGCTGTCCATGGTATGTAGATGATATTCCACTGCCTCCTGTATTCCAGTGTTAAGAAGACTGATACTGATCTGATCTCCTTCCTTTGTAAGTTAACTGGTGATTTACCTGGAGGTTGTAAGTTAGGCATTGGAAGAGAAGCATTGGGGAGCTACAATCAAGTACCTTGTTCAGATCAAATACATTTTCTAAGACTCCCTCTTTTGAGACTCCCTTCTTGAAGCTCTAGGTGTTTTTAGTATGCTCTTGAGATTCCAAAAATTTATTGCTGTTTCATACATCAGATATGAAGACTGGCCACTGATTTTTATGCCAGACTTTGTTGAAGTTTTTTGTTTCACTATTGCCATTGATATGTCTTTTTTTTTTGTAGGTGAAGCTTTATTCTAAGAATATTTGTTTCATACAGTTCATGTGTTCAAATTATACTCTAAATGTTACAGAAGTGTTGAAAGATTGGTAAGTATTTAATGTAGTAGATACTAGCAGTCAAAACACGGTTCAGTCTATGGTTTTGAAACTACATAGTTATTTGACATTAGTTAATGTCAATTAAACTGCAATATAAAAACAAACATTTCTTTAGTAGAGATGGATATGTAAATTGTTATTTATTCATACGATGACATTCTGCACACTGGTTTAAAGTAATGAACATAATGTTGAGAGAGAAAAGCAAAGTTATAAGAGGATACATATAGCATACCATTTATATAAATTTTTAAAAAAATATATATCTTTATTGATTTCAGAGAGAGGAAAGGAGAGGGAGAGAGAGAGGTAGAAACATCAATGATGAGAGGGTCATTGATTGAGCCCGCAACTGGGCATGTGCCCTGACTGGGAATCGAACCCCAATCGCCTGGATCCTAGGTTGACGCTCAACCGCTGAGCCACACCTGGCCGGGCTATATAAATTTTTAAAATAATTAAAACTGATGAATATTTTTATGACTATAAACATCAAAAATTATAAACATATGTATGAAAATGATAAACACCAACTAGGGAGGGGAAGAGGTATGGATGGGATGTAGTTTTCCTATACCGTAAGGGTTGATTTCTTTATACATACACACCTGCACGCACACACACATGCACATGCATGCACATGAATTCACTCTGGATATAGTGTAGTGTTAATACTTCTTGGATCTGAATATTGGCTGTAACCTCATATGTTCTTTGTACTTTTCTGGGTGTTTTAAATATTTTTTAAAAACTTTAAAAAATACTGTGCAATCATCTTTTAAGTTGGAATTCAGATAATTGAAGGGAATTCTGTTAAATGCAACATTCCTATTAGATAAATAGGAAAGAATGAAGATTTTTAAATGTGCAAAACTAAAGTGCTCCCTGTCACCCTTACAAGCACTGTTCTGTTAAGTAATAACTAATGCAGTTAGACAGAGGAGAGTACAATGTGTGAATATTGGACAGGAGAATTCAGAATTTTTGTTATTTGTAGATGATAGGGTTTTACATCTGGAAATTCCAAGAAATCAATAAGAGAGTTTATTAAGAAGTTTAGATGTATGATTACTGTATCAAAATAAATCTACTTCCTGTGTGCCTCCTAAATACCAGTTATCTATCCTAGTTAGACTATTTAATGGAGAACAAAAATCCCATTCAGAATAATGATGAAAACTGTAAAACACCCAGGAATAAACCTAACAAGAAATGTGTAAAATCTGTTACATGAAGTAAAAGCAATTTCTACTTCAAGGAAATAATAGGATAAATATGTAAGTAGTGTAAGGATGTTCATTGCAGCTTTGTTTACAATAAAAAACTAGAAATAACCTAACTATTCACAGTGAGAGATTGGTTGCCTAGTCCTAGTGCATCTGTATAATGAAATATATGTAATGTGTGCAAGCAGCTGTTAAAAGGGAAGAGAACTCATGTGGAAAGATTTCTAAAATATCTACCTGAATTAAAGCAGATAATAGATCATTTATATATAACACCCTTGTTTGTGTAACAGTATATTTTTTATGTATATTATAAAATCAGGAATACCATACATTCTCCATATTTTATAATACTTTTTACTGACATGGCATCTTTTGCTTTTAGGAAGTAGGATTGAAAATATTTCCTTATTAAAGTGTCATTCATGTTAATTTCCATTATCTTAATTCCTAGAAGATAGGCCCTAATTATTACCACAATTTGTAATTTTCACGTTTAATATTTCTGAAGTTTCGGTGTACCTTGCAATCAGTGGTCTCTTATAAGCACTGTCAGGCTGTACTCGTGAAAGGTTGTTCTTGCCACTCATGAGTAAGCTTGGTCATAGCTGCTCACATCAGCTCTTTACTCGAGTTACGTGCATTGTCAGCACTACCTGAGTTTTACATATTTTCTGGTTGTTCTCTGAAATGTTCTGCTAATCGCATCTGATACCAAGAAAGCACTAGCCCAGCCGGGTGTGGCTCAGTGGTTGAGCATCGACCTAGGATCCAGGAGATCTGGGTTCGATTCCCGGTCAAGGCACATGCCCGGGTTGCCGGCTAGGCAGCCGATCAATGACTCTCTCATCATTGATGTTTCTATCTGTCTCTCTCTCCCTCCTTTTCCCTCTCTGAAATCAATAAAGATATGTTTAAAAAAAAAGAAAAGAAAGAAAGCACTAGCCTCACAACTTATAGAATGATGTCAGCATCTTTGGAAGAAATTTCAAGAACAACATAGTAGTGCTCTTAGGAAGCGGAGCATGGGAAGGTCTTGATGGCCCAGAAGGTGGCATTGCTGGGAAATTCTAAGCGATTAGCAATTACCGTGCTATTGTTTAATTGGCAGTGGGTTTTTTTAGTTGTACACTAAATAATTATGTATCTTAAAATCAGTGACAGATTAAGTGAAATAAGTTAATAAAGTTGGATTAAGCTATTTCACTTCATGAAAACTTATAAAGAACCAATATTATGTAAAATAGAGATTGCTTTTTCTAAACTCCAATAATATTAAAAATTATATTTGATAGAGAAGGGATTGTTATTGTGATAATGCCCAGAATCCTGATGGGAATCCAGGAATTAAGCCATCAGGACCTAGAGTGAATAGAAACAAAGGAGTAGTAGGAATTATTTTTGGTTTCCCCCTTTCCTGTTTACCTACTCTGCATTCAGTTGGTTCATTTTTACCCGGTTGGCTTTTCTCAGTCTCAGCTACCTCAGCATGACCACCACAGGCCCATCTCTATGTGACTTTTCAGCCATTCAGATTCCTATGAGAGAGAAAGAAAATGTGGTTGGCCCAGTGCTGCTTTTTTTTTTTTTTTTAAGGTATCTTTATTAATTTCAGGGAGAGGAAGTGAGAGGGAGAGAGAGAGAGATAGAAACATCAATGATGAGAGAGTCGTTATTGATTGGCTGTCTCCTGCATGCCCCCAACTAGGGATCAAGCCCACAACCGGGCATGTGCCCTCAGCAGGAATTGAACCTCAATCTCTTGGATACCAGGTCAATGTTCAACCGCTGAGCCACGCCTGGCTGGGCCCAATGCCTCTTTGCAACCAGCACCATACAGGTCACATCTTGTGGCCAGCGTGGTGGTTGGCACTCCTGCTCAGGTGTGCTTCAGTCAGTTAGGCCCAGAGGCAGGCTGTGCTTCTTGACAGTTGGCACAGTCTCATGTCCTTCTCACCAGGTCCCACAGAGAGGGCTTCCCCCAAAGTAGGTGAAGAAAAGACTCCTTTTTTAAAAATAATCATAATAATAATTAGTTAATTAATTAAAAAAAAATTTTGTTCAAAATACTACAGATGTCCCTTTTCTCCCCAATGACCCATGTGCTGGTGAGGATGTGGAGAAAGGGGACCCTAGTGCACTGCTGGTGGGAATGCAGACTGGTGCAGCCACTGTGGAAAACAGTATGAAGTTTCCTCAGAAAATTAAAAATGGAGCAGCCTTTTGACCCAGTGATCCCACTTCTAGGAATATATCCTAAGAATCCTGAAACACTAATCAGAAAGAATATATGCACCCCTATATTCATAGCAGCGCAATTTACAATAGCTAAGATCTGGAAACAGCCCAAGAAAAGACTCCTTGATATCCATCTCCCAGGTTTAAAAGTCTTTAAATGTTTTTAAATGCTGAATGTCTCAAAATTACCTGTAACCCTAAGATGAAATTATTTTAAATTCTTTGGGGATTTTATTTTTCATCATTTTTCCTTTGTGAATATTTATACATTTTTTCCTTTATGTTTGTGTTTTCCCATCTTTATCTGCTTTACCTTACGGTTCTTCTTATTCTTGAAATATCAACATTCCCTTTATTTGATTCAAATGTGTGGTAAGAAATAAAGTGGCATTACTTTGGCTGCTAGAATTCTTCAGCTTCTATTCACCGGTGGGTAAATCCTTTCC